>NW_006399901.1:5814769-5820102 GCF_000299155.1 Elephantulus edwardii | reverse complement strand
AACATGTCTTTTGATTTCTTGATTTTGATTGCTTCTACTATGGGTTTTTGTTATGAAGCCAACCCAAATGAAATCATTGACAATTTCAATCTTTTCTCCAACTATCATGATGTTGCCTATTGGTCCAGTGGTGAGGATTTTTGTTTGCTTGATGCTTAGAGATAACCAGCATTGAAAGGTTCCCTTTGATTTTCTGCAATATGTGCGTCAAGTCCTCTTTACTGTATGCAAGCATTTTATGTCATCTGCATAAAGGACGTTGATGATGAAACTTTCTCTAAGCAAACCAATATAAAACAAAAATTAAGAAAAATCTTCAGCAAGATTTTACTTACATGTGATATTAATATAATTAAGTCAATAATTTCCATATTTGATGTCCTTGAATTGTAGTGTTGGAGAAGAATATTAGATATCTCATGGACTACCACGAGAACAAGCAAATCTGTCTTGGGGGAATTAATTGTAACCATAGTGTTTCTTAGAAGCTTTGTTTCCCACCCACTAAATTGTGCAGCCCTGTGATTTTGCCTCTGCCCATCCTCACTCTTCTGCTCCCAGACTTCACCCTCTTGTATCTTCGTACATGTTTTTCACAATAAAAATTTTTAAAAAGAAGAAACTTTGTCTCACATACTTTTAGAATGTTGTGAAGAGGCACCAGTCCTTGGAGAAAGACATTGTACAGGGGGAGCAAAAGAGAGGACAACCTTCATCGAGATAGATTAACATAGTGCCTAAACAATGGTTTGAGTATGAAGGAGATGATGAGGATGGCGTGGGATAGAGTTGCTACGAGTCATAGTCAGCTGATGATGGCACCTGAAAAGATAAAATAGCAATACAATTGTTAATTGCTCAAATATTTCTCAGGTTATATCAATACTAACAACAAAAATATTTTGTAAAATCTTTCTACATACACATCCATGTTTATTACTACATTGTTCACAGTAGCAAAGAGATAAAAGAAACCCACGTGCTCATCAACAAACAAAAGGATAGAGAAGCTGTGGTATAGTCACACAATGGAATATTATGCAACACTGAAAAAATGAACTCATATAATATTATACAAATTGGGTAACCTGAGTGAAATATCTCAGTCACAAAAGGACAAATACTGCATAGTGCCACTTTTCTCAAACAGAGCAGACATTGGGGGTTGGGGAAACTAAATAAGAGGGGATAAATTCTGAACTCTGCATTGAAACAGATGAGGGAAAGAACTATCTAAAAGAAAGATATGATTAAGTATTATTTGCATGATAACAGTCCAGAATAAGAGGTGGATAGCAAAGTGGACTGGAGGTGGGGGGAGGGAGGAAACTGTGCAACAATGAAAAAAATATTTTTTATCATTTTTTAAAATTAATTTTAATGAAAATTTATAGATACTTTGGATTTCCATTAATTTATTGTTGCTCTTTTCTCCCTGCCCACCACTCCTCTCAGAACACTCTTCTCTTTGAAAAGTTAAAAAAAGTTCCCCCAATGTTTTACAATCCCTCCCCCCAGGTCCACTCCACAATGCATCCTTCGTTCTGGACTCTAGTCACGACAATAATACCTAATCACATATCCCTTTAAAACAGTTTTCTCCCTAATCTGTTTCAATGCAGTGTACATTTTCTATCCCATATTTTTCAGTCTCCCCTAACCCCAAAGTCAGTCCTGTTTTACAACAGTGGCACCATGCAGTATTTGTCCTTCTGTGACTGAGATACTTCACTCAGCCTAATATCCTCCAGGGTCACCCATTTTGAATAATATTTCATGAGTTCCTTGTTTTTCAATGCAGCGTAGTATTCCACTGAGTGAATATACATATATACATTGTGCGATGGGCACTTAGGTTGTTTCCAACTCCTTGCTATCATGAACAAAGCTGCAATAAACATGGGTGTGCATTGAAAAAATCTTTTTAAAGAGAAAAGCAAACAGGGGGTAGGGAGGAAAATGTGCAACAATGAATGAATGGAAATCCAAGTTTTCTATAAACTTGTGTTTAAATATCAATTTAAAGAAAAAGAATCATCTTTTAGTGACTTGATAATCCATTTCTAACAGAATACCTAACTAGGAATCTAAGTTTAAAACAAAACAAAACAAAACAAAACAAAACCAACAAACCTTTCGACATTGAATAACAAACTTCTTAAACTTTGAGTGGAAATATTTTTAAAGAAGTTCCCCCTCTCCTTTAATTACTGCTTTGTGGGCAGTCTCCTCCCATGGTTGTACAGCCATATGGAATCAATAATTTCTGGAGTCAATGGAGGCTTGATAACACCCCAAAACTTATTATCTGAAATCATCTTTACACCATTAACCAAAAATATCCCCCTTGAAGTCTTTTTTTAAACCAAACAATAGTTTACTTAGAAAAATGTTTGCATGAATCTGTGTGCTCTTTTAAGAACTACATAGAATTAAATTGTTAATAACAACTTTAAAGGTTACATTGGAGCCTTAGGGAGCAGTACGCTATGTTAATGGAGGAGGAGCAACTCAGAAAAGGAATGGAAAATGGTTGCACAACTAAAACAACGTCGTCAATGTCACTGAACTGTACGTGGTGGTAAGGAGTTGTGTTGCCAACCCAAATGCATGCAGTTTGAATCCATCAGCTGTGCATGGGAGGAAGATGCATAATCTCTTCCCAGGGGATCTGCTGCCTCTGAAAACCCACTAGAGGGTCAGTTTTGAGCTGGTTCTGGCTCAACTGTTCATAACAAAAATACAACATATGGTTCAATGAGTGTATTTTCTCAGCAACAACAACCCCAAACAGGCAGTTTGCCCAATATGGTCCACAAAATGTCATTTTCCAACACTGCCTTAAGTAAGACTTGTTGCTGTTGTGTACTGTTGAGTAAAAACCAGATCATATCTGACCCTCCAGCGGGTTTTCAGAGGCAGTAAACAGCATAGGAGGAGTCTGCCTATCCTTCTCCTGTGGAGCGCTGCTTTGGACTGGCAGTGTAACTCCTTCCTACAAACCCACCAGAGCTCCCTAAGGAAGTCAGGCCCACCCGGTAGACATTCTGTAAACTTTCGTTATGAGACCCTTGTCTGAAATGTCATTGCCAAATGTTTTTGTCTAATCAGTAGGTTTTCTCTTTACAATATTTGAAAAAGGTTTTGATGCACAGAGGGACTTTGTTTTTAGAAGGTCCCAGTCTTTGACTTTGTCCTCTCCTGAATATATCTTGACCCTCTGCCTTGCCAAGTCTGATATCCTTCTTCAGGAACTAGTCCCTTCTCAGAATATTCCCAATATACATGAGACAAAGGGTCTTCTCTTCTAAGAACATTCAGGTTGTACTTCTACAAAGTACTTGTTTGTTCTTCTGCCGGTCCATGTTATGTATAGTCAATGTTTCTCGCCAATATCATCCTGAAGGCACACAGTTCGAGGCCACTGGCTGCTCTGCGGGAGAAGGATGGGCAATCTCCTGTGCAATTAACTGCCTCTGAAAACCTGCCGGAGGGTGAGCTATGGGTCAGTTCTGACTCTACAGTACCCAACAACAACAAATCCTAATTCAAAGGCATTAATTTTTCTTCCATGTTCCTTATTCATTCTCCAGCTTTCCCAGGTATCTGAGGCCTTAAAATCTCTGACTTGGCTCTCCCACATCTTTGTCCTCAAAACAATGTCTTTGTTATTTAACATTTTAAAGAGGTTTTCATAGCAGATTTCCTAATGGAAATGCAGTCGTGAGACGTTGAAGACACTACGGCTTGGCTCAGGTGCTTCTTAGTACTCACGGGGGTATCTTTGCTATTAAACACTAAGGAGGTCTTTGTAGCAGATTTGCTCAATGCTAACATGCAATCACGGTACAATGATAATTACTGGTGGGTGGAATGTGAAATTGGAGTCAAAGAAGGAGCAGTTGTCAGAAAATGGGGCCTTGGTGATTGAAAGAACGCTGGAGATCACCAATGACTCAAACATTGGAAATACCTCTTATCAACAATATAAGTGAAGATTTGGGGTCAGCAGCCATCTTAGGCTTCTACAAATACACACACACACACACACACACACACACACACACACTCACACACACACCAACCCACTGCTGCTATAACTGCTGTAAGAATCAGATCTTACTCACAGTGACCATCAGGTTTCTGAAACCATGAACTTGTATGGAAGGAGACAGGTCATCTCCTACCCTCGCTCCCCCATCCCTGAGGAGCTGTGGGATTCAAACCGCTGGCCTTTATTAGCAGCCCACTACATTATTTAATCTGTACGCTGAGCAGCTGGACTGTATGAGGAGGAGTGTGGCATCAGGGTGGGAAGAAGACTTACCTGTATCATGCAGATAACACAACCTTGCTTGCTGAAAGTGAGGAGGACTTGTTGCAGAAGATCAAAGAATGCAGCCTTCAAAATGGATTGCATCTCAATGTCAAGCAAACAAAGATTCTTACCACTGGACCAATAGGCTAAATGGCTATAAATGGAGGGAAAAAAAATAAAGCTATCAACAACTTCATCTTACTTGGATCCACAATTAACACCCTTGGTACCAGCAGTCAGGACATCAGGAAATGTATTGCACTGGAAAAGTCTACAGTTAGGAACCTCTCCAAATTATTAGGAGTAATAATGACAGTTTGAGCACTAACGTGCATCTGGTTCAAAACACGATTTTCTGATCATTTGCTAGGCATCTGAGAGCTAGATAATGAATGAGGACGACAGAAGAAGAACTGATGCCCTTGAGCTGTGGTGTTTAAGAACACTGAATTTCTCATGGACCAAGAGGACAAATATCTCATGGCCAAGAGAACGAACAAATAGGTCTCAGAGAAAGTGCAGCCAGAGTGCTCTTTGGAGGCAAAGATGATAAAGCTTCACCTCACATACTTCGGGCATGTTGCTTGGAGAGGCTGTTCCTTGGAGAAAGACATGATGCTCAGAAAAGTGGAGAGTCAGCGAAGGAGATCCTCAACCGGGTGGATTGATGCGGTGACTGCTGCCATGGGCTCTGTGTCAGGAAGTGTGAGGATGGCACAGGATAGAACAGAGTTCAGATCTATTGTTTATAGAATTGCTTTGGGTCGTACTCGACTCAATGGCACCTAACAACAACAACAACAACACATTATGCACTACACTATTAGGCCTATATATACCTATATCATATGTACCATATATTTAAATATTGTTGTTGTTGTTGTTATGTGCCGTCGAGTCGTTTGCGACTCATAACGACCCTATGTACAACAGCCCTAAACCGTGCTCTATCCTGTGCCAATCTCATTGCCTCTGACACACCCATCCCGATTACCCCAGTCACTGAATCAATCCA
>NW_006399901.1:5801258-5814624 GCF_000299155.1 Elephantulus edwardii | reverse complement strand
CCTGTGCCATCCTCACAATCTGCGGTGGTTAAATGTGCTAGTCCATCTTGCCGAGGGGCTTCTCCTTCACTGCCCCTTCAGCTTTCCAACTATGAGTTCGTCTCCAGGGACTGGCCTCTCCTGAAATTACCACTTTTGCTTATAAGGACGATTCTGACTGAACGCTTTCCAAACCAGGTATTTTTGTTCTTTTGGCAGCCTGTGGCATACCCAGTCTTCTTTGTGAACAACACAATTCAAATGTGTTCATTCTTTTTGTTGTTGTTAGGTGCTGTCCAATTGAGTATGACTCAAAGTGACTCTATGAGCAGCAGACCTGAATCCTGTCCTGTCCTGTGCCATCCTTATCTTCTCTGATACGCTTGAGCCCATTGCGGCAGTCACTGAATCAATCCACCTCATTGAGGGTCTTCCCTTCTTTTGCCAGCCTTCTACTTTCACAAGCATGATGTCCCTTTCCAAGGTATGGCCTCTCCTAGCAACATGTCTAAAATATGTGAGCTAAAGGCTTGTCATCCATACCCCCAAAGAGCCTTCTGGATGCACTTTTTCCAAGAAAATTCTTCTCCAGTCTCCTTATTCATTGAACAATTTTCAATAAGAAGCAATTATGAAACATAATAGGTTAGACACCCCTCCTCTTTAGCACCCTAAAGGGGCCTTCTGCGGTAGATTTGCTCAATGCAGTATATTCCTAGATCTCATTATTTTTTAAAATTTGGATTTTTATTTTACACTGGATTGCTTACAAAGTTTGTATACATTGTGTTTCACACTATGCTTCATTACCATTGTTTAATACAATCATTCCCATTTATTATGTTTCATAAAATGAATCACCATTGAACTATGCCCACAGTTAGCCAGATCCTGCTGGGTCTTTTCCATTTCCTTTACCCACCCCTCCCTCCACCCCATTGTGTGACCCTATGATTTCCCCCTCTTCCATCCTCACCCCTCTGCTCCCACCCTTCTCCCCCTGGATCCTCATACGAATTTTACTAGTTACCTTTCTATTTCTACAATAATGATCTTATCAGTATTTATCCTTATGAGACTGAATTAGTTCACTCGGCATAATGCTCTCCAGTCTCTCCCAAGTTATGTAGTTATTTTCTACATTGTTGCTGAGTGCAACGCTATGTGAATATACCACCTTTTCTCAATCCATTCGATTGTGGTTGGACATTTGGGCTGTTTCCATGATCTTATGAATAACACTGCTATGAACATTGGTGTACAAGTGTCCATTTGTGTCTCAGTTCTAATTTTTTTGGTTGTTTTTGTAACTTTTTGTGTGCTGTTAAATTGGATCTGACTGGGAAAGGAGGAGATTGCCCCTCTTTCTCCAGTGGAGCATCTGAAGGATTCGAACCACACGTCCTTGGGATTGCAGCACAGCTTCTTGCCACTAGACCATCAGAACACCCTTCAGTCCTAATTTTCTTGGAATATGTTCCTAGTAGTGGAATAACTGAGTCATATGGGCTATTTATTCTTAGTTTTTTTCAGGAAACATCAGACTGCCTTCCAGAGTAGTTGTACCATTTTACAATCCCACCAACAGTTTATGAGAGTTCCAATCTCTCCGCATCCTCTCCAACATTTATTTCTTGCTATCCTGTTAAACTTTACCACTGCTTCTGGGGTGAGATGGTATCTCATTGTGGTTTTGATTCGCATCTTTCTTATTGCTAGTGATTTTGAACATTTCTTTATGTGTCTGTTGTCCTTCGAAGGTCTTTATGAGACCTTGTCTGAGAAGGTATTGTCAAATGTTTTTTCCAGTCAGTAGGTTTTCTACTTACCCCTAGATTTCTTAACTGCAGCTTCCATGCACACTGATGTGGATCCAAGTAAGACTAAATCTTTTGATAACTTCACCTTTTCCTTTGGTTTATTATGATGCTCATTGGTCACTGAAGTGTAATCTGTACAGTCTTTAAGATTCATAGTTAGTAGTTCATGTTTTTGTTTCCTGTAAGCAAGATTTGTATACTATAGGTTGTTACTGAGTCTTCCTCTAATTCTGGTTCTATAGACTTCTTACCTTTGTCCAGCTTCTTGGATTATTGACTCCGTATACAGGATGAATCTGTTTAAGTGAAAGGATGTACCCTCGAGTTATACCTCCCCTCTTTCTGGTCTATCTACAGGTTTCTCATGAGCACAATTAAGTTCTGGAGTTCTCCTTCCTTGCAATGTTACCCATAATTTCTTAGAATCCACATAACCAAATGCCTTTGCATAGGCAATAAACTACAAATGAACATACTTCTTGTATTCTCTGCTTTCAGCCAAGATCTATCTGACATCAGTAATGATACCACTTGTTCCATGGCCTCTTCTGAATCCACTTCGAATTCTGGTTGTTCCCTGTTTTTATGTATGATCTAGCAATATTTAAATTCTCTTCACCAAGGTTTTTAATTGTCTGTGATATATATTTTTTATGTGAACTTCAGTTTATTAAATAGGAAAACTATTCATTCAAACAGGAAAGAAAGGTATTTACTTTCAAAAAAGATACCATCTGTAGGAAAACTGCCCAAAAGGCCCTGGTGTGCCCCAAGCTCCCTACAGTGGAGGGTACTGGAAAGGAGCCTGCGTGCCCAGGTAGCACCAAGGCTCCAACTTAGGTCTGATCCCTACTCCCACGTGTGAGGAAAAACACCTGCAGCCCAGGGTGTGCTGGCGTGAAACCCACACAGGTGGTTTACACAGCTGGCCACGCAAGTCTCTGCAGGGGGGACAGCATTGAGGGGTCTCCAGTACAGAGCTCCTGGGGCTGCCCTGCCCGAAGAGGCCGTGAGGGACTGTTGGAGAGGAAGTTTGGAGGGCCCTGTAGCCACGCGCCGGTCGGAGCAGATGTCTGTACGGTGGGGCTTGTTTAGTGCTCTCTATGACTAATCAAGGTCAGCTAACTCAACTCGGCTATAACAAGCAGACAATGGAGAAGAGTGCAGAATGGCTGCTCCCATGCTTAGGGATTCTTTTTAAAGTACTGGACTTTTAAAGGAAATTCCTGCAGCTCACCAACGGGCACCTTATAAAAGCAGGGGGGGCCTGTATGCACGGCCGCCTACCATCCAAGCCCTCACTGTGGGCGACAATATATATGCTGGCAGGGCATGGAGTCAGCGTCTCATGGTAAATTTCTTTTTTATATACATTTATAATATTTACAATATGATTCTTAGTCTGTTGGGTCACTTTTCCTTGGAATGGGCACAAATATGTATCTCTTCCAGTCAGCTGGCCAGCTAACTACTTCCCAAATTTCTCGGCATGTACGACTGTGCACCTCCACCATAGCATGGGTTCGTTGAAACATCTCAGTTGGTATTCCCTCAATTCCTTCTCTTTTTTAAAGTTCTGTTGAAATTTATTATGAGAATAGAGAGGAGGGGAAAAGGATCAGCAGAAGCTTCTAGATGACAGGAATAGTCCTCCAAGATGTGATACCACTGGTATATCAAGCCAAGTATCCTCAGAAACCCGCCCCCACGCACAAGGTCCTTGTTAACTGGAGGGCACCCCAGGAACGAAGGAGCTTCTTCCTTTCTTCAGAGATCTCCATAACGTGAGACAGTGAAGCATTGCAGAGGTGACAGAAAGGGGCAAGAATCCTTATCATTCTATCCTACCTGTAGCCCATCAAGGCCCTGACCTGGACACCAAAACCAAATGGAACAGCCTCCTTCTCCCAGCCACTATCCTTAAAACGAAAGTTATTTCTGTATCTAGGTAGCCAGTCGACAAGCCACAACAAACATGGATCAGCCCTTACCTGGGATCAGATACAGCTGAGGTGGGGCCCGCACAGCAGCAGTCCCCAGAGACTGGCCATCCTGGTCCCCCAGGGCAGAGCAGGAAGCCTGGGTATTAGCCCACCAGGCCAGGGGCCCAGGCAGCTCGTCGAAGTAGAGAAGACACTATAGGAAGGCTGGGCTGGCTGACTTTCATGCAGGGGCAGGAGATCCAAGGGGCACTTTGCTGAAGGAAAATAGAGCTGTGGTTTTAAAGAGCTCTAATGGGAGGAGTTAGGGAGCAAAGGCGGAGAGGAGAATGGAATCAAAATTTGGTATCAGAAAGCTGGACCATGACTAGGGATGATGAATTGACGCCTTTGAGCTGTGATACTGGAGAAGAGTATTGAATATACTGTGGGTGGCTAGGAGAACAAATAGGTTCATCCTAGAGAGGGTGAAACCAGGCTGCTCCTTGGAGGCAAGGATTCTGAAGCTCCGTCAGGCATACTTCGGACATGTTGCAAAGAGGGACCAGTCCTTGGAAAGGAGGGTGGAGAGACAGCGCAGGAGAGGAAAGACCCTCGATGAGATGGATTGACTCAGTGACTGGGATAATGGGGGTAGGTGTGTCAGAGACAGTAAGATTGCCACAGGATAGAGCATGATAGGTCTGTTCTACATAGGGTTGCTATAAGTAGCAAGCAACTCGACAGCACATAACAACAGAAGAGAGGTCTGGTCTGTGGGCAGGGCAGCTGGGTGTTCTCCAGGCACCGGACTGGTTGTCTTCTAGCTCCTGGAAGCATGCAGCCTCCTTATTGCCCCACAGGGCCATTTTTCCAAAGAGAGGCCGTGGGAGGAACTTGCTGGCCTTCAAGTATCCAGGCCCTCAAAGCAGCCATGAAGTCCGTCAGGTTTGGGAAGGCATCCAACACTTAGGCTCAAAAATCTGGTTCACCTCAAAGACATCATAAGTAAGGAAGTCAATAAAGATGATCTTGTCCTCTGAAAACCACAGTCGATTGCCCAGGAACTGTGAGTAAAGCTTCATCTTCTCAGGCAGCCCCTCCAAATATGATGGCTTCCACTTCTCCAACCTCCCCTCTCAGAGGCACAGGAAGACAGAGAAGAAACTAACAAGAATTAGAGTCCATCACCACACTGATCTCCAGTAACCCACCCATCAGAAACAGAAAGAGTGCTGTGAGCCCCTGGTGAGGATGAGACCCAGATGTGACAGGGATATTCCCTCAATTATTTATTTTTTATAGCAGCATTAGTTAACTGATATACTCTTTTTTAATTTAAATTTTTTATTTTTAAATACTTTAATAAAAGTTTACAGAAAACGTGGATTTCCACTCATTCATGGTTGCACAATTTTCTCCCTTCCTCTGCCCCCCAGTCCACTTTACTATACAGCTCTTGTTCTGGACTGTTGTTACGCAAATAATACCTAATCATATATTCCTTTTAAACTTCTTTCTCTCATCTGTTTCAATGCAGAGTTGATAATTTATCCCCTTTTTTCTTAGTTCCTGCCCCATGTCAGTCCTGTTTTATAACAGTGGCATTATACAGTATTTGTTCTTTTGTGACTGAGATATTTCACTCAGCATAATGTCATTTAGGGTCATCCATTTTGTATGATATTTTATGAGTTCCTTGTTTTTCAGCACTGCGTAGTATTTCATTGTTTGAATATGCCACAGCATCTCTATCCATTCATTTGGTGATGGGCACTTGAGTTGCTTCTATCTCTTTGTTATCGTGAACATAGCAATAAACATAGATGTTCATACATCTGTTTGGGAGACAGTTCTGGTTTTTCACCAATGCTTTCAGTGCAGTCTGATTTCTTCTTTCAGAACCATCAGCTCTTAAAAATGGCTTGAACATCAACCCATTCTTTTTGGTCCAGTGACTCTGTATTTCTTTCATTGTCTTACAAAACTTGCTGGGTGGTCCAAGATATCGCCCGTAGAATCCTTCACAATTGCAATTCAGGGTTTTAGTTTGCTCTTCAGGTCTTCAAGCACAGTCTACCCTCTTGGTTTTCTAACTCCAGAGTTTGTTCCATTTCCTAGGAATACTTTGCCTTACCTTCTCGAGCTGTCCTTTGAAAACTTAGTTTAGCTTTATTACATCATCATTTCTTCCTTTTGTTTTAGCTTACTCCATTTCCTAGAACAAGTTTCAGAGTTTCTTGTGACACCTATTTTTGGTCCTTTCCCTCTCTCCTGGTTTTTTAATGACCTTTGACTTTCATCATGAATAATTTCTTTGATGTCATCCCACAATTCATTTGGGCTTCCATTATTAGTGTTTAATGCATCAGACCTATTTTTTGAGATATTCTCTAACAAGTGGGATACATTCAAGGTCATTGTTCAACTGTCATGGATTTATTTTCTTTTTCTTCAGCTTCAACTTGAACTTGCATTTGAGCAGCTGATAATCTGCTCCACAGCCCGCCCCTGGTCTTGTTCTGACTAATGATGTGGGGCTTCTTCGCCATCTTTTTCCAAAGATGAACTTCCTTTCTTAGAATGTACTTTATTGGGACAATAGTCAACATCATGATGTTGTCATTGTTGTTACGTGTCATCGAGTCATAATCGACTCACAATGACCCTGTGAACGAAAGACCTGAACACTTGTATGACTTTCATCATTTCTCCAACTGGATTTCAACCTCCATGAGCTAAAGCTTTCCCCTTGTATCTCACCACACAAAAGGGCCCGACTGGGAGAATTCTGCCACTTCTTCAAGTTCCAACCAGATTTCAAAACCAAGGCATAGTTTAACTTCATGATAGATGGAGGAAAATATTGAAATTATCAACCATTTTATCTTTCTTATCCAGAATCAACTCCCATGCTACTGGTTGTTACATGCCGTGAAATCCCCTGCGACTCATAGTGACCCCATGTATAACAGCTCTGAAGCCTGCCTTGTCCTGAGTCAATCTCTCTGATTCTGACACACCAACCCCCATTGCTTCAGTTACTGTATCAACCCATCTCCTCAGGTTCTTCTCCCACGCTGACCCTTCCGAGCATGACTAGTAGCAATAAAAATAAATAAACAAATAAATAAAATAAAAAGAAGAATGTATCTTGTTGTTGTTATGTGCCATCAAGTTGCCTGTGACTCATAGTGACCCTATGTATGACAGCCCTAAACCCTGCTCTGTCCTGTGCCAATCTCACTGTCTCTGACACATCTACATCTATTACTCCGGTCACTGTATCAATCCACCTCATAATAGAGGCTCTTCCTCTCCTGCACTGTCCCTCCACCCTCCCAAGCATTATGGCCCCATCCAAGGACTGATCCCTCCTTGCAACATATCCAAAGTATGTCAGACAGAGCTTCAGAATCCTTGCCTTCAAGGAGCAGCCTGGTTTAACCCTCTCCAGGATATTGCAATGGGATACTCTGCTGTCAAGAACCTCTCCAAAGTACTAAGGAGCAAGGATGTCTTTAAAGACCAAGGTGCACTCGAATCAGGCCATGGTCTTTTCAATAACTTACTATGCATCTGAGAGCTGGACTAGAGAGGACAGAGGAAGAACTGATGCCTTTGAGTTGTGCTGGAAATGAGCACTGAATACCCTACGAATTTCCAAAAGAACAGGCATATGTTTTGGAGAAAGTGCAACAAGCGTGCTCTTTAGAGGCACAGATGGCAAAGCTTTGCCACACACCCTTTGGGTATATTCCTTGGACAGGAGAAGCTATTCCTTGGAGAGGGACACCATGCTTGGAAAGGTAGAAGATCAGTGAAAGAAAAGAAGACCTTCAATGAGATGAATTGATGCAGTTACTACAGCAATGGGCTCAAGTGTCTTAGAAATAGTGAGGACGTCACAGGATAGGACAGACAGAGTTCAGATCCATTGCTCAAAGGATCGCTGTGAGTTATACTCAACTGGATGGCAACTAACAACAACTTGAATATTGAATCTGGGCTTGTATTTGCTTCTAACCAACAGAATGTAGTAGCAGTGTGACTTCTAGGTCAAGTTCAATGAGTTAGCCATCCCACACAGCCATCCTCCTGCCCTTGGGGCGACCATGTTGTCAGAAAGACAGCCTACACAGAGGGGCCAGATCTAGGCACGTAGGTTACAATCCTACCCTTCTAATACCCCAGACCAGAGGCTAGACCAGAACCTTGGCAACTCAGGTCCTATTAGCATAGGGTGTGTCTTAGATCCACTCGTTTCTGAGTTATAAGGAAAAGTGTGAAGGAGGAAGCAAACAAGCATGGAGGGTGGGTCTGGATGGCGTATGAAGTCTGCCGTGGACCCGAGGAGGCCTGGGCTTCAGAAGCTGAGACAAGGCCCTTCCGCAAGAGCCAACTGGGAGAGTTTGTCTCTGGAGCCAGTGTCCTGAATGGAACTCTAACCTCCCCAACAACGAGAGAAGACATTTCTCTCTTTTAACATGACCCACATGTGGTATTTGTGTTACAGCAGCATCAGAGAACCAAGACACCAAGCTAGGGCTTACGAGACCTGATAGATAGAAGGGCCAGTTACAAAACACTTCTAGAACAATCCTCAGGAGCTGATGAGTGTCCTCTCAAAGTACGGCTGTACTTTGGGAGGATGATTCATTGGCCCAGAGGAGAGGACACTGTTGTTAGTCACTTGGCTCAATGCTGTCCCAAGTCCTAGGTTCAGACAGAAGCAATAAGACCATTATGAGGTGCACATACTAAAAACAAAAACATATGGACAGACGCAGATACACATTCCTGTCAAATAGCTGCTGGTGTCTGTTCCGTGTTCTGAGTTCACCAATGTGTTTGCGTGTGTTGCAAGAAAAGAAAGAAGAAGGAAAAAGGAAGGAAGGGAGGAAGGAAGGGAGGGAGGGAGGGAGGGAGGGAGGAAGGAAGGAAAAGAAAAAACAAAAAACAACAAAAAAAACCCCAAAACCCCAAACAATCAATATTGGGATAAATCCTAGTTCACTTGGATACAAGTTTCTTTAAAAAACAAACCCTAAAAAGCAAAGAGAATTGTGTTAAATTCTCGTAAGCACTGAGCCTCTTGGGGTTTTGTTTTCCCCTGATGCAATTTATCCTTCTGACTGGAAAGCAATTCCTCACATTTCCACCTGAAATCGAACCACAGATTTACTCTATCTCTCATCACCATTGAGTTGGAACTGACTCTCAGCTGACCCTCCACTGGGTGTCTGCCATTGGGGTGGAAATTGTATTTAATCTGCTGGTACGATAGTTATGCTCTTAGCTGCTCACCAAGAGGCTGGTAGTGTGAACCTACTCAGATGGTGCCAAGGGAGAAAGACCTAGTGAGCAATTTCTGTAAGGCTCACCACACTCCCATTGTTGTAAAGTGCCGTCGAGTTGTAGATGACTCATGAATTCAACCCTATGAATGAAAGACCTGAACACTTGTATAACTTTCAGCGTTTCTCTAAGTTCATAGAATTTCAAAAGGCAAGCTATTTTGGAAGTGGATACCACTCCTGCTTCCAAGCTTGTATTAATCGGGGAGCTCCACCAAACACTGTCCACCATGGAAAACCACTCTACCATGGGGGGGTGGGGAGGAATTCAAACCCACTACTGTTGAGCCAATTCAGTCTCATAAAACCTTCAATCAGAACACCAATGTTCACAGCAGTGTTATTCATCATCATAAGAACATGGAAACAGCCCAAATGTCTAACCACAATGGAATGAATTGAAAAATTATGGTACATTCACAACAATGGAATACAATGTAGCACACAGGAGCAATGATTTTGTAAATTACTCCCTAATTTGGGAGGGACTGGAGAGCATTATACTGAGTGTACTAACTCAATCTCCTAAAAACAAATACTGTATAAGACCATTACTGTAGAACGAATATGAGGATCCAAGAAGAAGAAGGTGGGAACAGAGGGGTGAGGACAGGCAGGGTGGGTGGGCGGGCTGGGATGGTGGTAGTTAATCACAGGGTCGCACAATTTGATAGGTGGAGGGAGGGTTGGGTGAAGAAAATGGGAAAGATCTGGTGTGAAAAACAATGTATATATATAAACTTTGTAAAGAAATCAGTATAAAAGTTAAAGAAACCCTAAAAAACCAAAACCTAAAACCAAAAAATAAACCAAATAAACAAACAAAAACTCAGAAGCCATAAATCTTTATAAGAGGACACTGCCCATTTTCCTCCCACGGCAGGGACTAGTGGGTTTGAACAGCAGATCCCTACGTTAACAGCCCCATCCCTTCGGCACTGCGCCACTTAGGAAATCCTAGGAGGTAGTTCTCCACTGTTGCACGGGTTCACTATGAATTCACCCTCACTGTACCCAACAATGATGACAACAACAGAGAAGAGGCTGTCTATGAATTATGAACAATCATTGAATGGTGAGAAGTTGGATTTTTTTTTAATTTAGGTTGTTTATTTTTCATTTCAATGAACATCTACAGAGATTTTGGAATTCCATTCATTCATTGTTGCACCCTTCTCCCCGCACAAACCCCTCCTCTCTCCCCCGTTTGCTCCTCTCCTTGAAAAGCAAAAGAAAAACTCCCTCATTGGTACACAATCCCCACCCCCGCACCTCCCCAAACCCCACCCCCTACCCCAAAATATAATCCACTCTGCAACCCTCATTGCATACTCCTACGATAAAAATAATGCCCTAAAATATAATACTTTTAGACTATTCTCTCCCCCATAGACTTCAATGCCGTAAACATATTTCATCCAGTTTTTCTCAGTCTTACCCCGAGAAGTTGGATTTTATGAAGAAGAATGTGACATCAGGATTGGGGGAAGACTCATCAACAACCTACATTGTACAGATGTCACAGCCTTGCTTGCTGAAAGTGAGGAGGACCTGACACATTCACCACAGAAGATCAAAGATACAGCCTTCATTACGGATTGCTTCTCAGCATCAAGAAGGCAAAAATCAACTGAATGGACAGAGAAGCTGTGGTATATTCACACAATGGAATACTATGCAGCATTGAAAAACAAGGAACTCATGCAATATTATTCGAAATGGGTGAGCCTGGAGGACATTATGCTGAGTGAAATATCTCAGTCACAAAAGGACAAATATTGCATGGTGCCACTGCTGTAAAATAGGACTGATATCAGGTTGGGGGTAAGACTGAGAAAAACTGGATAAATTGTGTATAATGCACTGAAAGAGATGAGGGAGTGAATAATTTAAAAGCAATGTATGATAGGGTATTATGGTTATCACAAGAGTCCACAATTAAGGTTGCATAGTGGAATGTACTTGGGGCGGTGGGAGGGGTGCGGGGGGATTGTGTACCAGGGAGGGAGTCTTTCTTTTACTTTTGAAAGAGAGGAGCGAACTGGGGGGGGGGATGGGAGGGAGAGGGCTGGGCGGGTAGAGAAGTGCAGCAATGAATAAATGAAAATCCAAATTCTCTGTAAATGTTCATTAAAATTATTAAAAATAAAGAAGGCAAAAATCCTTACCACTGATCCAAAAAGCAGCATTGTGATACACAGAAAAAAGATTGAAGTTGCCAATAATTTAATCTTACTTGAATTCTCAATCAATAACTTTGGTACCAGTAATCAGGAGATAAAAAAAAATGTATCATTGAAGACATCTGCTGTCAAGGGCTTCTTCAAAATGCTGAAGAGCAACAGCATCAATTTGAAGACTAAGGTGTACCTGATCCAAGCCACGGTCTTTGAATTATGATTTTGACTATGCTGTTGAGTAAGAAGTAGGCTAGGTTACTATGCAGCTGAAAGCTGGACCATGATTAAGGATGACAGAAGAAAAATAGTTGCCTTTGAGCAATGATGTTGGAGAAGACTACTGAATACTCTATGGGCTGCCAAGAGAACAAATAAATACATTTTGGATAAAGTGAAAATAGGATGTTCCTTGAAGGCAAGGATTATGAAGCTTTGTTTCACATATGCCAGGCATGGTGGTAGGGTGAACCTCTCCTTGGAAAAGGACAGCATGCCAGGAAACATTAGCAAGAGAGAGGAAGGAAGACCCTCAACAAAATGGGCTGACACAGTGACTGCATCTTTGAGCTCAAGTGTTCAGAGATGATGAAGACGGCACAGGATACATCAGGGTTCAGACCCGTTGTTCATAAGGTAGCTAGCTACATGTTGTAGTTGACTTAATAGCACTTAAAAACAACAGAAACTCATTAAAAGATTCAGTGCACAGGGATGAAAACTTAGATCTAACTGTATGAAATCATGCAACTTTTCTCGACTGTTTCAGAGCACAGGCTACTGTCAAAAGAGCTGCATGAAAGATTGTGTGTGCGAGCATGCTAATTTCATTTTCAACATCATACATGTCACGAAACTTTCAGTTGGCAGTTCAGCCAGATGACAATTTCCCAATCAGGAGCATTAAATTGAGGAGTCCTTTGCTTTTCAAGTGCAAATTAATTTCAGAGGCAGATGAGCCCTCGCCAGCCGCCAGCCCCCAGCCCCCAGTGTTTGCAGCCCATGATGACTTCCTTACTAACGACTAGTGAACAGCAGGTACCGATTTGGGTAATGAGATCTCGGTTGGGCACGTCTGCCAGATTCCCAGTGCATGCTCCTCTGAGAAATTACTCTTGAAGTAAATTCTAATGGCACATAGAAGAATTTACGCGAAGCCCAAGGAAATAACTGCCTGTGCAGATACATTTAGTAATTTACAAAGAACGTCACTGCAGAAATGCACACGAGCTGGATGGTGTGTAACACAGGCATTCCCAGGGGCCTGAGCATCCCAAATAAGTCAGGCGCTAGGACCTCCACTGTGCTTCTCTGGTCTAAACTCTGGAGGTCTTTTTGTCCGTTACACCCATGCATGTAATCAACGATTGTTCCTATTGTCAATCGCAGATTCACCATCTGTATGCTCCAAAGGGCTGAGTGATTGTTAATACCGGGTCCCTATGGGATTAATCTGCAATTTCACACTAAATGATTTTTAAGTATCATTTGTTACAATGAGACAACATTTTCATTGCTAAAACAAACAGCTGGGATTTTTCCGTTGCAACAAGCGGGACCATCTCAGTGACTGTCACGTGCAAGTGAGTTTACGCTACTCTGATTTACATTCAATCTCACTTGAGATACACATGAGAATACAGAGAAGGGGGGACCTTCCTGGCTCCCAAATTTTGGAAAGCAACTTCTAATAATTTTGAAGAGAGGCTTTTAGACACTTGAGAACAGCGTCTGAGCATACAAAAGCAAAGTTATTTAGTACTTTGAGTACTCTTGAATTATTCTCGGAGGAAATTTTTTTTTGCAATTTTTATAAATATTTTTATTATTAATTTCAATGAAAATTTACAGAGACTTTGGATTTCCATTCATAAATTGCTGTACTTTTCTCCCCTCCCGACCTTTCCACCCAGTAAACTCCCCTCCTGGAAAAGTAAAAGAAAAATTCTTTCATTGTTTTACAAACCCTCCCCCAGGTCCACTCCACTGTACAGCCTTCACTCTGGACTCCCGTCCTGACAAAAATACTTAATCACATATCCCTTTTAAACAGTTTTCTCCCTCATCTCTTTCAATGCAGTATACATAATTGAACTCATCTTTCTCAGTCTCCC
>NW_006399901.1:5785648-5800821 GCF_000299155.1 Elephantulus edwardii | reverse complement strand
GCTAGGGATTTTGAACATTTCTTCATGTACTTGTTAGCCATCTGAATGTCTTCTCTGGTGAAGAGTCTGTTCATATTCTGTGTCCATTTTTCTATTGGATTATTTACCTTTATCTTGTTGTGGTGCTCAAGTATTTCATAAATTATAGATAAAAGTCCCTTATCCGACATGTTGCTGTTGTTGTTGTTATGTGCTGTCGAGTATCTTGCGACTCACAGCGACCCTGTGTACAACAGCCCTAAATCCTGCTCTATCTTGAGCCAATCGCACTGCCTCTGACACACCCATCCCGATTACACCAGTCACTGAATCAATCTACCTCATAGAGGGTCTTCCCCTCCTGCACTGTCCCTCCACCCTCCCAAGCATGATGTCCCTCTCCAAGGACCTGACTCTCCTCACAACATGTCCAAAGTATGTCAGTCGAAGCCCCAGAATCCTTGCCTGCAAGGAGTAGCCTGGTTTAACCCTCTCCAGGATGAATCTGTTTGTTTCCTTGGCAGTCCATGGTACATTCAATACTCTTCTCCAGCACCACAGCTCAAAGGCATCAATTCTCCTTCTATCCTCCGTAGTGATTGTCCAACTCTCTGATGCATAACAAGTGATTGCAAAGACCATGGCCTGTATCAGATGCACCTTAGTCTCCAGAGACACACCGTTGCTCTTGAGTACTTTAGAGAGGTCCCTAACCACAGACTTTCCCATCACAATATGGTTTTTTTTAATTTCCTGACTGCTGGTGCCAAGAGTGTTGACTGCGGAGCCGAGCAAACTGAAGCTGTGAACAATCTCAATCTCTTCACCAACCATCCTGATGCTACCGATTGGTCCAGTGGTGAGAATTTTTGTCTTCTTGACATTGAGCCTCAGTCCATATTGAAGGCTGCAGTCCTTGACCCTCTGCAGTAAGTACATGAGGTCCTCCTCAGTTTCAGCGAGCAGGGTTGTGTCATCTGCATAATGCAGATTGTTGATAGATCGTCCACCAATCCTAACGCCACACTTCTCCTCACAGAGCCCAGCCTCTCAGATATGAAAAGGTATAGAGATAGGACACATCCTTGGCATGTACCCTTTCCAATTTTGAACCATGCAGTGTTGACCTGCTCTGTTCTGACTGCCTCTTGGCCCAAGTATAGGTTTTGCATTAGCACGATTAAATGTTCTGGGATTCCCATTCTTCTCAGAGTCAGCCACAGTTTGTTATGATCCACGCAGTCAAATGCCTTTGCATAATCAATGAAACACAGATAGATATTCTTCTGGTATTCTCTGCTTTCAGCTAAGATCCATCTAATATCAGCTACAATATCCCTAGTACCAAGACCCCTTCTAAACCCAGCCTGGACTTCTGGCAGTTCTCTGCTGATGTACTGTTCCAGTCGTTTTTGGATAATCTTCAGTAGAATCTTGCTTGCATGTGAAATCAATGATATTGTTCTGTAGTTTCCACACTCAGTTGGGTCGCCCTTCTTTGGGATGGGAACAAATATAGACCTCTTCCAGTCAGTTGGCCAAGTGGTTGTTCTCCAGATTTCTTGGCACAATTTGGTGAGCACATCCAGGACAGCATCTGTTAGCTGAAATATGTCAATTGGTATACCATCTATTCCTGGGGCCTTATTTTTTGCTATTGTATTGAAAGGAATTGGCAGATACAGAAGAATTTAATGAAATAGCATTTGAGCCAGAGCCTGGACTTCGTATAGATAAACCAAAATCAAAGTTGTTGCAGTGTTAGCTTAACTGGCTTTTTGTTTGGTTGGTTTTTTACCATTACATTAAGCCCCCTCTGGTCTCTAGCTATCTTACTGCAGGCATATGGTCTTGCAAATTATCAACAGCTGTGAGACTAGGATAAGAGCAAGAGAGAGTGCTTCCCTGAGAAGCAAGACTTGAGGGAGACTGGAGCAAAGCCCTGATGAGAGCAAGACACTGGTGGCAAGACCCTGCTGATAGCGGTGGAGAGACTGTGGCATTGCGGTGAAGAAACTGTAGCAAGGTGTGACCTGAGACTTCTTGCTATTTTAAGCACAGATTAACATGTTACCGCAAAATGATGGCTATGGGGGGGTGAGGGGATGGGGAGGTGCGGCAATGTGTTAAAGGTGTTGGTGTTCTTGCTGGATAATTAAAGAGATGGTGACTTATAACTGCTCTGAGGTAAACTTTGTTGGATGCCTGAGTAAACCAGATGCTTCTTGAATTTGTGTTGCTAAATTAAAATCACTCTCTTGACTGATTGAGGAATTGTGCCTTGGGACTTTACTTGGACTTATATTGTGAGATATCCTTTGCCTCCTCCACTCTCCAACTCACTTCCTTAAGAAACCCCATTCTCAGTAACACAACTGTGAGTCTGTGAGTCATCAATGAATAAACGAACCTCTTGCTGTGGCTGAGGCTCTAGAGGTGCCATGGGGCTGGGCTGTGGGCTCTTCATCTGCTGTCTGCCCGTGGGTGGTGAGTGGCTGTGCTGTTCTCACTCCCTCTGGCCTTTCAAAGAGACGCTCATGGCCCTGTGCCCCTCATGTCCCATTTTCTGTTCTCTAGAGATGTTTCAATTCTGATTTATGGTGACCCCTAATAGGGCAGAGTGGATCTGCTTCACAGCGTTATCTGTTTAAATTTTTTAAAATAAAGATATTTTACTGTTGTTAAAAGTATACACAGTAAACGTTATCTCAACTCAACAGTTCCTCCATATTCAGTTAGGGGACTTTGATGACCTCCTTCCAGTGGAGCAGTCACTCTCAAATGCTCTCCCCTGTTAAGGTAAACTCACTGCTCCCTCAGCTTCAGCCCTATGCTTTCAGGTTGCTCTTTTCAACATGATCCTGTATATAATTAGAGCACAGTGCTTTAAAGAGTATAGTGCTCAAGGTAGACATTCTTTACTAGTTGGGGGGGGGTGTTTGTTTTTATTCCCTGCTCCCATTAACATTGGCTTATTTTATGCTACTTCCTTTATAAACATTTTTTTAATTTTAATTGTGATTTTAATGAAAGTTTACAGAAAAGTTAGATTTTTATTCACTCATTGTTGTAAATTTTACCCCCTCTTTCTCTCTTCCCCCTCCCCCAGATCACGTTTTTTTTTCTTTTTAATATCATCATTGTTTGGTTTTAAGAAGACTTCAAGGGATGTTTTTGTTTAAGACTTAGCAATTATCACAGGCAATTATTTCAGGAATTCACCCTTCTCCCAAGGCTCCAATAGTCCAGATTCCATGTCATTTAGAAATTCTGTTCTGTATCGTCTCTTTTTGATCAGGATAGAATTTTTGTGGTGGTTGGGCACCCTCTAGTTCTTCTGGCTTCAGGGCAGAGGAAGCAGTTGTTCCTGGAAGCAAGCCATCCTTCTATTTCCTCCTCCTCCTCTTCCCAACACTCCTTCTTCCTCTGTTGTTCTAAGCAAACAGAGACCAATTGGCTTTTCCTGGATGGCTACTTGCAAACTTGTATAATTTCAGGCATTACTCAGACAGCAAGAAGCATTAAGTGTGCTATTGGGTGGTATTTTTGCCTAAGCAAATCACATGGTTGTTTTGCAGAAGCGGAATGAGTTTCCAACCACTTCTTTCAGTCAGCCAATTTCCATCTGTTGCAACACTGAGGCATCTTAGACCCATAGTGTAGATGAGGGAGTGCTTCTGTTTCTGGCATCCCTGCTCCCTATTTCTCTGCACCAAGTGATTTTTTTTAAAGATTTATTTATTTTTTAAAATTTTTATTTTATTATTTTTGTGTGTGTGTACCGTCAAATCAGATCTGACTGGTACAGGAGGAGATTATCCCACCTTCCCCAGCAGAGCATCTGGTGGATTTGAGCTGTTCGCCTCTGGGATTGTAGTTGCAGCTCCTTACCACTAGGCCACCAGAGCTCCCCATGCACCAAGTGATTTGCAAGGGCAGGATCTTTTGAGCACCTTTTCTTATTAGGCACAGCCAAGGAATAAGGTAGAATCTGCACAGGAGAATGTGGCTACATTCCAGGGGTAGCTGCTACCCCCGCCCCAGTGTTTGACCTGTAGAGGTTGAATGCTTCATTTCTGAGATATTCCCATGGCTGTTGAGAAAGTTCTGACTCACAGGGACCCTCTATTGGATCCTGAGATTGTAAATCATTACATGAAGAGGCTGAATGTCTTTCACCCATTAGTGCCTTTGAACTCCAGACTTTCCATTTAACAGCCCAATATCTTATGCACTGCACCACTCAGGCTTAAAATGGGGGGGGGGGGGAAGCAAGTAAAACTGGACATATGATCAATTACAATTCTGTTAAATAATCACATCCATTTCATCTGCACACGGGAACATTTTGTACCAACCAAAAGTTTTCCTTTTTTTTAAAAAAAAAAGCTCTATTTTTTTTTTTTCATTTACAAACAAATTTGTTCACTCTGTCAGGTTCAGACACTGTCCATGTTTATGTTGTTATATATTGAATTTTAGTAATTTTTTTAAATTTTGAGATCACTGAAAACTGGCCACCAAATATAGAAAAGATAGGTATTTTACATACTCAGTTTCCCCCATTGGTAACATTCTGTAAAACCATTTTACCTTTTTACCCTGTTGGAGAAGTTTTTGCATGTGCATAGGGATTTGATTCTTAGAAGGTCCCAATCATTTATTTTATTTTCTCCTGGTTTTAGGTAGGAAAATAGTTCTTCCCCCCCTTTTTAAAAAAAATTTATTTACTTATTTTGTGCGTACCATCAAATCAGATCTGACTGGTACAGGAGGAGATTGTCCCTTCTTCTCCAGCAGAGCATCTATCTGGAGGATTCGAACTGCTCGGCTCGAGGATTGCAGTACAGCTTCTTGCCAGTAGGCCACCAGAGCTCTCCAAGGAAAATAATTCTTAAGAGCAAAAATTTAAGAAAAAGTGTCATTCACTGTCCTAGCAGGCATCTTCCTATTTCAGATAACGGTTAAGAATGAGGATTCAGTGTCACTGAGCATTGTGTTATAAGCACCTCTCCTGTATAGCACATTATGTTTATTCCCTTATAGTATTTCAGAACAGCCAGCTTAACCTTCTTTCTCATGCTTATTCTTCTTGGGAGTGGTGTAAGACTCTTCTTCCTTTTCTTAGCACCACCACGAAGTGTCAATACGAGGTAAAAAGAGTGGACTCCTTTTGGATGTTGTGGTCAGACAGGGTCCGCCCATCTTCCAGCTGCTTTCCAGCAAAGATGAGTCTCTGCTGATCAGAGGGAATTCCTTCCTTATCCTGGATCTTGGCCTTGACATTTTTGATTGTGTCGAGGGTTCAACCTTGAGCGTGATGGTCTTCCCCGTGAGGGTTTTTATGAAAATCGGCATCTTGGCGGTGGTCCCACCGTGGATGGCAGATCGGAAAGTCTGTATTGGGGATAATGTAGCTAATGTTAGATGGATCTTAGCTGAAAGCAGAGAATACCAGAGGAATGTATATCTGTTTCATTGATTATGCAAAGGCATTTGACTGTGTGGATCATAACAAACTGTGGCTGACTCTGAGAAGAATGGGAATCCCAGAACACTTCATCATGTTAATGAGAAACCATTACTTGGACCAGGAGTCAGTAGTCAAAACAAAGCAAGGAAACACTACATTGTTCAAAAATGGGAAGGGTGTATGCCAGGGCTGTGTCCTATCTCCATATTTTTTCAACCTATATGCAGAACAGGTTATCCGGGATACTAGGCTATATGAGGAGAAGTGTGATATAAGGATTGGTGAAAGCTCCATCGACAATCTGTGTTATGCAGATGACACAACCCTGCCTGCTGAAACCTGGAGGACCTGAAGGAAGAACCTGTGGAAGGTGAGGGACTGCAGTCTTTGGTATGGATCGAGACTCAATATCAAGAAAACAAAGATTCTCACCACTGGGCCGATTGGCAGAGTCATAATGGATGGTTAAGAGATTGAGATTGTTTGCAGCTTTAGTTTGCTTGGCTCCACAGTCAACACTCTTGGCACCAGCAGCCAGGAAATTAAAAGACGTATTGTGATGGGAAAGTCTGCGGTTAGAGACTTCTCTAAAGTGCTGAAGTACAAGGATGTTAGTCTGGAGACTAAGGTGTGTCTGATACAGGCCATTGTCTTTACAATCACTTGTTATGCATCAGAGAGTTGGACAATGACTAGGGAGGATAGAAGGAGAATTGATGCCTTTGAGCTGTGGTGCTGGAGAAGAGTATTGAATATACCATGGACTGCTAGGAAAACGAACAGGTTTGTCCTGGAGAGGGTGAAGCTGGGCTGCTCCTTGGAAGCAAGGATTCTGAAGCTTCATCTGACATACTTTGGGCATGTTGCAGGGAGGGACCAGTTCTTGCAGAGGGACGTCATGCTTGGGAGGGTAGAGAGAAAGTGCAGGAGAGGAAGACTCTCAATGAGATAGATTGATTCAGTGACTGGGGTAATAATGGGGTAGGTGTGTCAGAGATGGTGAGATTGGCACAAGATAGGGCAGAGTTTAGGGCTGTTGGACATAGGGTCATTATGAGTCACAGGCGACTCGATGGCACATAACAACAACAAACAACAACACTGTACCTCCAGATTCATTGAAATGTTATCAACCATTAACATGGAGCCATTCTTTTTTAAATTTGTCATTCCCAGCATATTGCATCATCTGAATGCCCAAATAAAAATGATTTTATATCAGTCCATTTCAACTCATTAATGCCTATTTTTTTTAAAAAAATTAATTTAATTGTTATTTTAATGAACATTTACAGAGAAGTTAGTTTGTTTTGTTTTATACTGGTTTATTTACAAAGTTTGAATACATTGTTTTTCACACATCTTTCCCATTTCCTTCACCTGCCTATAATTATTGATCTTTAAGCATCCAATTCCAATCTTGACAACTTCCAGTTTTTCTAGATTTAGACTTTGAAAGAGGCCACTAATTACACTTATTAATACAGTATGCAGCTGTTTATATTTTTGTTGTTGTTGTTGTTGTGGACCATCAAGTTGGAATCAGCTCCTAGCTGGCCCTCCAGCAGCTTTTCAGAGGCAGTAAATCATGCAGGAGGAGATTGTCCATCTTTCTCCCATGGAGCAGCTGGTGGATTTGAACTGCAATACAGCACAACAGAGGACTTGATGAGATGGATTGCCCTAGTGACTGGGGTAACGGAGGAGGTGTGTCAGAGACAGTATGATTGGCGCAGGATCGAACAGGACTCAGAGCTGTTGTACATAGGGTGGTTATGAGTCATAAGTGACTCAATGACACATAACAACAACAACTGTACCACCTTTGGGTAGGTAGCACAACTCTGTAACACTAAGCCATCATTTTGAGTCACACCATATTAACAAAAGGCTCAACAAAAAGGAAAATGTTTACAATTTTTCACAATGCTACCACACACTTCATAGACTACGATACTGGGCAAGGCTCTGTTCTGTTCACAGGGTTGCATGAGTCAGAGACGACAGGATGGAAACTAACAATAAGACCATATCATTTTATGTGCTCTGGGGAACAGGCTAGCAACATTGGTGTTACTAGCTTCATTGTGATATTTGCTTCATTACAATGATCTGAAACCAAAGCCCATAATATTTTCCAAACATCAGTGCAAAGCTTCCGGCATCACCCAGCCGGCAAAACCCACATCCACATGGTAAATGGGTTTAGCATCCTTTTATTAAATAAGATGTACAGCAACAACTCTATGTGGCTGTTCCTCTCCAAACGCACTGCCAAAGAGAGCGATAATACACATATCCGTCATGCTTAACGGGAACAGAGAGGCGGCCCCGCGCTTTCCCGGACTCCTACAGGGCTGGGGGGGAAATGTCTGTTCTCCGGTGTGCAGACATTGCAAAGTGGCTGTAGAATGCTGCAAAATGGTGTGTCTTAGGGAATCAGAAATTACCTTTAGTGGTTCCATGCACCTTAGCACGAATGAGTAGTGCCTAAGCTTTTACATGAGAAGGTTCCTCTAAGAAAATGCCCCACAACCTGCTGTTGGTAACCGATCAGAAAGGCTAGAGAGCACCTACTATGTGCCGGGAGCAGCCGGGTGATGCAGGCACAGACTTGCTCTGACGTGTTGTTACTGTGTGTTGTCAAGATGATAACAACTCGTGGTGACATCGAGTGACCAAGGGGAACTCTCTTTTTTTCTTCTTATTTTCTTTATTATTATTATTAATTTCAATAAAAATTTAGAGACACTTTGGACTTCCATTCATGGTTGAATTTTTCTCCCCTCTCAACCACCCACCCCCTAGTACACTACCCTCTTGGAAAAGTTACAGAAAAGTTCTTTCATTATTTTACAATCCCTCCCCCTGGTCCACTCCACTATGCAGCCTTTGCTCTGGACTCCCATCATGACAAAAATACCTAATCACATTTCTCTTTTAAACAGTTTTCTCCCTCATCTGATTCAATGCAGTATACATTATTGAACCCATCTTTCTCAGTCTCCCCCCACCCCGATGTCAGTTCTGTTTTACAACAGTGGCACCATGCAGTATCTGTCCTTTTGTGACTGAGATACTTCACTCAGCATAATGTCCTCCAGAGTCACCCATTTTGAATAATATTGCATGAATTCCTTGTTTTTCACTGCAGCATAGTATTGCATTGTGTGAATATCGCTTCGTTTGTTGATGGGCACTTAGATTGTTTCCAACTCCTTGCTGTTGTGAACAAAGCCGTGATAAACATGGGTGTGCAAGAGGGGAACTCTCTTAATGATTTCTGGGCTGTAATTTTAGTATAATTAACCAGAAGGTTAGCAGTTTGAAACTGCCATTCATTCTACAGAGAACGAGGATAAGCAGTCTCCTCTGGTAAACACATTTTTCTTTAAAACAGGAGTATGATTTGAGTGAAAGTTTGCCAAGCATATTGGTTTTATATTCAAACATTCATTTACATTTTGTTTTATAAAGTTGCAATACACACAAGGCCTGGCCATCCCCTTATTGTATATTGTCTTTCCCCTCACTCATCTTTGTAGTCATTTTTTGCTCCCTTCATATCCCTAGTAACTGTTCAGGAATGAAGTGTGGAAAAATGTGTGCAAACCCCTCAGAAACTGGATGGAGAATCACTGCAAGTTGGAAGCTACTGGGTGGCAGTGCGTTTGCTTGGTATTCTGCACATTACTTCAGAAAGTCATTGAATGGGTTGGACTGTGCCTTTGAATTAACTCCTAAGTGAATTAGCATCCTTGAGCCATGAGGGCTACTTGTTCAGGTATAATAATTAACAAACCTTGATCTCTTGTGGTGAGATAAAGCTCTCATGTACTACAGGTGGGATTATAAAATGGTACAACAACTTTGGAAGGCAGTTTGGTATTTCCTCAAAAAGTAGAATATAGAAATTCCATATGATCCAGCTATTTCACTGCTAGGAATATACCTCAAGGGAATGAGAACGGAGGTATCAATGGAGATTTACACACCAATCTTCATAGTAGCATTTATTCACTATTGCAAGAACTTGAAAACAGCCCAAGTATCCAAATGCAATTGAATAGATTGAAAAGTTTGTGGTACATTCACATTATGGAATACTATGCAGCACTCAAGAGCAATGCTTTGCAAAAATACTGCATAACTTGGAAGAGATTGGAGAGCATTATACCGAGTGAACTAACTTAGTCTCATAAGGGCAAATACATAAGGACCATTACTGTAAAAATAGAAGGATAACTGGTAAAACATAAGGGTCCAAGGGAGAGAAGGAGTGGGAGCAGAGGAGTGGGGATGGCAGGGGGGAAATCACAAGGTTGCACAATTTGGTGATGGAGGGGTGTACAGAAAATGGAAAAGATCCAGGGAGGACCTGAAAAGATGGGGTAATTGTGGGCATGATTCAATTGTGATTAATTTTTTTAAAATTGTGATTAATTTTATAAAACACAATGTATGGGAATGATTGTATGAAACACATGTGAATGAAGGAAAGTGTGAAACACAATGTATACAAACTTTGTACACAAACCAATATAAAATAAAAAAAATAAATAAAAGGATATCTTGATCTCTTTGCCAGCTCATCATCAAGGTGGAAAAACGACCTGTCCATGGGGGTGAAGGAAATGGGGGAAATCCGATGTGGAAAACAATGTATTTGAATTTTAGAAATAAATCAGCTTTAAAAAAAAAGATTTGTTCATAGTGACTGTAGTTATGTTGTTGTGTGAAGCCAAATAGTTTCTGGCTTATGGTGACCTCATATGACAGGTAGAACTGGCTACCAGTCTGTTCTAAGCTATAGTCTTAGGTTGCTAAGCAAAACGTTGGCAGTTCAAATCCATCAATAGTTCAAGCTCTCCTTTCTACCTCACTCTCAAAAGTGAGAACCAGAGGTAAAGCAAAAAGCAAGGCTTTGGAGGAAAGGAGGAGAAATGGGCATGATTGCTACTGGCATCTTCTTCAGCAAACACAACCTGTTTTTAGCTTGCCAAACGAGCTAAAGTTGGGGACCCTTCCATTCAAAAGCTAGCCCTACACCGTGCAGTGAGGAGCTAGGTCTTCCCGTGTGAGGACCAAGTTGACTCTAGGTTCTTCATTAACATAATGAATAAATCTTCCATCCGCAGCCACCTTTTCATCTCCTAGTATTATCTCAGACTATGCTCCACTGCTATTCATAGAGTCCTCAAGGGCTCATCATTTAAAAATGATGGTCAGTCCAACTTCTTAGTAGTCTGGAAGCTCGGCTGAAAGATGTCCACCAGCAGGGAGCTTTTTGGTATTTGAAATATCAGTATAATAGCTTCCCGCATGAATGCAACAACAAGAGCCAAGCCAGCACGTCAAGCTGACAGATGGATACATGCAAGGACGGTGACACTTTGTCTCTCACTGTTGTTGTTGTTAACTGTCTACCACAACTCATTGCAATTCTATGAACAAAAGACTTGAATTTTGTTCCATAACTATCATAGTTTCTCTAAGTTCATAGAGTTTCCAGAGGCATAGTGCTTAGGAAGTGGATGCTGCTCCTGCTTCCAAGGCTGTCTTAATCTGAGAGCTTCACCAAACACTGTCCACCATGGGTAATCATTATGGCATTTGACACATCAGTGGCACAGTGTTCACCATCACAGCAATCCCAAATTACTTCAGTACAGTGAACTGACAGACCAGTGCTGTAGCACTTAGAAGAATGTTCATTCCAAACACAATTAACACCAGCAGCCCAGGATCCAACCAACTTTTAAATACAAAGGCCGGACACCAGATCCTGATTTATTCTAAACAAGAGGCTTCCAGCCCACAGCTCATATTTAGTTAAATTCAGCAAATCAAATCAGCTCACATATGAGTGTGAATGAAATAAAAAACAACCAGAGTCCACACCCTCAACCAAAACAAGAGAACCCACCTTCCAGAATCCAACTGCTTCACAAGTAGGCATATTGTCAGGAGCGGGCAGTCCTTGGAAAAAGGCATCAGAGTGGGAAAAGCAGAGGGCCAGTGAAATAGAGGAAGATCTTTAATGACATGGACTGACACAGCAACTGCAGCAATGGGCTTAACCACAGAGGAGCCTATGAAGATGGCACAGGGTCAGGCAGGGTTCTGGACTCTTATACATGGAGTCGCTGTGAGTTCAAGCCAATGGAGTCAATCTGACAGCACTTAATCAGGAGACATTGCATTGGGCAAGTCTGAAGCCAGAGACCTCTCCAAAATACTGAAGAGCAATGATGTCAGTTTGAAGACTAAGGTATGCCTGATTCAGGTCATAGTTTTCTCAATTGCCTGCTAGGCATCAGAAAGCAGGACCATGAATAAGGATGATAGAAGAAGAATAATTAATGCCTTTGAGTTGTGGTCCTGGGGAAGAGTACTGAGTATCCTATGAACTGCCAAAAAAAACCCCAAACCCCCAAAGATACGTGCATCTAGAGTGTTCCTTGGAGGCAAGGATGACCGAGCTTTGTCTCTCATACTTTGGACATGTAGCTAGGTGAGGCTATTCCTTGGAAAGGGGCATCATGCTTGGTAAGATAGAGGGTCAGCGAAGGAGAGGAAGACTCTCAACAAGATGGATTGACACAATGATTTCAGCAGTGAGTTTTAGTATCTCAGAGATGATGAGGTTTGCACGGGATAGGGCAGGGTTCAGAATAACTGTTCACAGGGTCTCTATGAGTTGTACTTGACTCAACAGCCCCTAACAACAACCACAACAACAATACGAACTATAGAAACCAGCGGAGGGCTGGGCCAAATGAGAGCATTTCTTTCCACATAGACCTAGAAAACAGAGAGGGAAAGCCAAACACTTGCTGCTCTCCTCTTTTCCTTAAGACTTCTCCTATAATCAGAGCTCTGGTGAATCATCCTTAGATGGAATCTTATGAGCAGGGAATCTTAGATGGCACCTTCACCAAATCAGGACGACTTTAAGGCTGCGTGACTCTGTCTTCAGCCTGAAGGAAATGAGAAGGTGCTACACAGAAACTGGTATTTGTTGTTGTTGTTGTTTTGCACCACAGAGTTGGAACCAACCCATAGCTGACCCTCTGGTGGGTTTTCAGAGGCAGTTAATCTATCGCATAGGAGGAGACTGCCCATCCTTCTCTTGCAGGGCAGCTGTTGGCTTAGAACAGCATACCTTCAGGATGGCAGTGCAGCTTCCTTCCACTAGTCCACCAAAGCTCCCATATGGAAACAGGTAAGGTTTAGTTTATAAAAGACTCCTTTGTGCATAAAAAAACTGTTATTGTCACCTTTACTTCATAAACAGGTGTTCCTGTTTTCTCACAGCATCACCCAAGATTCTCAGGGAATAAATCAGGATTCTCAAGATCTTGCCTTTGATGGTTTCAATTTCACGTCAGGTGACTTAAAATATGACAAGCTTTAAAAGTGTCATATTATTTACATATTTTTAAAGAGAAAAAAATAATTCATTGGGCTAACAAATAAAAGAGACATTGTTTTTGGAACAGTTGTTGGATTTGAACTTCATGCCTTTGAGTTTGCTGTGACACTGAATCTTGTGCCATTGGGGTCACAAATGCCATAATTGAACAACTGTGCCATAGGTATGCCAAATACCAGAATGGCTACCCATGGTGGGCAGTGTTTGGTGGAGCTCCCAGATTGATTCAAGTTTGGAAGCAGGAGTGATATCCACTTCCTAAACCACATGGAAACTCCATGAACTTGAGAAGCTATGAGAAATGACAATAGTTATAGAAAGGCTTCAGGCCTTTTATTGGTAGATAGATATAGAGATAGAGAGAGATAGATAGATGGATAGATATCCCTTGTATTTAAAAGTCGGTTGATTTTTGGAGGAAATCTAAGTTGTACAGCACTCCTCTGTCAATTTGTCGCGCTGAGATTAATCTGGGTTTGCTGTGATGCTGAACCTTGTGTCATTGGGGGCGTCAAATGCCATAATGGCTGCCCATGGTGGACAGTGTTTGATGGAGCTCCCAGTTTAAGACAGTTTTGGAAGCAGGAGTGGCATCCACTTCCTAAACAACATACCTCTGGAAACTCTATGAACTTTGAGAAATGACAATAGTTATAGAAAGGCTGCAGGTCTTTTGTTCACAGATTCATTATGAGTCGTGCTTGACTTGACGGCAGTCAACAACCATCACCTTTGGGTTGGCAGTGCAACCCCTTACTACTAAGCCACCAGTTGCTGTTGTTGTTGTAAACCTTCAAGTAGGAGCTGCTACATAGCTGACCCTCTAAGCAGGTTTTCAGAAGTTTTAAAACACACAAGAGGAGAATGCACATATCTCTCCCTTGGAACAACTGGGTGGATTTGAACTCAGGAGGTGTGTCGCTTGTGGGTTAGCAACACAGTTTCCTACAGGCCATGCCACACCACAGCTCTCTAAAGCAAACGACTAAAAAAACCAAAACAAAACTCCACTCAGGGCCACCAAGTTCTTAAAGGAAAGGGAAAGTGCAAGCATTGCCTAGAATATTCTGAATATCTATTTGAGAAGAGAGAATCTTTTAAAATTATCCTTCAGTGAAAGCTCCCTACTCTTGGTCGGATGGCGCGGGAGAGGGCAAGGTTCAGACCCTTGTTCTTGGGGTTGCTATGAGTGGTCATTGACTCAATGACATGGAACAACAAAGAATTTACAGATGATGCTTTCTGCTTAAAAAGTTTTCTTGACTCCAACAGCTTTTACAAGAGAGGATTTCTTTCCCAAGCACATGAAAAGACGTGAAATCAATACCTTAATGAAAAGAACTGTTGCCTCAAAATGAGATTGTCAGCCTACCCCCATTTAGGCTGAACTCCACGAAGGATTAACAAAAATAAAAAGCTTTGAATGCATGCAATTTAACCCTTGGATTAATTGTAGATTATTCAAGGACATCTTAAAACAATATGAGCTATGTACACTACCTACCTGTTTTGGCAGTCAAAATATGAAGACTTCGTCATAGACAGGAAAGTGATTGAAAGTTGAGAAACTGTTTGAAGACAATGACTTCAACCGAAATTTGTGAATTGCATTTTTTCCACCTTGGAGAATGCAAGTTGATCTATTTACTTGCGATACCAAAGAAAGGAGTGAGGCCGTTCAGGTGCTGCAAGAAAACCCTTCTAGAAGGCATGAAAAAGATCCAACGCCACAGTGGAACTGAATGGCACACAAAATCAAGGCCACCCAGACAAGGGAGCACCAGGTCCTTTCTGAGCTTAAACATCAGGTCGAAAAGACTTCCAAACCACAGGTGCGAAGCCACAGTGCTCCTGCAAAGCCTCCGGAAAACCTAGACGTCCCGGAAGATGGAACCTGGCCTGGTCACGAGAAATTCCGGTTCGAATCCTGCCTCTTCTATTTACTGGTGCTACGGCCCTTGGCCCAGCTCACTATCCACATCCACTGTTATCATGAAAAGTGCAATCCATCTCAGGCTCCAGAATGAATCAAGTGATGAATGAAAGGTGTTTGTGACTATTACTGTTACTATGGCGTTTATTCCAACAGAGGCTCAAGAATAAACAAGGATAGGTTGTGTGAATGAATGCACGGTGGTTGTGATTAGCAGAGCAAGTTTATTCCCTGGGAGGCTGCAAGGTGAGGGAGCTGGGAACGCTAATAGAAGCCCCGAGGGCGCCCCGCCCGGCCTGCAGCCTGCGGTCGCGCCACCTTTCCCGCGGCGGGCAGGACTGGCGGGGCGGAGC
>NW_006399901.1:5747584-5785273 GCF_000299155.1 Elephantulus edwardii | reverse complement strand
ACAGGTGGTCGCAATGCGCCTCTACCTGGGGTGCCCCTCGGCCTCCAGGCCCGCCCTCCTGGGGCAGAAAGGCGATTGAAATTGACCTCCCTGCCCACTTTCCTCCTTTTCTCCTGGACCCAAGATGGACTATAAATCCTCATGCAACCTGCATCCTTTTCCAACTTGCTTCCGTGAGCCTAAATCACCCTGCCAATTGCAATCTCAGCGCATACTGGCTAGCATGCAGAGGCTGCTCTTGCAGACCAAGTTTGCAGAGGGGGACTCCCCGTCCCTGCGGCCCCGCCTCAGATCCCCAGAAAGTGCTACACTCGCGGCTGCTGGGAAACACCCGCTGCAATCCCCTTGACCCTGCCCTGTAACTGACCCTTGGGGGGGAAGCCCCCCCGCACGGCTACTGCGCATGCTCCGAGCTGGACAGCTCCAGAGAGGGAAATTTAAAAACAGTTCGCGCTGCGGCGGCAGCCAAATTGCTGGGCCGTGAGGGGCGACGCGAGAGAGCCCCCCTCCGAGAGGCCAGCTCTCCCCAGAGTGCCTGCTGCGGAGGCCCAGCCAGGATCAGCTCCAGGTACCACCTCGAAGGGCTGCTGGACCCCTCCTCCCGGCAGCAACCCAGGTTGCATTCCCAGGCTGCATCCTAGGGCCGCCTCCCCTGTTCCCCTTCCCTTCTACCCGGAACCCTCAGTGACTCCGGGGGCAGAATTGAGACTCTTTGGTGGGTTTCTGTGTGCATTTCAGATCTGCGGTCTAAGACATTTAGGAACGCTCCAAGAATTCCACCCCCCCCCCCCCCCCCCAGGTGGTGCTGTGTTAGAGGCAGGATTACACTGGCTTGGAAACGTCTCTGGCCCTTCAGCTGACATTTTCAGGGCAGGGGCCCTATGGGAATTCTTCCTTAAACAAGTGGGAATAGTCATCTCCGCAGAGAAATTTGCACAGTCTATCAAATTGCCCTTTTGAGGTTTATTTCTCATTTCCCTAGCGAGCAAAACTTAATTGTGGCTGCAAACAGAAGGCTAGGAAAGGAATCAGGTTTTTATCATTTTTCTTATTTCTTGAGTTGATATTTCTTAAAACCTGATTTGGGGGTTCTAGGTAATTCATGATGCCCTTCCACCCCACAAATTCCAAAGAAGGAAATACTTTTCTTATGCAAACTTCTAAAACCCTCTAGGATTTTCCTGGGAAGTGACCCTGGAGATACAAATATCCTTCTAGAACTTTTAAAAATTATCTTAGCTTTGTGTGTAGGGTTGTTTTTTTTGGTTGTTGTTTGTTTGTGGGTGGGGTGTTAGGGGTTTTTTTGGTGGGGTTGGTTTGTTTTTTTGGTGTTGTGTTTTTTATTTTTTTCACTCTATCCTTTGAAGTATGAAAACTGAGTTTCTACCTACCAGGGCTACATCATCACTGATGGGAATTTTCTTTTGTGCTTATTTTTCCTTTCCAAGGAGATGATAGATAGTGACATTTCATCCATAATGTCAGGAATTATTCGGAACTCCGGGCCAAACCACCACCCCTCTCCCCAGGAATACAGGTGAGAGCTTCAACAACAAATATTGCTGATTTTCAATTGTTGGAGAGGGTTTTGTGTTGCTTATAGTTTCTGAAGTTGGCCCAAGAACACATGTTCGGTTAAATTCTGAAATTGTGCAGTAGAGCAGGGAGGGTCCTGTGCAGCTTGGCCTTTTGGAGGCTGTCTGGCCTGTAGCTTGGACAGTGACCAATAAATGCCTCTGGTTCATTGTTCTTTCCCAGAGAGGTCCCCTCCTAGCTTAGAGACTGGGCATCTTAGTTACTGTTAAGAGGACAGTCACAGTTACTGCATCCCCTGCCCGTGACCTCTCAGGGGCTCCAGAAATGCCCTTCCAACAGCTTGAAGAGGGAATATTTGACCTAGGTCTTCTGTGAATGTTGGGAACTCCTGGATTCTGAGCCTGGCCGTGTGACTTTCAGCAAGTCCCTTGCGCTCTCTGGATCTTATTTCTTCTAGTTAAGTGATACTATTGAATTAGCTCTGCAGGCCTAGTGGTAAGAGGTTGCCTGCCAACCCAAAGGCTTGATTTGAATCCATTGGCTACTCCAAGACGCTGGAGGGTCAGCTGTGAGCCAGTTCTGACTCAACAGTACAGAACATTGCATTGTTGTGGTGTACCATAGGATTGGAACCAACCCATAGCTGACCCTTTTTGCCCATCCTCCGGAGGAGATGAAATCCTCTTTAAGATTTCAGTGCAGCTGCTTGCCACTAGTTATTCTTAATGTTTCTTCTGGGGTTCCTGGGTGATGCAAGTGGTTAACATACTTGGCAAACAACTGGAGAGGCTGGAAGTTCAATCCATCCAGAGGCAGTTTTTAAGAAAAGCCTTACATTCTACTTAAAAAAAAACCAACAAAAAAAAAACCTGTCTTTGAAAACCTGTGGGACACAGTGCTTCTCTGAGACACACAGGTCACCATGCCTCAGAATTTCGTTCTAGGACAACTTTGTTTTTCCTTCTAGGTTTTATGTGTTTAAAAGGTAAATTAGATCACTGACGGGCATTGAGGGAGAGTTATTTTGTGAGAAGGGTGAAGCTGGGTGTAAGTGTGTGAGGTTGTGTGGGGGGGAACATGCTCCTCTTCTTTGTCTTCAGGTCTCAGAGCTGGAAAAGCCCTTTGGGGATTAACTAGTGCAACCCCTTTTACAGAGGGGGAACTGAGGCCAGGAGAAAAGAAAGGGGCTGTTCAAGTCCACACAGTGGCTGAAGGGCAGTGGGGGAAGGAGGGACTTGGGATCCCCTTCTTTCAGCTGTGGAGTTTTGATCTGTTTCTGAGGATCCTGTCCCCAAGGCCAACACAAGCCCCCATGGTAGGTTGAGAGGGCACAGTCCAGGTTATGATATTGGGCAGAACTGGGCTGTCCTGGGAAGAGCAAGTCTAATACTATGATACTATTACCTGGATTGACCATGTTTAGCTGCAGAGCTGTCTGTCCCCCCACCCCCCAGCGCCAATACAATTCACCAGCAGTGCCTGCCTCTAACTCACGAGCCACGCCCCCTGTTCATTCTGGAGGACTACAATAACTTAGTTCTGCCAACTCAAAGGCAGTGGTTCAAATCCACAAGTTGCTTCTCAAGAGAAATCCCATTCAACTAAGCTGTTCTGGAAACCTATTGAGTTTCAACAATAACAACAATGATTTTAAAACCCCAACAAGACCACAGATTCAAGTAACTGTTTACCAAAAGCCTGCAGAGAACCTGCTGTGTGCAATCCAGAGCACCTACTGTGTGCCCAGCCCCTCATTTACCTCTGCCCTGGGAGGGTGCGCTGCCAAGCACCAGTGAACAGATGAGTAGAGAAGAACTTGGAAATAAGTTTCTTTCCTGCAATGACACAGCTGGGACATCTGGGCTGCCTTCCAGCATTTGGAGGGTTTACGTAACGGCAGGTGGGGCCTGTATAGTGTGCATCAGCTACAATCCCAGTTCTTCTGGCTGTTGTGGAGATAGAGAGCTTAGAACCTCAGATTCTGCATCTGTAAAATGGGCACAGAGAAGTACTCACTACATAGAATTGTGTGGCAATTCAATAGCTACTTCTGACTCTGCTGCACCAGTATTTTATGGAATGTCACCTTTATCTCTGCTTCCTTGGATCCATGGAATATACTAGAACCCAGACTTGAGCAGGGCCTCCTGGGAGAATCTGCCTTCGAGAGGCCTGGCCTTGCCCCTTGGTCCAAAACCATGGATGATTATTGCATCTTTGGACCCCAAAACTAAACCTGTTGCTGTCAAGTTGATTCCAGCTCATGACGACCTCCCATGTCAAGGAGCAGAAAGCTCCACAGGGCTTCTTCCGATGGCTGATTTTTGTGGCATTTATCACCAGGCCTTTCTTCCACAGCACCACTGTGTGGGTTTGACCTTTAGCTTAGCATAGTAGTCAAGCACAAGCTGCTGGCAACAGCCCAGTTCCTTTTTCTTTAAACAGGTTATTTTGAAGTTTGAGTTGAATCCAATATTAGCCATGCAGGGCAGGGTATAAATCACATGGAAGAAGATTGCCCATCTTTCTCATGTGGGGACAGCTGGTGGATTTGAACTCTGTGCCTTTGGGTTGGCAGTGCAACTCCTTATCAGTAGCTCTCCATGAAAGGGTGGGGGGAGCTTAAATATAGGGTCATACAATTTGATGGGTGGAGGGATGGATTGGTAAAGGAAAGAGTCCAGTGTGAAAAAAATGCATATGAACTTTATGAACTTGTAAACCAGTATAAAATAATTTAAAAAAAAATCAAAAAAACAACCTCAGAGACAACCATGCAGGTTCCATTTCTACGTCTGGGTAGCCCACACTCCTCAGTTTTCCATTTTCTCATCTGTAAAATGGGCATAACTGGGGCCGTCACCCACGTGGTTGCTGTGAGGATTAAGTGTGGAAAGCATGAGCTCTCTGGCGTGTAGTGACTGCCATTGTCATTGCTTGATAACAGCGAAGAGTCCAACTATTTGCAAGAGACTGGACCTTCCAGGGGTGGTGAGCATGGAGGGCCCGGGATGGGCAGCCCTGAATTCAGATGCCTAGGCACTGCCCTGCAGGGGCCCCACCAGAGTCAGGTCCAGAGGCTTTGGCTTCTGTACCCCCTCGTCCTTCACTAGCTCAGCGCACAATCCAGCAGGGAGCTGGGTGTCTGGACTGGACACCAGGGTTATCTGACTGTTTATTCAGAGGCTGAATAACACAACTGCTGTGTCAGACCCGTGCCAAGTTCCCAGTATGGTGGCCTTGTCACCCTCCCACAATCCCCTCATGTGTGCATTTCACAGATGAAGAAACCAAGGCTCACCAAGCTCAACAGATTTACAAAAGGACATAGCTAGCAAGTGGTAGGGTGGCATTGTGGTTGTGCCTCCAGCCCCAGGCAATGAGCACAGGGAAAGGTGCTCTGCCAACTTGCAGCTCCGTGACCCTACGGCCCCTCCTCTGCGCCTCGGCTTTCTCATCCATGAAATGGAGCCATTCACAGGCCATTAGGCCCTCCATCTGGGCCCAGCATTCAGCCAGGCCAGAGACACGGCGCTTTCTTACAGAAGAGGGTCTTTTATGATTAAGCAGCGACTCCCCTCACCCTACCAACCACTCCCATTTTCTCCCCACATAATAGCTCCAGAGAAGTTTATGGGCTTCTCATCCACCAGCCCAGTGTCTCCAGAGAACGGATCCAAGGGTGCTCAGGCTGCTGGGTCAGCCCCCCTGAGCAGCTGCCTGTCTGACCACCCACCTGGGGCTGCTTTTGGCCGTTAACTCTCAATGGCTTTGTGGGGAGGGCCATGGCAGCTGGAGACAGCCCTGCCTCCGGAGAGCCGTGGGCGGTCAGCAGCAAGGGATAGACAGCAAACGGGCATTTGTAGCAGCAGCCTCCGTAAGCCCACTCTTTCCTTAGCTCAAAGGCTGGGAGGGAAGATGATGAGAAATATGCTAGCTGATAAGTACCTGGTAGCTCCGTTATCCTGGAAGCTGGAGCAGCACCTACGTCCTAAACAACATGCCTCTGGAAACTCTGTGAACTTTGAGAAATGATGATAGTTATAGAAAAACTTCAGGCTTTTTGTTCACAGGGTCGCTATGAGTCGTGCTCTACTCAGCAGGGATCAATAACAACAACAACAGCTCCATGCTAAGGAGTCGTGCAGCCAACCCAAAGGCGTGCTGTTTGAATCTATCAGCTGTTCCGTGGGAGAAAGATGGGCAATCTCCTCCCGTGCGATTAAACTACCCCTGAAGAGGAGGGCCAGCTATCACTTGATTCCAACATGCTGGTAGTAAGAACAAGAGGGGCAAGTAAGGCATGCTTGAGTGCATTACCTGCTTAGCTTCTAACGAAAAGGTCAGCTGTTTGAATTCACCAGCCACTCTATAGTAATCTCCTCCCATTAAGATTTCTTTCCTCAGAAACCCCATAAAGGGTCTCAATGAGTCAGAATCAGCTTGACAACAGCTTGTGGGTATGCCAGGCACCTGCTAAGTGCCAGAGTTTCTTTACACATCAAGCAGATGGTAGATATTGCACAAGCCCATTTTACAGACAAGAATGCAGAGGCCCAGGCAGCTGGCTTGCCCAAGGCTTTGATCTAGAAGAAGCAGCAGAATCAAAGATCTTAGCCTCATGCCTGCACATGGAGAGCTTACTCTTGAGGCCAAGTGTAACACTGTCATTTTACAGGTTGGAAAACTGGGGCTCAGAGAGGTGAGAGAATACAGACTTTGGGAGTCTGGTCTGCTCCCAGGCCAGATGGTTCAGTGGCTTGCTTCCTAGATCCTCAGTCTGTCTGCTAAGACATTGGACAGTCGGGGGCCCAGCCTTATCCCCCTCTTTTCAGGGGGAGCCAGAGCTAGCACAAGAGAGATTGTTAACTCACTGGATGGATGGATGGATGGATGGATGGATGGATGGATGGATGGATGGATGGATGGATGGATGGATCACATGAGAAATAACCCATCTCCAGACACACAGGGTGATGATAAAATTGAATCACTCAAACCAGGACACACAGACACCCCTATTTTTATCCTGAGTAATGTGAGAAGCTGGTTTACTCCATATCAAAGCGGTCCTACATATTAATTGTAACTTACTTGTGGGGCCCATTTGCCAGAGGCAGGGACACCAGCCAGGTTAAAAAGAATAGTTTTTCAGGATGTCTTTTTTTTTTTCCCATTTCTTGAAACTCTTTTTTTTTTAAATTTTACCTACAGAGTTTGTATACATTATCCCTCATACCAGATCCCTCGCCCACCCCCTCTCACTCCCCACTTCACCCTTCAAACCATGATTATCCCCCCTGCACGTTCCCACCCCTCTGATCCCCCCACCTGGAGATCCCCATACACGTTTTACCAGCTTATCTATTTCCACAATAACGGTTTTATACAGTATGTGTTCTTATGGGACTGAGTTAGTTCACTTAGCATAATGCTCTTCAGTCCCTTCCAAGGTAGGTAGCGATTTACAAAATCATTGCTCCTGCGTGCTGTGTAGTATTCTATTATGTGAATGTATCATAATTTCTCAATCCATTCAATTGTGGTTGGACATGTGAGCTGTTTGCATGTGCTTGTGGTGGTGAATAACGCTGCTATCAACATTGGTGTACAAGTCCCTATTTGTGCCTCAGTTCTCATTTTGTTGGGGTATATTCCAAGCAGTGAAATAGCTGGGTCATATGGAATTTCTATGTTCAGCTTTCTGAGGAAATGCCAAACTGCCTTCCAGAGTGGTTGCACCATTTTACCATCCCACCAACATCAGGGTGTCTTCTTAAGGCTCGCCCACTTTCAGAGTCATAGAGCTTCCTTTCCAGATGAGCACACAGGCGCATGCACACATCACACACCAAACCCAACCCCGTGTGGACAGAGGTCTACCTCTCCAGAAGTCTTTCTTGGCTGGAATGTTTGCAGAAACTGATTGCCAGGCCTTTCTTCCAGGATATTCCTGGGTAGCTTTGAACTTGAGATATTTAGATTGGCAAGCTGGGAGCAAACTGTTTGTGTGCCCTGTCCCACCGCTGAGCCTCTCTAGATGAGGAAACGGTCCTCTTTCCCATCTCCTCCTCAGATCTGGCACGTTACACTGACTCTGGGCCTGCCTGGGGATTTCCTGAACTTGCAATGCTTTATTTGATTTTCTCTTTCCTGTAAAAGAGTGACAGGAGTTGTTCCAAAGATATGTTAGTTGAGTCAACACCTCTGTGAAAGACTTAATCCCTTTTTGTGTACCGTTTGGATTAGCAACAGGAACAGCTGCTGGTGGTGATGTAACAGGGTTGTTTTTTAAAATTTTTATTATTTTATTTTTGTGTGTACTGTCAAATCGGATCTGACTGGTACAAGGAGGAGATTGCCCCTCCTTCTCCAGCAGAGTTGTAACAGTTTCTTAATAACCACATTTCTAGAAGACAGGTGAAACCTCTGGGTAGTCACCAGGGCGGAAATGACGTCCAGCTAGGGTGGGGCATGCCCCTAAGTGCAGGGCAGACCCCTCCTGAGGACACCAGGAGACCGGAGGAGAGAAGGAAGGGAAAGGAGATACAGCAGTGTGGTTTCAGCACCTCATAAGTCTTGTCTTGTAGATTAGCCGACTTTATTGCTCTAGTTTACTGATGGGAACAGAGAGGCCAAGTCACCTGCCCAAGGTCAAAGAGCACTAAAAGAGATTAAGATGGGATTTGGACCCCAAACTTTCATAGTTCCTCCCATTTCCCCGTTGCTGGATCAACTAGAGCAATCTAAAAATAGGAAATAAAGGGTGACATGATCCAGAGGTCAGATATGTAGGCAGGCTGTTGTTGTTGTTGTTGTTGTTGTTGTTGTTAGGTGCCATCAAGTCGAGCACGACACCTAGTGACCCTATGAACAAAAGATCTGAACCCTGTTCTGTCCTGCGCCATCCTCACACTTCCTGACACACAAGAGCCCATTGCAGCAGTCACCATGTCAATCCACCTGGTTGAGGGTCTTCCTCTCCTTCGCTGCTGACTCTCCACCCTTCCCACCATCATGTCCTCCAAGGAATAGCATCTCCTAACAACATGTCCAAAGTATGTGAGGTGAATTTCATCATCCTTGCCTGCAAAGAGCACCCTCTCCAACACATACCTGTTCGTTCTCTTGGCCGTCCATGGGATGATCAGGTGCTCTTCTCCAGCACCACAGCTCAAAGGTGTTCATTTTTTCCCTGTTATCCTTATTCATTGTCTAGCTCTCAGATGCATAGCGGGTGACCAGAAAGACTATGGCCTGAATCAGATGCACCTTAGTCCTGAAACTGACATCATTACTCCTCAGTCATTTGGAAAGGTCCCTAACTGCTGATTTTCCCAGTACAATGCTTCTCATTTGTTGACTGCTGGTACCAAGGGTGTTAATTGTAGATCCAAGCAAGACAAAGCTGTTGCCAGTTTCAGTCTCCTCTCCACCCATCATGACACCGCCTATTGGTCCAGTCCACAAGGTCAACAGCGTCTAGTTGAGTCTGAGTGGACAAATATTTGTTAGGTGATGGAATGAAAGTCTGAGCTGGTCACTCTGGGTCTATGACAAATTGTCCTAACCTCCAAGGAGCTTAGAGTCAGAAGGGAAGAGTGAATATGAGTGAAGTCATTAGGTGACTCCTGTCTACGTGACTCAAGCCATGGTCTTTGCAATCAATTCCTATGCCTCTGAGAGCTGGGCAGAAGACAAAGTGATGCCTTTGAGCTGTAGTGTTGGTGAACAAAGAGGTGTGTCTTTGAGAAGGTACAGCCAGAGTGCTCCTTGGAGGCAAGGATGGCGAAGCTTTGTCTCACATCCTTTGGACGTGTTGCCAGAAGAGGCTATTATACGTGGAAAAGTGAAGGGTCAGCAAGGAGGGAAAGACCTTCAACAGGATGGATTGACACAGTTAGGACAGCAAAGGGCTTGCATGTGTCAGAGATGATGATGATGGCACTGGATAGAACAAGGTTCAGATCTGTTGTTCATCAGGTAATTAGGAATTAGACTCAACTTGACAGCACCTGACAATGACAACCACCTGTCCATTTATATTACATGCAGGCTCTAAAAGGGCTACTCCAGGGGAAGGACAGGCCAGAAGGTGCTGGATTCACATAGGAGAGCTTCTTGGAGGAGGTGGTATCTGAACTGAAAAGAAATGGATGGCGATTAGGGAATACCAGATATGTGGGAGCTTGCTTGGGCTGGGGTCACTGTTCTCTTTCCTTCTCCCACAAGGATGCAGTGCATGCCAGAGCCTGTGCTTGGTGCTGAACAAAATAGTCTTCCTAAGCAGAGAGCCTAGAAATACATAAGTGAATTGTTGTTGTTGTTGTTGTTATGTGCGTTGATTTGCTTGCAACCCATAGCGACCCTATGTACAACAGCTCTGAACCTGCTCTGTCCTGTGCCAACCTTATTGTCTCTGACACGCCCTACTCCTATTACTCCAGTCACTGAATCAATCCATTTTATCCAGGGTCTTCCTCTCTTGCATTGTCCCTCCACCCTCCCAAACATGATGTTCCTCTCCAAGGACTGGTCCCTCCTGCAACATGCCCCAAAGTATGTCAGAATCCTTACCTACAAGGAGCAGCCTGGTTTCACCCTCTCTAGGATGAACCTGTTTGTTCTCCTAGCAGTCCATGGTATATTCAATACTCTTTTCTAACACCACAGCTCCAAGGCATCAATTATTCTTCTATAATCTCCAGTTATTGTCCAAGGGAATACTTTATCAAAAACTGCCTGTGGAAATGCAGCAGTGGCAAGAAAGGGCCATTTAGAGCAGAGAACATGGAGACTGGAACCAGAGGTGTGATAGAGCTAGCTGTGCATGGAGCTGTGCATGGAGCACCTGGAACAGCACTACAGGCAGAGTGAACAGTGCATGCAAAGGCCTTATGAAGGGTGAAGACTTACACTGCTTGGGAAACAGATGAGCAAGTTTGTTAGGGCAGAGGGATTCGGGGGGCAGGAAATGAGGGAGACCACATCATGTAAGGGGCTTGAATCTTATTCCCTGTTGGATCTAAGGGACAGAGATGCCCCTTTTAAAAGTTTAGTTTGGACTGTTCATTCTCACTCATTTCTCCAGTAGCCGCCGGACACTACCCTCTTCCATCTTTACCTGCTTTGAACCAAGAGGCAGAAAATGGAATGACCTCTGTTTGTTCCATGAGGAAACTGAGGCACAAAGGCACTGATAGAGCATGGTTGTGTTATTGCCCAACATCTCCTCGCTCTATGTGGAGCCAAGCCTGGACCCCAGGGCCACCGGATATGCCCTTCCAGTGCCCTGCTCCACTAAATCCCCTTCTATTCAGAGGACAATGGCTGCTGATTCAGAGGACTTTGTTCATTAAAGTTGGTCAGGGTGGTCTGCTGGGTGGCACAGAATGACAGCCATAACTCCAGTGAAGTCTTACCTTAAGGTCCCCTGACCAGCAGGTATGTCATCTGATGGTGGTGGTGATGAAAGGATAGTAATAGTGATGGTGATGATGATGATGGTGGTGGTGATGGTGATGATGACGGTTGTTGTTGGAGATGATGATGGTGGTGCCGGTGATGATGATAATGGTGGTGGTAATGATGATGGTTAGTGATGGTGGTGGTAATTATTGGTGGTGGTGGTGGTGATGGTTCGTCGTGGTGGTGATGGTGGTAGTAGAGGAGGAGATGGTGGTGGTAGTTGTGATGGTGGTGGTGGTAATTACTGGTGGTGATGGTGATGGCGGTGGTGGTGGTGGTGGTGATGGTGATGATGATGATGTGATGGTTGTTAGTAATGGTGATCATGAAGGTGGTGATAATGATGATAGTGGTGGTAGTGCTGATGGTGATGTAATGATAATGTTGGTGATGGTAGTAATGATGGGTGATAGTGATGATGATGGTAATGATGATGGTTGTTGGTAGTGATGATGATGATGATGTTGGTGATGATGATGATATTGGTGATGGTGGTAATGATGGTTGTTGGTAGTGACGATGATGGTGGTGGTGGTGGTGGTAATGATGATGGTTGGTGGTGATAATGGTGATGGTGACAATTATTATGATGATGGTGGTGATGATGATGATTATGGTGATGATGGTGGTGATGATGATGGTGTTGGTGGTGGTGATGATGGTGGTGGTGGTGAGAATGATGTTGGTTATGGAAGTGATGATGATGATGGTGGTGGTGGTGCTGGTGGTGGTAATGATGATGGTGGTGGAGATAACAATGGTGATGTGCTAGTAATGATGATGGATTTTGGTGGTGATGATGATGGTGACAATGACTACGGTGATAGCAAGCGTGATGGTGGTGGTGATGATGATTGTTGGTGGTAATGATGATGGTGGCGGTGAGAATGTTGATGAGGATCTTGGTGGTGGTGGTGACGACAATGATTATGGTGATGGTTATCATGATGGTGGCGGTGATGACATTGATGGTAGCGATAATGGTGATGGTGAAAATGATCCTGATAGTTTTTGTAGTTTATCTTTCAGCAATTCACTTGATTTCTTTCCATGCACTTGATGAATGCCAAGTGATGGGCCTTTGAGCAGGTGTCTAATTCAAACCCCAGCTCATCTTTGGCCTGTTGTGTGGCTGTGGTATCACCACCCCTGTCATGTCAACCTTCCCAGTTGTCAAGTGGGGCTGTAAAGTGGCAGGCGGGAGGAGACAGGCAGACAGTCGCCCTAGAGGGCTGGTGGGAGTTAGGCATGTGGTGTGGCAGCCAGTTTGCATCACTCTTGGATAATTAGATTATGAAGGTCATAGTAATTTGAAAGTTATCTCCCCAAACACAGGAGGCTTTATCCCTTTGCTGGAACTTGGCCTGGCATGTAGTAGGTGTTCAGGAAATCTTTGCAGCCTGAAGTGAATGCTGACTGAGTGTCAAAACTCCCTGCTGATGGCTGTATAGACTCTAGCTGCGTCCTCCAAGAATGTTGATGTCCCTCCCCAGAACTTCACACTGATGTCATGGCCATGTGTGGTCACTGAGCATTTAAAAGGTGGCCAGTGCGACTACAGAGCTGGAGCTAGAATGGTATATTCCGTTCAAGGGACTTAATCATTAGTAACCACACACAGCCAACAGCTACCACATTGGACAGCACAACACTAGTTTTCTAGAATTCATAGAACTCTCTTCCAGCTGGGCTCTGGTAGCATAGTCCACAGGGAGTTGCATAGCCAGTCCAAAGGTGGCAGTTCAAATCCACCAGCAGCTCCATGGAAAAAAGATGGACAACCTCTCCCATGTGACATAAAGTCTCCTGAAAAGCCCTGGAGGGTTTTGACTCTTTGGCAAAAGGAGAGAGAGAAAGAGGGCCCAGGAGAGAGAAAGAGAGAGACTGAGACAGAGACAGACAGACCTTCCAGCTTAACCATTTACACCAAATAGGGACTTGTGCTCACGTTAAAAAAACTAATACCACTGAACCTCTTCTGAGTCATAGAGACCCAAAGGTGGAGTAGAACTGTTCCCTGGAATTTCTTCACAGGAGCAGCTTCTTTCCCCCACTGAGTGAATTCTTGGTTTTGTTTGTTGTTATGTACCATCAAGTTGGAACCAACTCATAGCTGACCCTCCAGTGGGTTTTCAGGGGCAGTTAAGAGATAGCCTATCTTAAAAAAAATTTTAAAAAGAGAGAGAGAGATTGCCCATCTTTCTCCCACAGAGCAACTAGCAGGTTTGAACAGCATGACTTTGGATTGGCAGCACAATTCCTTACCATTAGACCACCAGAGCTCCCTCGGTGAATAGTCGAGATACTGTCGAGTCAAGTACAATTCATAACAATCCTATGAACAACAGATCTGAAACCTGTCCTATCCCGGGCTGTCCTCACAGTCTCTGGTTCAGAGGCACACTCAGAGGTCAGGCCCACTGGTGGATGAACAAGACCAAAGTGACCATTGACTCAAGCTCATTGCTGCAGTTACTGTGTCAATACACTTGGTTGAGGGTCTTCTATTGTCCCTCCACTTTCCCAAGCATGATGTCCCTCTCCCAGGAATGACCTCTCCTAGCAACATGCCCAAAGTATGTAAGATGAAGCCTCACCATCCTTGCCTCCAAGAAGCACACTGGCAGCACCTTCTCCAAAAGATCTGTTTGTTCTTTTGACAGTCCATGGGATATTCAGTACTCCTCTCCAACACTACACTTCAGAGACATCAATTTTTCTTCTCTCCCATTTAATCATTGTCCAGCTCTCAGATGTGACTGGAAAGTGACTGAAAAGACTTGAAAAGCTTGAAACGGGCACAAGTCGCCAGCCCTTTGTTTAGCAGATGAGTGCTTCAACAACTGTGCCACCTAGGATACTTGGGTTAAGATGCTGAGATGGTTGTAGTAAGTAGAGGCAGAGTGGTCTCTCTTTTGCTCTCCCCTTTCATCTAACTTCACGCCGTCACACTTCATAGAGCTGCAGCCGCGCACACAGAAGCACCTTCCTGCCTCTCCAGTGGACTCGGGATGTCAATGGTCATGTTTGTCTTGTCACCTCCTTCGAGGGACTGACCTCTGAGTGTTCCCCTGAGCCGCCGTAGGCCAGGCCAATGGTTCATTAAGTAAGGTGAGGGGTGTGATCAGCAGGCAGGCAGCAGAAGGCTCCCACATTACGCTCCCCTTTGTTTATTGTGATGAGGTGACCAGCCTCATAGATGACAGGACAGTGTGGAGGGGAACAGAGCTGCAGTGACGGGGACAGAGTGAGGGTACATACAGATCATGCTCAGAGGCCGTTGAGGAGGATTTATAATCTGCTACGGGACAGCATCTGAAGAGCTTGGGTTTGCCTGGTCTCTCTGGACCTGAGGACAAAGAAAATGAAAATGGGGTGCTCTGGGTGTGTGTATGGGGTGCTCACAAAGGAGACACAAAAGTAACCAGGTGGAGGTTGAGGGGGGCAAAGGACTGAAGAAAAAAAAACCCTCAAAGTTCCCATCACAAGTCTCTGCCGTTGACCCTTGTTTGCCAGCCGTGGCCCAAGATTCCAAGGGCAGCTGGGCAACTGAGGCCCGCTGACACCGTCATTTTATTTTCAATTTGTTGTTGTTCTGTGCCGTCAAGTTGCCTGTGACTTATAGCGACCCTATGTACAACAGCCCTAAACCCTGCTCTATCCTGTACCAATCTCACTGTCTCCGACACACTCACCCCGATTACCCCAGTCACTGAATCAATGTACCTCATAGAGGGTCTTCCTCTCCTGCGCTGTCCCTCCACCCTCCCAAGCATGACATCCCTCTCCAAGGACTGTTCCTGCCTTGCAACATGTCCAAAGTATGTCAGACGGAGCTTCAGAATCCTTGCCTCCAAGGAGTAGCCTGGTTTGACCCTCTCTAGAATGAACCTGTTTGTTTTCTTAGCAGTCTATGATATTCAATACTCTTCTCTAAAACCACAGCTCAAAGTTATCAATTCTCCTTCTATCATCCCTAGTCATTGTCCAGCTGATTTGCCTAGCCAGTGATTGCAAAGACCATGGACTGTTTCACGCGCGACTCAGTCTCCAAAGTGACATCATTGTTCTTCAGTACTTTAGAGAGGTTGTTAACAGCAGACTTCCCCATCACAATACGTCTTTTGATTTCTTGGCTGCTGGTTGACTCTAGAAACAAGCAAACTAAAGCTGTTAACAGTCTTAATCTCTTCACCATCCATCATGATGCTGCCAATTGGCCCAGTGGTGAGAATCTTTGTTTTTTTTATATTGAGCCTCAATGTCAAGACTCAAACTCATTGTCATCCAGTCGGGACTGACTTAGAGTTTGCCCCATCAGCAGGGTTTTGGGGGCTATAAATCTCACAGGTATATGACAAAGGATGACAGAAAAAGAGCCAATGCCTTCCAGTTGTGGTGCTTGAGAAGAGTCTTGAACACACCATGGACCACCAAGAAAACAAACAGGTCTGTCTTGGAGAGAGTGAAATCAAGTTTCTCCTTGGAGGGGAGGATTTTGAAGTTCTGTCTCACATACTTTGGGCATGTGACTAGAAGAGATCAGTCCTTGGAGAAAGACTTCATGCTTGGAAATGTGGTGGGACAGCACAGGAGAGGAAGATCCTGGATGAGATGGATTGATACAGTAACTGGGGCAATGGAGGTAGATGTGTCAGAGCCCATGAGACTGGCTCAGGACAAGGCAGGCTTCAGAGCTGCTGTCCAAGGGGACGCGATGAGTAGTAGATGACTTGACGGCACGTAACAACAAATCACACAGGATGAGATTCCCCATCTATCTCCCTCAGGGTCTCTTGTATTTGAACTTCAAGAGAGGGATCACCCTTGGGTTAACAGCACATATTCCTAAAGATTACATCATCAGAGCTCCCCAATGCTGTTGTTGTTATTGTTGTGTACCAGAGTCAGAACTGAGCCCATAGCTGACCCTCCAGCAGGTTTTCAGAGCCAGTTAATCACATGGGAGGAGACTGCCTCCCTGTGGAGCAGTTTGTGGCCTCTAATCTTGTGTCTTTGAGACTGCAGTGCAGCTTCTTGTCACTAGGCCACCAAAAGGCCCTAGTTAATGTTGTTGTGGTGTTGTTACGTGTCGAGTCTATCTATGAATAGCCACAGCGCTAGGCGCTAGGCAGCACCATGCTGGGATTTTCTAGAATTTACCTTGTGTATCCTTCAGTCTTGAAGGACAGAGAGACAGGACGGGGAAGGGCTGGCCAACCCAGACTCTTGAGATGAAGTCCTAACCAGGTGGTCCTAGACAGACCTGTTGCTGTCTGGCCTCAGTGTCATCATCTGACAAATGGGCAGGTACTAATAATGCCAGTGTCGACCAAGTCAGATTCTCACAGGAATAACAGAGCCTCAGGGCCAGGCACTCACCAAGGACCTTTCCCCCTGGTTAGACCTGGGAAGGGGAGCTGTTTAGAAAGCTCATTTGAGGGAGCCCTGGTGGCCTCGTGGCAAGAAGCTGCTCTGCATTGCTGAAGGCACACTGTTCAAATCCACCAGACGCTCCCCTGGAGAAGTTGGGTATTCTCCTGCTGTGTCAGTCGGATCAGATCCGATGGCAATATACGAAAAAAAAATTACAAAGCTCATTTGTTCACCCTCAGAGCATGCCCAGTGCTGCGCTGGGCCCCACAGGTCATTGTTATTGTTGTTGCCGAGTGGACTACACTTCATAGTGACTCTCTGAACCATGGATCTGCACCTTCCCCTAACCTGCACCAGGCTCCCCGTCTCTGAGGTGCTCAAGGCCATCGTCACAGTCAACGTGTCAGTCCACCTTGTTGAGGGTCTTCCTCTCTTCCTCGGACCCTACCTTTCCCAGCATGATGTGTTTTTCCAAAGACCGATCCCCTCCTAACAACATGCCCCAAATATGTGACACAAGCCTTCCTCCTTGCCTCTAAGGAGCACTCTGGCTGTACCTTCTTCAAGACATGTTTATTTGTCCTTTTGGGAGTCTGTGGGATATTCAGTGTTCTTCTCCCCTGAAGCTGTCTGCAGCTCTGTGCTGGCCTTCTCCCCTCCAAACCCAAAGGGTGCACCCTGCCCTTCTGGGGGACACGAGCTGGGTTCAGAGAAGCAGAAGCTTGTAACCAACAGGTGCTCAGAGAGCTGGAGACTGGACATGGGAAGGTCCAGAGGCGGAGAGGGGGGGAAAGGCATTCTTTAGGAGGGAACAGAATGTGCGGAGGTGCAGAGGAAGGCATGTCAGAGGTGGCGGAAGCATCTTGGCATGGAGGGCGGGGTGGGTGTGTGAGAATCCCAGGTGGTGGGCATGTATTAACCCAGATTCCCAGTGGTCATGCAGAAAAGCCTGACTCTGCCTCGGGGCAGCCCCTCCGTGGGGATATAGGTGGTCACAGGAGGGGGTTGATGGGTGTGGGGTCTGGAGATGAATCTGGGGAAGACTAGGGGTCTTGATGTCCCCTCAGGGAGGGGGGGCAAGAAGACAAGAGGGTGGGCTTTCACTTAGCGCCCTCTACTGGTCTGGTGTGGTTACTAGTTACTTCTGCAGATGGGAAAACGAGGCTTGAGAAGCTTTGGAATGCATCTGATGTCAGCATAGCGAAGGGGTCCAGCTAAAAATTCTGCACAGGGGCCCTCAGCCGCAGCAGCGTGCATGTGAGAGACAGCAGGGAACCCCGAAGAGAAACAGATCCAGGAAAGGAGAGTGGGAGAGGTCAGAGATGGGGAGAGGACCACTAGGGGATAAGGAGTGGAGGTGGAGGGAGAGGGTGGGCAGAGCAGTGGGGCTGCGTGTTCTTGAATTTGATTATTCTGTGGTTTCCTGATGGTGATTCAGGCAGGCAGGGGCAGGGACGTAGGGACCAGGGTTAGGGAGAACAGAGGAGACCCTGAGAGGGAGTAAGCTAGGCCTGGAAGGGCTCAGGGAGGAGCTCAGGGACTGGGGTGTTTCCTTTCCCATCTGCCCACTGAGGAGACACTGCACCCAAGGCGTGAGACCCGCAAACCTCAAGCAGGCACAACTTCACTGTCACAGTGCCCACCAGGCCTGAGGCATGCCCTGCATTGTTTCTGAGACTCTTATTTATGCCCATTTTACAGATAGGAATACTGAGGCTTAGAGGATTAAGTGGTCTTTCAAGGGCATCTCCCCCAGTCAGTATCATCAGACTCTATCTGTGGTGCCACAAGAATAACATGGATGGGGATAGACTCTTGTCCTGGTCACCTTCCTTGCAAGCCAGCGGAGTCTGCTTTCACTGATTTGGCCTCACCTTTCCTAACTGTGAAGTGGGGCTGCTCAGAGCAGGCAGAGCGGCTGGGACGGTGCTACAAGAGCTGGGCAGGGCAGCTATGGGCACTGTCCGCTCAGAATCAGCAGCCTGAGCTCAACAAGTCTTTGCAATGACTTGCTGCGCATCTGAGAGCCGGGCAATGACTAAGGACGACAGAAGAGCCGATGCCTTCGAGCTGTGGTGCTGGAGAAGAGTCTTGAACAAACCGTGGGCCGCCAAGGAAACAAGTAGTTATGTTTTAGAGAAGGTGAAACCGAAGTCTCTCCTTGGAGGCGAGGATTTTGAAGCTCCATCTCACATACTTTGGGCACGTGTCCAGAAGAAACCGGTCGTTGGAGAAGGACATCATGCTTGCAAGGGTGGAGGGACAGTGCAGGAGAAGAAGAACCCGGATGAGATGGATTGATACAGCAACTAGGGTAGTGGGGGTAGATGTGTCAGTGAGACCGGCTCAGGACAGGGCAGGCGCAGAGCTGCTGTACACAGGGTCACTGTGCAGGTGTCTGGTCTTATATTGAGAAAGCCTCGAGCCTGGAGTGTGGGCAGACACACACACACACACACACACACACACACACACACTGGGAGCCTCCCACAAGCAACAGAAAGCGGAAGACAAGTACGAGTGGCACCATTTGTTCAGCACTTACTGCCTCATCTGGGCTGGGGAAACTGAGGCTCAGAGCTCAGGGTCTGCCCAGGTCTCGGGCAGGGACTCTATGTGGTCTCAGTTTTCCTACCTCTAAAAAGGGGGCAGTGCACAGTCACAGTCTGGCGTAGAGGAAGAACTGGGAGAAGGGGCCCTGGTGGTGCAAGGTTTGGTGCTCAGCTATTAACTGAAAGGCTGGGGGTTCAAACTCACCTCGTGACTGTGTAGGACAAGGGCCTAGCTATCCGCTCCTAGGAAGATGACCGTCTCAGAACCCCATGGGGCAGGTGCAGTCCCCCGCATGGGGTCGCTGTAAGTCAGAACCAACAGGGCAGCACCTAGCAACAGCAGCTGCAGCCACGGCAGGTCCAGGGACGCCCAAGACCATGGGGACCTGCTCCTGCTGACATTAATATCCATGGCCACTCACGTCATATTTGCTGAGCTGGGCACTGGGCACTATGGGCATGTGGGAGCACATCTACTCTCCCAACACCACATGCAATGTTGTTATTTGGTGAGGTGCCGTCAACTACGACTCATAGCAACCCAAGAAAAATGCTCTGAAATGTGCCCTATCCTGAGGCAACCTCACCAGCTTGGACACACATCTGATCCCATCGCCATAGTCACTGTGTCAGTCCTCTCGTCCTGGGTCTTCCTCTCCTATGCTGACCCTCCACCCTTCCGAGCATGTTTTATTCCATGTGACAGGAACTGCTAAACCCTTACCTTCCGTGCAGGGATACCCAGGTTCGACCCCCGGCTAGTGCGCCTTGTGCACAGTCACCGCCATCTGCCAGCAGAGGCTTGCACGTTGCTAGGATGACAGCTTTCAGCAGAGCCTCCAGGCCTGATGGACGAGGAAGAAAGGCCTGGCGATCTGTTTCTGAGATCAGCCAGTGAGAGGATTATATCATGGCAGTCCAATCATAGTCGCTGCTCAGAAAGCCAGGGGAGACCAGATGTGGCTGATTCTAGGTGGCCAACTCTTGATTCAGAGATGGTGCCTATCAGAAGCCCCATCCACTCTCCACCTGGTTTTAGCACGAGCCCCTTCATTCAGGTATGCCAGGGCAGGGGGCACCTTGAGAAATCTGCCATCAGGGATCCCCCTCTCTCCCACCAGGCAGAGCAGTGAGGGCAGTGGGGAGCTATAGCCGGCTCTGGAGCAGGAGCAGGGCTAGTGTCACCAGACAACGGGAAGCCTACTGACTGGCCAGGGCGTGTGCAGCTGGCCTGGCCCCTGCCAGGCGTGGACTAAGGAGGGATGGGGCTGGTGGAGCACCCCCAGAAGCGGGTGGCCCCCTGGGCTCTGCGCCTTGCCCCACCTCATGCTGTTTACAGGCCCAAGGAGACAGATGGCATGGCCCAGGCCAGGGCCTCAGCTGTCACTTGATCAGATGAGTTACGAGCAGTCTAGAGGGGCGACAGCCGGGGGCTGGGGCAGCAGAAACAATTGCACTGAGACCCTGGGACAATGGGGCCACGTGCCATGGGGCAACAGTGGTCTGTTACACAATGAGCCACTGGGGGTGGAGGGAGGGTGGGGGGCAGCAGCCAACTGCTGCAGGGCCACACTGGCCCAGACAGTTTTCAAACTGTCTTCAGGTCCTGTTTTCCTGCGAGGGAGCCAATCACTGCGGCAGCGGGCGATCACCTGAGAGCCAGGCCCGGTGACAACTGAGCAACAGTAGCCATGACAACACTAATTACCCCCTTAAAACACAAGGAAAGAGGCAGCAGACATGGAGTGGGGGTTGAGAGAAGAGGGCAGAGAGGGGGAAGGGGCGGGGGTGCAAGGGGAAGAGGAAGAGGAGGGTGGGCCCAGCGTCCCAGGCTGGGGTCCTATCACAAGCATGAGAAGCAGCTGATGTTCTTGCTGGGTGCCTTTGAATCGGCTCTGACTCACAGCGCCCACAGGGGGAAGCAGAGCCAGGTGCTGGGCCATCATTCTAGTAACCTGCTGAGCTGACTGATGTGGCCCTTGTGTGAGTCCATTCCACTGTGGGTCCCTTCCTCTTTTCGAGGACTCTGTTTTACCAAGCATGATGCTTTTCTCCAGGGACCGCTCCCAGCTAATAGCGTTTCTCAAGTAAGCCAAGACCAAGGTGCATGTGCGCGCGCGAGCACACACACACACACACACACACACACCTTCCCATGAGGCCCCAAGACACTTTGTTGTGAAACTTCTTGCATCGAGCGATCTCAGACTCCAGGCAACTGTGCACAGCAGAGTGGAGCCCTGACCACGTCGTCACAACCTCTGCTGTGATTAAACTCATGGCTACGGGCACGGAGTCAGTCCTGTGTTGAGGGCCTTCCTCTCCTTTGCTGACCCTCTGCTTTTCCAAACATAATGTCTCTTCTCCAGGCATTGACCTCTCCCTGTCACGTGCACAAAGGACCTGAGGCAGAGTCCCACCATCCTTGCTTCTAAGGAGCATTCTGCCTGCACGACTTCCAAGACAGATTTGCTTGTTCTTTTGCAGTTTAGAGCTTAGACAGAATTTGCAGCAGCAAGTAGCAAGCCGCTGACAGGCAGGGCAGTGTATGTGGTAGGGTCTAGCCTGGCCTCCCGGGCCCCCAGTTTGTCCCCATGTTGTGACAGGGACAAGATGCTAACATGGTGCCCAGGTCTCTGGGACCATGTGGCCAAACCTGGTCTCAGGAGCACAGGAAGTCCTGGCTGCCGTGTCTAGTAGTCTGAGTGCAGGTATTTTTCTGTCCATGAAAGGTATTTTATTTGCTCGTAAATCTGTTGAAGGACAGTGGGCACGGGTCTTCATCGAGTGTCCTGCCATAGTCCATTGGGACTATGATGAGGTTCTAGTTCCACCACTAGCTGTTCCATATACTCTGGAGCCTCAGTTTGTTCATCTGTAAAAGGGGCACATGAACAAAGCCTAATGCCCAAGGCACCTCAGGACTGAGTGGCTGTGGCAGGCCCTCGGCACCCTGTGCAGGGTCACGTCAAACCCCAGGCTGTTCACAGGGCAGCTTGCTCTTTGATATGATAGGAAAGCTCCTAGCCACTGCACGCTGCAGGGTGCCCGGGCTGGGTCCGCCTCTCAGAGCCCATGCAACTCCGACTCAGGCTACGGAGCTGCACTTTTCCCTCCATGAAATGGAAATGATATTAAGGCCTGCCTCTGCCGTCGTGGTTTGGTGGGAGACGGTCCGCTTTCCGTGCTCAAGATTCCAAACCAACTCACTTCATGTGCAGCCTCTACTCGTTGGTCAGTGGGGCAAACATGCCACTAAGTGCTGAGCAGGCGCATAGCATAGCACGCTGCCAACCGAAAGGTCAGCGGTTCAAATCCCCCAGGAGAAAGATGGTTAGTCTCTTCCTATTACAGCCTCAGTACCTCCTCAGACACCCGATGGCGGTCACAAGAAGCTGGGATCAACTAGACGGCACTGGATTTGGTCCAGAATAAGATGTGCTAGTCACTCAACGGCACTTAACAACAACAAGAAGAATATATTATATTGGTTGTTTTTTTTTACTTAAGCCTCTTGTTTAAAGTCAACAAGACCTCATAGAGGCCTTTGCAGTTAGAAGTCAGTTGTTATTATATTTTGGAGGAACATTCCTCTAAGTGTTACAGCAATCTGTCAGTTTGCTGTCCTGAGGTAACCTGGGGTTGCTGTGATGCTGAACCTTATAACGACTGCCCATGATGGACAGTGTTTGGTGGAGTTCTCAGTTTAAGACAGGTTTGGAAGCAGGAGCGTCATCCACTTCCTAAACAACATGACTCTGGAAACTCTATGAACTTTGAGGAATAACGATAGTTCTAGAAAGGCTTCAGGTCTTTTGTTCATAGGGTTGCTGTGAGTCATGCTTGATTCGACGGCAATCAACAGCAACAACAGGAAGACAGACTTGGGCTTGGCCTGTTTCCACAATCAACCAGTGACAGCCCTTTGGGTCCCCACGTCCAGTCTCATCCATAGGGATCAGCCTGGGTCACGAGCAAAGCCTGCAACCACCACCAACGTGGGGTGGCCTGTGGGTCAGTACCTGTGAAGGACACAGCACTTTTTCTGTCTGTTGTGGTGGTGGACATGGTTAAAGGTGTGACTGCTAGCTCAAAGGTTGCTAGTTCAAACCCATCCAGGGATACCTCAGAAGAAGGGCCTGGTGTCTGCGTGCGAAAGGTCACAGCCTGGAAAACTCGGTGGGGCTCCTGTGAGCCCGAATGGATTCAGTGACGACAGTGTGTGACGCAGGAGGGAAGGGGAGGGCCTGAGGCCATGCTGCTGTCCATCAGAGGGGTGTCCTGGGCCAGTCACCATGTGGGCTGTGTAGGGGCCAGTGGGAAGCAACCCCGGAGCCGGCTCTCGCTCCCTGCCCCTCTCTGCAGGCTCCCAGCCACCTCCAGTGACGATGACCTGCCCGGAGATCTGCAGTCGCTGTCGTGGCTCACGGCCGTTAATGTCCCGCGGCTGCAGCAGATGGCAAGTGGCCGTGTGGACGTGGGTGGCCCCGGTGCCCCCTGCCCACATCCAGGTAAGTTCAAGGCCAAGAGAGGTGGATGTGGGCAGGTGGCGGGATGCAGGGGACGGGAGGAGATGTCAACCCAGCCAGGCCCCTTCCCTCTAGCTGTGGGGTCCTCTGTGCCCTCATCGTGGTGGGGGGACCCTGTGCATGCGGGGGCTTCCGTGAAACATGCACACAGACTGGCCTCCGCACCAGTGTGTCCCAGATATCGAGGGGTCGAGGCCCCAGCACACCACTCATTTCTGTAAAGGCTTTTCAAAAAGACAGCACTGTGGCCTGGAGATCACAGGTGTTCAGCAAAACGAAAATTTTTACCTGTTCTTACTGCTGCCGAGCGAAGGCACGCAGCTCAAACTCACCGGCTGCTCTGTGGGAGAAGGATGGGCAGTCTCCTCCCGTGTCTGAAATCCCACTGGAGGGTCGGCTACGGGCCAGCTCAACAACAACAGCAACACCTGTTGTCAAGGGAGCTCTAGTGGCTGTAGGGAGTTGAGCTGCTAATGCGAAGGTGATCCCTCCTCTGGAGGTTCGAATCCGCCAAGCAGATCTACTGGAGAAGGATGAGCAATCTCCTCCCGTGTGATTTTCTCTGAAAACCCGCTGCAGGGTCAGCTGTGAGTCGGTCTGCCTCAATAGCCATGAGTTGAGATTTGTTGTTGTTGTTGTTGAGTTGCTTTCAAGTTCATTCTGGCCTGTGGCAGCCCCGTTGGGAGAGCAGAACTGCCTCATAGGGTTTCAAGGCTGTGACCTTTGGGAAGCCCCTCCTGGCTTGTCTTCTGAGGCACCTCTGACTAGGTTTGAACTCTGTTAGTCTTCCAGAGCTTAGCCACGTGCACCACCTTGGGACTCCACGATATTTCCTAACAGCCTCTTGTCGATGGAAGGCGCTCAGGTGGTGCAACATATTGAACTGCTAACTAGTAGGTCAGCAGTTCAAATCCCCTAGCTGATCTGAGGAACAGCGGAGCCCATTGTTGGCAGAGGTCGCTTGGCAAAGGGAAGAAAGGAGAAAAATGCCTTTGACCCTAAATCTAGGGGGCCAGAGAAGGCATAGGCATTTCTGAGGTGAGATCAAGAATTTGTGTTTTCACTTGAAGGACAAGAGCCAAGATATTTCACTGTTATTGTTGCTGTCGTCATATTTATTGAGATAATCTCTTGTGCTAAACAAGCTCTAGACCTCTCCCAGCTTTTAGGTAATACCACCAGGCCCATTGTACAGATGGGAAAACTGAGGCTGAAGCAAGGTGGGTAAGAGTCCCACTCTTCATCCCTAAGCATCAAGAAGTGGTTTGCACATACCTGCTTAGTGCCAGGTCCTGAGGGTGAGGTGGCCCCATCCTCTGGGGATGTTTGGGGGCCAGCTGTCCCTGCCCTGGGACACCAGGACCCATCCCCCAGCCTGGCAGCATCTCTGTGCCCTCTTGCAGGTGCCTTGGCGGGGGCAGCTGACCTGCACCTGGGAGCCACCGTGAGTCCCCTGCTCCATGGAGCTGCTGGTATGGCATCCCCAGGCATCCTGGGCCTGGGCCCCCTGGCTAACCACGGAGCCAGTGTAAGTGCCTCTGCTGGGGTCGGAGAGAGATAGGGCTGGTCCTCCAGGGCTGGACGCACCTGCCTCCACCCTGACCCTCTGTCTTTTCTCCGGGGCTGGCAGATGAGCTCGTTTCCGGTGGGAGGCCGAGCGTCCGCGGGTCTGCATGAGCCGCAGCTTTACCCACCAGCCTCACAGCAGCACTTCCCACTCCCCCAGGACCAGCAGGTACCTCAGCTTTGGGGATCCTGGATTGGAGGCACACACACCTGGCTTGGGAGGGTCAGGGGCTTTCCCCGAGCTGAGCCTCAAGATCACTGTTGCACCACATGGAAGACATTCCACACTGTGTCTGCAGCTCCCTAGATACCTGTCGGGGTGGGGAGCGTGGAAACAACACTGTCTCCTGGGTTGTAAGGCCACCTTGGGCTTTCTAAGGCTGGAGTGGGGCCAGGGTGGTACTGTAACTGACTTGAGCTCTCTCTCACCTTTCTGCTCCCTGCTGACCTTCTGGTGGGCAGTGCCCCACCGCCAGCCTGTACGGTTCCCCATTTGGGGCACGGCCTGCCTACCCCCAGGCCCGGGTGGCCATGCACTCGACTCAGGAATTGCACCCCAAACACTACCCCAAGCCCATCTATTCTTACAGGTGAGGCCCAGGAGGGTGGGGCGGGTGGTGTAGGGAGCAGAGCTGAGGGCTGGCTGTCTCCTCGGCTCTCAGGTGGTGCCAGACTTCTGGGGGGGCACGGTTCTGGGGTGCAGGAACCCTCAGTCTCCAGCAGGACCACGAGAGCCCACTGTAAATGCTGAGCTGTGTTCCCCTCTGTCACTGACATGCTGTGTGGCCTGAGGAAGCGATTTGACTTCTCCGGCCTGGTTTCATCCACTGTAGAGTTATCACAGTCGTAATAACAAACACCCCCCAGGCATCTAGGGATCGGGATCAACCAGGGTAAAGTGGGAAGTCCCAAAGACATTCATTTTGGGGCGGAGAGCAAGAAAAAGACAAGAATTCACCAATCAAGGCCAATGGGAGAAGCCCAGGGCCAAGAAGGGAGACAGGGGGTGGGCAAGATGCTGGGAGGTGGAGGGGTGTGGAGAGATGAGCTGGGTGAATGTGTAGGGTGAGTGTGAGTGGAGTCCAGCAGGGAAGGCTTCCTGGAGGAGGGGACCCTGTGCTGTCTGCATGGGATCACCTGCCTCTCCGCCTGCTCCAGCTGCCTCATTGCCATGGCTCTGAAGAACAGCAAGACAGGGAGCCTGCCTGTGAGTGAGATCTACAGCTTCATGAAGGAGCACTTCCCCTACTTTAAGGTAAGGGGCCCTGCCTGGGGTGATGGGCTCACAACGCCCCCACCTGTCCTCTCCCTGGCATTGGACCACCCCAGTTATGTCTGCAAACCTGGGAGTATGGACACCCGTATATACCACTTGCACACAGACATGGACATAGGAATGCAGAAGGGAAGGGGGCATTTAGGTTGGGCTTTGACAGTTAAAGAGAGAAGTTCATCAGGCACCAACACAAGTCAAGAAACAGCTGAGTTACTTGGCACAGATCCCAATAGAACATAATAGGGAAAAATAGACAAGGCAGCGTCGTCACATCTCTGAGTCTCAGTATTCACATCTGGAAGATGGAGAGAAGTCCCCCCCACCACAAAGGGCCTCGCAGCTCCTGGCATGGGACTGCCACTAGTCCTGCTCCCTTGTCAGCCTCAAAGCAGAATGTGAGCACTGCAAAACTAGCCCAGTGGTGTGTGCTTAAGTTGTGAGGTGCACTGCACCATCAAGGACGAGCATTTAAAAATGACTGGCATTTAATACACTTGCCCTGAAAATCGTGGATTGACATCATTCTCACGAGCTTCCTGAAAGGAAGTTAAAGGTTGGAGGGTCAGCGGCACTGGGCCTCGTTCCCACGTGTGAGAAGCTGGCCTCAGCGGGATCGTGTCCACTCCATTCATTAAGGCGTCTGCCCTCCAGTTTGCCGCAGTCCTCACTACTCTCTATTGTGTCTCCAATACACGGCTGCAGTTGGACAATGTCAGTTGACCCCCTACTGCTTTTTTTGGCCTGACCCCTGTAGGCCTCTGAGTCTGGGGTAAGGAGGGAGGAGGCTGGCCCAAAGAGGGCTCTCTGAAGGGGTCTTCTGAGCCCCCATTTCTCCCCATGACCCCCATCCTGCTAGACGGCGCCTGACGGCTGGAAGAACTCAGTGCGTCACAACCTGTCCCTGAACAAGTGCTTCGAGAAGGTGGAGAACAAGATGAGCGGCTCCTCGCGCAAAGGGTGCCTGTGGGCCCTGAACCTGGCCCGCATCGACAAGATGGAGGAGGAGATGCACAAGTGGAAGAGGAAGGACCTGGCCGCCATCCACCGGAGCATGGCCAACCCTGGTGAGGCCCGGGCTGCACTCAGCGCGCCCTGCGCACAGCACAGGTGGCACAGGCGCAGTGGGGCCCCACACCCTGCTCCCGGTTCACAGACACACCACAACACCACACTCAGCGCGCCCTGCAAACGGCACATGGTGGCGCAGGCACAGTGGGACCCCACACCCTGCTCCCTGTTCACAGACACACCACAACACCGCACTCAGCACGCCCTGCGCACAGTACACGATGGGCAGACGCAGTGGGACCCCACAACTAGCACAGACACATCACAACACCACACCCCTGCACATGGCACATTATGGGGCAGGTGCAATGTGCCCTCACACCACACACATCTGTAAACAGAGGCATCACACCACACCCCAGCACACGCGACAGGGCAGGCACAGTGTGACCCACAACCTGTTCACCTGCAACAGACATATCACAACACCACACCCCTGCACATGGCACATGATGGGGCATGCAGCGTGTGACCACACAACTTGCACACCTGTACACAGATGCATCACAACATCACACACACCACACCCCTGCAAACAGCACCAAACGGTACAGGCGCAGTGTGACAACCACACAGACACCTCATCCTAGATCCTACACACCTCATACACAGACACATCACATCACACACCACACCCCGTACACAGACACCTCACAACCACACAGACACACCACACCACACACTGCACACTGTACACACATGCATCATAACACTCCACAACTGCACACAGTCCATGATGGCATGGGCAGGGCAAGACTCCACACAGCGCACCCCTCTACACAGGTGCGACACAAAACCACTCCTCACAACCACATATAGACACCTCACAACACCACATACCCCATCCACAGATAACTCACGACCACACACCCCCATGACCGCACAGATCTGTGTTCGCACTATTTCCTGCACAGACACACCACACAGCCACAGAAATGCCACAACACTGGACGGGCACATTACACAACCACAGACACACCACCCCACCGCACTCCCCATACAACGGCACATACGTGCTGCATGCTGTGGAGTGTGTAATGCACACACATCACAGGACCACACGTATTACACGTGTGACACCTCTGCACACTGCCCACACACCACACCCTTGTGCTATAACACAACACAACCACAGAGACATGCCATGATGCTACACACTCGACACATACCCCCACACCACCCACGATGCCCAACCACACAGACACATCACAACAGCACACACACTGCCCGGGTGCACACTGCACACACACACCATCCATGAACACTTCATGTCTCATACACGCTCTGCTCCTGCACACACCCTCCCATCTCCCCGTCCCGCCTGGCTCTCCATGCCTCCAATCTGGCCAGCAGCACACTCATGCCTCACTGGTGAGGAGGCAGGTTCTGGGAGGAAGCCCTTCCTGGGGAGACCAGGGACTGTGCCTCACCCTCCCCTGTGGCTGGTAGGAGCGGGCTGGGTGAAAGCTGCCAACGGTCAGTAATACTCCCTAGTTTCTCACAGTGACAGGTGAGTTAACCTTGGAATAACATTCCTTTCCTACAGAGGTTTAAAAAAATAATAATAAAAAACAATAACACTCAGTGAAGGCTAAGATGTGGAGAAATAGGCAGGCAACCTTATTCACAGTCAGTGACAATGCTGGCTGATAAAATTGTTAAGGTGAAGTCTTCCTTGTCTCTGTCCAAGAGTGTTAAGGGGTGTGTGTGTGTGTGTGTGTGTGTTGGTGGTGGTATAGCGGTGAGCATAGCTGCCTTCCAAAAGTGTTAAGGCGAATCTGATTTTTTTTTAACACCCAGCGATACTTCTTGTTGTTATTGTTGATTGCCACTGAGTCAAGCAGGACTCATAGCAACTTTATGAACTAAAGACATAATGCCTTTCCATAACTATCATTGTTTCTCCAAGTTCATAGAGTTTCCAGAGGCATGTGGTTTAGGAATTGGATGCCACTCCTACTTCCAAACCTGTTTTACAACTGGGAGCTCCATCAAACACTGTCCATATTGGGAAACCATTATGGCATTCGACACCGTAATGGCACAAGATTCAGCATCACAGTAACCCCAGATTACCTCAGTATAGCAAAAGACCTGAATCCTCTTCTGTAAATAACACCATTAATTATGTTAATTAATAATTAATTAACTCTATGTTCATAGAGTTTCCAGAGGCATCTGGTTTAGGATGAATCAGTCTTTGAGTCACTAAAACCTCTTGCTTGTTAATAATATGCCCCTTCCCTGTGCGATTTGTAATCCTAGGCTTAGTTCCTCTCTCAGGATGTGATGAGGTTCAGGTGAACCCCTTTGGTCACAATCTGTCCTCTGTTGCCCTTTCCAAATGAGAGAGGCTAAGGAGCCCTGAAGGGAGCTCTGGTGGCTTGGTGGTAAGGAATTGCAGCACCAACATAAAGGTACGTAGTTCAAATCCACCAGCTGCTCCACAGGACAAGGATGTGCAATCTGCTCCCATGATATTTACTACCTCTGGGTTGGTTCTCATCCGATGATACACAACAATAACAACAATAAAGGAGCCCCGGTGGCACAATGGCTATGTACTCAGCTGCTAACTGAAAGGTTGGCAGTTCAAACCCATCCAGTGGCTTTTTGAGAACAAAGACCAGACCTGGAGTGATCCGCTCTTGTAAAGGCCTAGAAAACATGATGGGAAGATTCTGCTGTCACTTGGGGGCCGGGGGTGTGCACAGTGGGCTGGAATCAGTGGCCCCCATTCATAGCAAGGTTCTCATGATCCGAAAGCTCCCCTCATTCCTCGAAGACTTGGTGTGACCTCATTACACACACACACACACACACACACACACACACACACACACACACAGACCCTCACTCTGTGTGGTGTAGACGAAAAGACAGAATAGACAGTGTTGTGCACCCGAGGGAGGCTGTGAAGGGGTAGGGGGTGGAAGGCCCGGGGTTCCTCCCAGGGTGGACTCTGAGCGACCTCTTCCCCTTGCCCACAGAGGAACTGGACAAGCTGATCTCCGACCGGCCAGAGAGCTGCCGGCGCCCCGGGAAGCTGGGAGAGCCAGAGACCTCCATGCTGACCACGGTGGCCATGGCCCATGGCTGTCTGGCTGTCTCCCAGCTCCCGCCCCAGCCCCTGATGACCCTGTCCCTGCAGTCTGTCCCCCTCCACCACCAGCCCCAGCCCCAGGCCCACCTGGGCCCTGACTCCCCGGCCCCAGCCCAGACCCCTCCCCTGCGCGTCCTGCCCGACCACCTGAGCCCAAGCCCCCTAGCCCACCCGGCAGTGGCGAGGGCTCCGGTGGACTTCATCAACATCTCCACCGACGTGACCCCCGAGGTGGACGCCCTGGATCCCAGCATCATGGACTTCGCTCTGCAGGGTGAGGCTGGGGCGGGGGGCAGCTTGGTGCTGGAAGGGCAAGGGGACACAGTCCTTCCACACACTTTTCCCGGTCCCGCATACCGGCGAGTAACCGAGCACTCGGTGCGCACCAGCGGTCTCTGCTGGCGAGATGCGCCATCGCTGCCTGAGAGGGCTGAGGTCTGAGTGCTCCGGGGCATGGAGGGAGAAAGACGGCAGGGTCCTCCCTTTCTACGGCCCCAGAGACCGATCAGATGGTCCTTATGAATCAGGTTCGACTCCACAGCAGAGAGCTGAGTGGGTTACTCTCTGCCATACACTGTCCTAAGCACTTTTTTTGGGTACAAAGCTTAACTTCTTTTAAAGTTGTGATTTTAGTCCAAGTGTCCAGAAAGGATGGGCTTCCATTCATTCATTCATTGATATGTATTTTCCTCCTTCCCCTCCGGCCAATTCACCTTGCAGTGCATGCCCTCCTCCAGACTGTTAACTGTCACACTTCTGTTGTTACAAATGTAGATGGACATGGGGCAGGGATAGGATGCAGAGATGCTGAACACTGCACTGGAGTGGGAGGGGAAATCAGAAAGGAATGCTGCTTAGACATTGCATGCATAGTGAAGGGTCCTGTGAGACCCCTGACATTTCATATACCCATTCTGCTGATGAGAAAACTGAGGTAAAGGGAGAGATAAATCACTAGGCCACCATTACCTAGCTAATATTTGGCAAAGCTGGGTTTCAACTCAGGTTTGTCTGGCCCAAAACTTGTAATCAAGAAGGCAATGCTGATGGGTATGAATGAATGAAAACCAAACTCTTTGTAAACTTCCATGAAAATCATGATTTAAAAAAAATGCAAACATTTTTTAAAAAAGAAAGCAATGCTGGCTCAGTGGTGGAAGTCTCACTTTCCATGACAATGTTGCACCTGGAGTGTTGCTGTGAGGCTGGAATGGGTTTCAGCAGAGCATCCAAACTAAAAAAAGATGCAGAAGCAAGGCCTGGTGATCTCCTGGAAGTCAGCCGTTGGAAGCCCTGTGGGTCTCTGCTTCACTCTGAGCACTCTGGAGCCACAATGGGGACCTGGTGCTTTTTTTTTGTTGTCTTACTTAACCCTGGCCAGCCCTTAGAGATAGGCCCTCCGATCACGTCCATTTCAGTCCAAGAAAATGAGGCTCAGGAGCACAGGCCCCCAGGGTGGAGGAGGGGCGGGCTGGCTCCTCTAAGTTCTGGCTGTAACGGAGACTCAGGTGTGTTCCACACCCTGCTGACCGGCCTCCCCGACCCTTCTGTCTTTGACAGGAAACCTCTGGGAGGAAATGAAGGATGAGGGCTTCAGCCTGGATGCCCTGGGGACCTTCGGAGACTCCCCACTTGACTGTGACATGGGGGGCCCGGGCCTGACCTCTGTCTCCGGCGGTAGTGACCAGTCCTTTTCAGACTTGCAAGTGACAGGTCTCTATGCTGCATACTCTGCCCCAGACAGCGTGGCCTCCTCAGCCTCCACCACCTCATCCCAGTACCTGGGCACCCCAGGGAACAAGCCCATCGCCCTGCTGTAAGCTCAGGAGCAGCCTGATCCCGGAGCCCCCTGGGGGAGACCCTGCAGAGGATGACCAAGGCAGGGACTTCCCAGAGGGAGGCCCTTCTGAGCCTGGTGGGCTACAGGTTGGGTGCCCCTGCTGCCCTGATACCAGCACAGGAAGACCAGAACCTCCAGACCAGTATAAGAAGAGCAGAGACAGCAAGTTGGGCTTTTCTCTGCTCACAGTGCTCTCCTAAGTCCCCTACGACACAGCCCTGTCCACCCACAGCCCACTCCAGGGTATACTGGCAAGAGGCCTGAAAGGGCTTTGAATTGATTCTCCTGGAGGATGGAAGAACCAGACTGACACACAGGCCTCCAGCCTCCGGCAGCCAGGCCCTGAGGCCACAAGTAGAATGTGGGAATTCTGAACTTCCTCACAGGAAACAGCTGAACGCTGCAATGGGCATCTGTCTCATTGGCCCCCAGCACCCTCATCTCCCTGGTGCGGCCACCAGTTAATGTGTTCAATTGCTGACTGAAAGTTTGGTGGTTAGAGACCACCCAGAGACACTAGGAAGAAAGACCTGGCAATCTACTGAACAACCCCAGTTCACTGACACACGGGTCGTCATGAGTTGATGGGGACACAGTGGCAACTGGCAAGCTAGTAGGATGTACTTTTCTAGAGTAGACTGGACATTGGGACCATTTGTAAGTTTATTTCTATTTATTATGGCCCATCTGCACCAGCTCTGAGAACCCACTTCCAGGTCCCTGCAATAAGACTGGCCCCTTGCCCAACACCAGCCCTAACCCCTCCATCATCGGCCACTCGCACTCCTCCTCCTCCCTTTTCTGATACCGTGAACCATCCTGTTTTTAAAAACTGGAAATCGACTATTTGGTGTTTTCCCTCTAACTGGAGAGTCAGGATGCACACTCCCTTCCTTGTGCACCTTCCAGGGGAAGTATATGAATTTGCAGGTTCAAGACCTTTTAAGGAGATCTTGGGATGGGAGCGAGAGGGTGGGCGGGGCCTTCTCCTATGGGAATTTCAGACCCTCAAACTGCAAACTGTGCAGGACTCGGCCACGTTGCAAGGGGGCTGGAGGAGCAGAGATGGACAATATTTATGGCACTTGCTTACCTATTTCTTTGCCCTAAAGATGGTTTTCATGGTTTCTCTTGTTGCCAATGGCTCTTCTTACATGGAGGAGTCTGCAGACAGTGAACTACCGGGAGCTGGCTGAGGCCTGGGGAAGAGAGACGGTGACAGCAGATCTTCCAGCGAAGCTCAGCTGAGGCCCCAGCAGCACCCACACCACCTTCCTCTCAGACCAGATGGTCGTAGGGTCCTGCGTCTGGGAGTTGCGGGACCCAGAAGTCAGACTTTTCTGGCTCGTCAACAGCTCAGCCAATGGCCTGGGAGTTTTGACATCAAGCCCTTTCTTGAAGTCCTTCCTTGTTTGTGACAGGAGCTGCTGGCACAAGTGACTCATGATCAGCTGTGAACCCAACGGTTAGTGGTTTAAAGCCACCAGTTGATAGTATGTCGGAAGAGAGGCCTGACGACCTGCTTCTCTAAAAATGGCAGTCAAGAAAACAATGCAGGGAGCGGTTCTCCTCTGTATCACCTGAGTCCGCCGCAAGTCAGAGCCAGCTCGACAGCTGACAGCAGCAACACAGATCTGGAACATTCCACTGAAGCTTTTGGAAGCAGCTCTGTGCTGCCTGTCTGGCCAGCACCACTGAGCTGCTTCACGTGACGGGACCCCATAAGATGCTTCGGTTGCTGTCATTAAGACCTTGTCTGTTTCCAGGGGCCGCCAGCCTCGTGCTGAGCAACGGTAAAGTCAATAAAGTCGTCCAGGCAGCTCTGTGGCTCGGGTGAGTGGAGAGCTGTGTACAGGAGGGAGGTGCAGGCTCAGCCTTGGTCACAAGTGAGGAAACTGAGGCATCAGCAGCTCAATTCCTATGAGGTCAGACATCCCTCCTCCCCAGGCTCCATGTACAGACCCTTCTCTTCTACCAGTTCCAAAACCAACCATCCCTCCCGCAGTTCTCATTCCTACAGAGTTTGATAATCTGTTGTAGTGACCACACAAACCTCACAGATAATGCTCATGATTATGAGGTTTACTAGGGGACTAACAGGGAGCTCTGGTAGCCTAGAGGAAAGAAGCTGCAGTAAGATCCCAAAGGCACACGGTTCAAATCCGTCAGCTGCTCTACAGGAGGATAGGCAATCCCTCCCATGTAATCAACTGCCTCTGAAAACCTGCTGGAGGGTCCGCGCTGGGTTAGTTTGATGGCACACAACAAAAACAACACGGGAAATAACAATCCCAGGCTCGGATACAGCGTCAGATAGAATGATCTCTTCTCAGCCATTTCCAGAAGGCAGGCCTCGCTCTGAACCACCCCGACTTCATGGCTCATGGCCTTTGCTCTTCTTGGCCAAGTGTTGCAAAGTTCTTTGAACTGTCTAAATCTGTGCAAAGACAGCCCTGTCCTTCCAGTCAGCCTAGGCCTGGAGGTGCTCGGCTCTAGCTCCATGGGCCAGCAGACCAGGTCCCCGGTGAACGCTCAGAAACACCTATCCCACCAACAAGCACTCCACTCTCCACGAGAGGAGCCGGAACCCACAGCCCTGTCTCAGGCTGGCCTCTGCCACCACCTTGTCTAGCGCCATCTTGCCAGCTCTCACTATCTCCCTAGTGGTTACAGCTCTCCATCTCTGGTCTACACAGAGCTCTCTGGTCCAAAGGACATGCTGGACTCTTTGGTTCTTCTTTCTTAATAGTATTGTTGTTGTGAGTCAGAACCAACTCATAGCTGACCCTCCAGCAGGTTTTCAGAGGCAGAAAATGGCACAGGAGAAAGTTACCCATTTTTCTCCTGCAGAGCAGCTGGTGGATTCAAACCACATACCTTTGGGTTGACAGCACAGCTCTTTATTCCTAGGCTACCAGAGCTCCCTATTGATGCTAGTAAATTCCCTGTTTGCCACCTCTAGACCAGCTCAGTTTAAGCTGGGTGGCATGGTCAAATTGAGCCAATCCCCCCACAGCATTCTCCGCATCTTACTACTATGCTGTCACCTGAAATGTGCTAGTTACCTTAAATGCATGGTAAGCAAGCAAACTCACCCCTTTGGTGGGTCACAGACACCTCACATCTACACAATCCTACCCAGCCACATGAAAAGTAACAAAAACAGTGGTTGGGGAAAGCTGCCTTAGTAATCCATTGCCCTGCATAGGTGGACATGATCGAGGTGCTCTAATCAATCCATTATGGGTGTTTGAATTAAGATGCCTAGTCTAAAGCTCACCCAGGAAATGGCTTGTGCGCTCACAGAGTGATGAAGCTCACTCACACACACAGGCCAAGCCATAATCCTGAAGTATATTGGATGCAGCTGGGGGTGGGGGTGCTGTCGAGAGGTGCTGAGCTGGGCCCACCTGAGGGAAGACCCAGCAGGTGGCAGAGAAGAGCCTGCAGTGGCCCTGGGCTGCCCAGAACCCATCACCCCTCCAAACTCTGGGGTGTGGCCCCCAGCCTGTCCAACAAGAACATCATAGCCCCACCCTCAGCAGTGACTGACCAGGGGCCATGTTGGTCCCAGCCCATGAGCTCCCGCATCCCGGGAGCCACAGGACAGGGGTGTCCCTTCTCCTGAGGCACTAAACTGGAGTATAAAGCCTGGGTCACCATGTGAAGTAGGCTGGGGGGCTGCCTTGAGTGGGGAAGGCTAGCCAGGTGCACAGTCATGTCCAAAACATCAGGTCATAGAAAGACGCTCAACCCGTCAGGAGCCACCTCATCAGAAGACGGAGGGATGGAGGCTGCAGAAAGGTTCTCTCGGGCTGGGGCTCCAGTCAGGAGAAAAACACAGACATGGATCGTCTGCCCTGTGAAAACTCACCGCAACCCTGCATCGCCCTGTCAGGAGCCCATTTTACAGGTGAGGAAACGGAGGCTCAGGAATTGCACTCCTGCTCCATGAGAAATCTCCCACATTCTAACGACAGCAATAGTCTCTTCAACTGGCAGCCCAGTGGTAAGAGGCTGTGCTGCAATCCTAAAGGCACAGTCTGCCGGGAGATGGTGCTGTTCACGCAAAAGTGGCACCTCTGGAGGTTTGAATCCAAGCGTAGCTCTGAGGGAGAGCTATGGGCAGTCTCCTCCGGATGTCATTCAGAATCCCTGAAAACCCGCCAGGGGGTCAGTTCTGAGTTGGTTCTGTTTCAATGGCAGCGAGTGTGTTATGTTCTGCTGTCCCATAGGGTGAACTGGAGTGGGTGTTACTAACAATAACTGCAGGCCCCAGAGCCCTGCCCGCAGCCTTGTCCACCCCTGTCTGCAGCTCCTCCATTTTCCTGTCTGCCATCCTGCCCACTAGATGACCTCAGTGTGGGTTTCTGGAAGGCACTTGCTGGGGACTTGGGGAAGGGGCGTAACTGACAGGGTCAAGAAGAGCAGTGGAGGTGACCAAGCCAGGCCTTGTCTCTTGGATGGAGCCACTGACCCATGAGTCCAGGGTGTCAAGACAAAGACCAAGTACATGCCAGAACCACAGACCACTTTCTGTGTCTTCGAGGATATTGAAGGTCATGCTAGGCCTCCAGCCCACGTGCAGGGGCTGCCTTGTGACTTCTGGAACCCAGCCCCAGCTCAGGCCACTCAAACTCCTAAGGCAAAGCTCAGATGTGCAAGGCTGCTCTGCTCCCTGGTCCTGAACCCTCAGTCTGGGCTGGTTGTCTACACAGGCTGAAGCTTCTGGAAGCTAACAGATGGCACTTGGATCCACCTACACACAATTTCAGAGACTCACCATATTGTTATGTAAATGTGGGCAAACCTGCTGCTGATTAGAACTCCTACAGCCTGTCTAAATATCTAGTTGTCCAGACCCCTTGTGCAATTCAGTAGGTGAAAGGCTGGGGTTGCCCAGTGAGCCCGAACCCTGGTAAACTGGGGGCCACTGGCCCAGAGAAAAAGTGACAGAATTAAAAACAAACAAACAAACAAAAACCCACAAAGGGTGTGGAGTGATCAAGGATAGGCCTGCTGGGCCAGACTCCTTTGGCTGACTGGGAGCCCAGAACATTCCTCTGACTGGGGACTTGGCTGTACTTGTAGGTAAGGAAACACCAAGGGAGGCAGAGATTCATGGGAGGATGCAGGGTGGAGGCTATTTGACCTCAAAGTTTCTTGAGAGGACAAGAAGGGGGGAGGAGGGGAGTCGAGAGGAAGGAGGGGAGGTGATGGGAAGGGAGAGGAGAGATGGAGAGAAAGGAGGGGAGGGGACAGGAGGGGAGAAGGGATAGGGAGAAGGGAAGAGGAGGGGAGAGGGGGAAGGGGAGGAGAGGGAGGAGGGAAGAGAAGGGAAGAGGGGAAAGGGAGGAGGGGAAAGGGCAGAGGGG
>NW_006399901.1:5728626-5746847 GCF_000299155.1 Elephantulus edwardii | reverse complement strand
GGAGGGAGAGGAGGCAATGAGAAAGTGAGGGAAGGGGAAGGGAGAGGGAGGAGGAGGGAAGGGGTGAGGGAGGAGGGGAGAGAAGAGAGTGAGGAGGGGAGAGGAGGAGAAAAAGCTGAGGCAGGGGAAGCTGTACTGGCAGTCCACTGGTGGGCCTCCATTCGCCATCTGTGACTGCAGTGCTGGTTCAGTGATAGCAATGTCACTTTTCCTGAGAGAGATCGAGGTTCAAATTCTGGCCAGTGCACCTCAGGTAGTCATTCCATCTTGGAAGCAGAGGCATGCACGTGAGTTCTGGTGACCTGCTTGATAAAGAGTTGCACTGCCAATCCAAATGCACACAGTTCGAACCAGCTGCTTCTTAGGAGAAAGGTAGACAGTCTCGTCCCATGAGATTTACAGCCCCTGAAAATCCACTGGAGGGTCAACTGTGAGTGGGTTCCAAGTCTGTGGAACACAACAACGTGATGCATAAGAACTTTCAACGGGGCTCCCAGACTATGACGATGCACTAGGAAGAAAGGCTGGGTGATCTGCTTCCAAAAGCAGCCAGTGAAAATGCCAGGGATCCAGTGCTTTATCTATAACCACCCCAGGGACACCACAGACTGGTAGTGTTGGGCTCCCTTGCATGTGGGGTCCCTCTGAGTGGAGGCAACTCAACAGCAGCTATAAGACCCCTCCTTCCACCATGTGCAGAACCGGGATTCAGGCTAGAGCCTGGCTTCCACGCTCACTGCAGGCTAGGGAGTGGGGGAGGAAGTCTGTTCTTACAGAAAGTTCCAGAACCACCTCACCTCAATCCTCTAGAGTGGCTTCTCTCCTGTTTCCTGTAGGATACTTAGTTGTTAACTGCTGAGTTTAGAGGCAATAAATTGCACAGGAGGAGACTGCATCTTTCTCCCTCGGAGAAGCTGTAGATTCGAGCTGAGTGCCTTTGGGATGGCAGCACAACTCCTTGCCACTAGGACACGGGAGCTCCCTTGTTGCTGAAAATCCATATAAAGCATGGTCTTTGCAATTACTTGCTATGCATAAAAAAGCTGGACAATGACTAGGGATGATAGGAGAGTTGATGCCTTTGGGCTGTGGGGCTAGAGAAGAGTATTGAATATACTATGGACTGCTAAGAGAAGTAACAGGTTCATCCAGGAGTGAAACCAGGCTGCTCTTTAGAGGCAAGGCTTTTGAAGCTCCGTCTGACACTTTAGGCATGTGGTCAGAAGGGATCCATCCTTTGAGGACATCATGCTTGGGAGGGTGGAGTGACAGCATAAGAAAGGAAGACTCAATGGGCTGGCTTGACTCATTGACTGGAGTAATGAGGGTAGTTGCATCAGAGACAGGTTGGCACAGGATGGAGCAAGGTTCAGGGCTGTTGTACACAGGGTCACTATGAGTTGCATGTGACTTGACAACGCATAACTGCATCATGCCAATTCCACAGTTTCTTCACATACAATTCAATGACACTGTTCTCTTCTGAATTCTTCCTCTCTCATTAACGTAACTCTGAAGCTGCTGTTGTCAGTTTGATTCCTTATGTTTGTTAGGTGCCATCGAGTCAGAACTGACTCATAGCTGACCTGCCAGCAGGTTTTCAGAGGCTGTAAACTGCACAGGAGGCGGCTTTCTCCCCAGGAGCAGCAGGTAGATTCAAACTGTGTGTCTTTGGATTGGCAGTGCGCCTTCTTATTCAATAGGTAGAGGATGGTATTTAAGGCAGACATTCTCCTGAGTGATTTACAGCCTCCCAAAAGCCACTGAAGGCTCAACTATGAGTCAGTTCCAGCTTGACAGCAATGAGAGAATTGAGTTACAATTGAAGTTGCCAAGTATTTAATTTTACTTGCATTGACACCTTGGAAACAACAAAAATAAAAATATATATTGGGCAAATCTGGACCTCTTTAAGGAACCTCTTTTAAACACTGAAGAGCAAGGACATCATTTTAAAGAAATGTTTTTTCAATTGCTTCCTATGCAGCTGAAAGTTGGACAATGAGTAGGGAATATCAAAGAAGTGAAGCCTCTGAGTTGTGTTGGAGAAGAATATTCATAAGCCACCAAAAGAACAAGCAATTACGTCTGGAAAGAGGGCAGCAAGGGTGCACCTTAGAGAACAGGATGGTGAGATTTCATCTCACATTCTTTGAGCATGGCATCAAGATAGGCCAGTCCTTGAAAAAAAGATGTCAAGCTTGGAAAATTAGAAAAAGTCTGAAAGGGAGGAAGACATCAGCAATGGGCATGAACATGCGTGGATTGTGAGTGAGGCACAGGATCAGGAAGGTTTTCATCTGTTGTTCACAAGGTCACTATATGTTAGAATAGACTCGATGGCACCTAACGACAACAAAAACACAGCTTTTTAACGAAACCTTTCTGTGAACGAGGAAGGACAGAAAAAAAAAAGAAATACGACTGCTTAGAGGGCACTGGGTTTCTGCTCATGGTGGTGGGGTGATATGGAAAAGGACAAGGCTGTTCACACAACATGATGACCATAAGCACCACTGAATTAACAGGTAAAAATTACTACAAATTGGCAAATGTTTCATTATAAGTATTTTCACAATTTGGGGAGGGGTGGGGAAGATGATTCTGAAACTTGAAACTATCAAGCCAGTTCAGTTCCCCCATCTGAAGCTCCAGCTGCTCCTTGACTATCTCCTGTGACACACAGCTCACTCCTTTGCTTAGCTGTTGTCAGAGGAGGATGGGAGTGGAGGGGAGCCACCAGGGAAATGTCTTCTGCCCTTTCTGGTCTAGCAAAAATGCCAACACCAGTTCTTCCTTAAAAAATAGTTTATTCCCACATTTCCTTTTGTTTTCTGTCCATCCTCCTGAGCGGCAGCTGGTCATTCCCCAAAGCTTAATGGCCTCCCCACCCCAGAACCCTCAGTTCTCAAGCAGCAGTGGCTCTTCCTGCCTACAATGCTGTCCTTGGGATGTGACAATGGAGTGCACTGTCCCTATACCACCTTTCCTTAACAGAGCTGTCATAAGCTGACAGCTAGACTGTCCCCTCTCAAGGGGACAGGTGGACTCATGAAGGGTAACTCCCTGTGCAGCAGTGCTGACTAGAAAGGCAGTCAGTCATGAGGGTCAGTGTCATAGCCCAGCAGTGTGTGGTAGCCAGCTGCAACCTGGACTATGGAGGGGGGGGAGAAGAATGGCCCGAGGTCCCCAGGCCCCAAGCGCCTTCTGAGCTGGTGCTGTTGGGTCATTGTGAAGTCCTCTCTGGAAACTTTGGTCCAATCCTTCAGAGCTGACAGCTCTCTGCCCTTTGGGGCCTGATCCAGTTACAGACCAGGCAACAGGTGAGGAAGGATGCAGACACTTGACGTGGCCCTCCTGAAGGTTAGGTGGAGGTGAGACTACCACAGGGACAGTGGGACGAGCAGGTGTGGGGAGAGGGCGCCCCTGTCTCTGGGCAGGAGTTTGCACACCCGAGGTGGGTGTCTGTGGAAGTGGTAATGGGCAATGACTTATGCTTACTAAGAGAAAAGGCAGACAGAGGACCCTTCTGGGGACAGCAGCTTAGCCATTTCCACACCTTCTCCTGCGAGGTGCTCAGAACGGCCTGGAGTGGTGTGCCTATTCATCCTCAAGAGGCCAGGAATCCCTGGGGGAAATACCATTTTATTCTTTTCATGAGGAATAATCCATGCCCTTTCTGGGGCACTAAGATACTGGCCGACCAGCATCATTACAAAAAGTCCTCTCTTGTCCATGTTGTTCTTTCCTTGGCCCGTCTGTTCTGCTGAAATTGATAAGATCCTTATATCTGGAGCAGGTCATGGGTATAAAAATGAAAGGCTTTGTTATCTGCTAACAAACAGGCCTCAAGACACCTAGGTCCTTGGATACCAGGCCCCAAGAAGCAAAAGGAAATGGGGGGAGGAGGGTGGGTTCAATCCAATGATGTCACAAAACCTCATCCCAAGAGACAGAACAAAGTAGATGTTCCCCAGCGGAGAGGAGGCCAGGTCCGCTTGGAGGGGGTCCCCTGAGCCTTTTATTGAGCTGGGATGAGCAGCAACTCTGTAGAGACACCCAGGATGGAGAGGCACAGCCACATCCTCGGCTGTGGCGGGCAGGTGGGTGGGTGGAGTGGCTTCTCTGGTCAACGGTCCTGAGTGTTGGGGCTGTGTCAGGTGGAGGCTGGATTCTCCATGGTGGACAGGAGGTGGGCGACCTGGGCCCGCTCAGCTTGACTGACATGCTGGCTCATGAGGATCATGCTGTCCACAGCCACCTCGGGATTCTCCTGGACCAGGCTGTGGGGAGAGGGGCAGTGGGCAGACTGCTGCTTGGTTCAGGGCCCCTCGAGAAACAGGGTCCCTCAGCACGTTCATGTTGCCAGGTAGACCAGGGCCTGACATGCCAAGGCCCTTACTGGAGAGATAATGAGAGGTGGGAGTCCAGTGGGACAAGGGTGCAAGGTCTGGTGAGTAGAACACCACGAGGGGTGACAGCTGGACCTGTTGGTCACTAGCTGTGTGTCCTGAGACACAGTGTCACCCCCAAGTGAGGTCTCATGCACTCTACCAGCTACCTCATTGGGGGACTCCTCAGAAGAAGGGGAGCAGCCCTCTGTGAAGCCACAAGGGACACTGGCACCTGAAAGCCTAGTGGCCCAGACTCTGCAGTCTGTACTGGCCCTGGCCCCAGACAAGTCACTGATTCCAAAGACTGGGAACAGAAAGTTCTATTCCTGGCCTAGCACCCCCACCTCTCCAGCTGCTGTGCGGACAATGGACATTGGGGTGTTGTGGTCTGTGGGGCTGGACAGGACAGAGGATTCAGGAGGCTGGACTCAGGCACTGGCCAAAAAGGCGGGCGGGCAGGGGGCAGGTGTGGGGCAGTCTCTGACCTGCGGATGGTCTTGAGGACGAAGTCTCGCTTCAGGTACTTGATGTTCTCACGGATGGTGGATTGCAGTCCGTCCTCCACCTGCCAGTGCTGCTCCAGCCACCGCACCGCCACCTCATTGTTGTCCCACAGGTAAGCCTGGCAGGGGCAGAGGCTGCCTCAGGGGGTGTCCCCCCGGTGGGCTGGCACTGACCCCCACCCCCGGCCTGCAGCCCTGGCCCACCTTGACAGCTCCCTCAGTCTCCATGAACCAGCGGCGCAGCATGGACTGGACGTGTACGTGGCTCAGCTCCCCAGCGGCCCGCAGGATCTCCTGCTTGACCTGCTCCTCTAGCAGCAGGCGGCGCAGGCGCCAGTACAGGAAGGTGCGTGCTGTCTTCCACTCCAGGATGTCCTGCCAAGGAGCTTGCCTCAGTCCCCACCCCGCAGCCACCCTGCGTCACTGCCACCCTCCGGGAGAAGGCAGAGCTGGAAGCATGAACCCAGGCCCAGCTGCCTGTGGGGAGGACCTCCTGCTCTTAGCCAGGCCACTTGACGGGCTCTCACAGGCTCAGGATGACCCCCGTGTGCAGAGCTGGGCTGCTCTACAGGGTGTTCATGGCTGCGATCAAGTCAATGCAGATCACCAGGCCTTCCTTCCATGGAGCCTCAGGCTAAGGCACGTGCTCAATCATAAAAGGTTGAGTCAGCTGGAAAGCAGAGCATGCCAATGAGGAGCTGACACGCACTGGAACGGGATTCTCCTGGAGGCAGGGTGCCAGGGCAGGACTGGGGTGTGTAGTGGGCAGGAATAACGGTTCTGTAACTGGCCTGGTCCAGCCCACTGGCCAATTAGATTACTGTTGTTAGCTGCCACTGAGTCAAGTCTGACTCTTGCCTCTGTGTGCATGAGAACAGCCCCACAAAGCTTTCAAGACTGTCACCTTTCTGAAGGAGATCACCAGGCCTTTCTTCCACAGTGCCCCTGAGTGGGTCTGACCCACCCACCTTTGGACAGGTACTCCAGTACTAATTGTGTCATGCAAGGACGTCCCCAGGGGTTAGAGCGGTAGTCTCACACTCTACCACCTGCTGGAATCTTTTGAGGATCTTTGAAGGGACATGGGTCCTGGATCTCGCCCCTAGATAATCAGATTTCATTGTATGTTGTGTTGGGGGGTTTTAAGTTTCTCGTGTTCTCATGTGCCAGGTCTGCCCCCTCTCAAACCCTCCATGTGTTAAACACCAGGTGACCTCAGGGTGAGTCATCTGCACCCCCTCACAACTGCCGGCTCTTACGGAAATGACCCCCTTCTCCAGCATCCTGCCCGGCGTGTCGTGCAGGTCCGCGAACTGCAGTGCCACCTGGTGGTAGATGGGGAGCAGCAGGTCCTCCCGGGCCTTCAGTAGGCTCTCCAGGTCCTTTCGGTCCTTGTCAGAGAGATTAGGTGCTCCTGGGGCAAGCGGACAAGTTGATCAGGCCTTGGAAACCAGAGAATGTCGTCTCACCTACCGCTGCTCGAGTGGGACGGGGACCAGCCATGGCCAGGTCAGGTCTTGTCCCATGACAGTTGCAGCTTTAACTCTGACATGACCCCTAAATTGTGCAGTCTCAGAAAATGCCTTCACAACAGCAAAACAAGACTCTACATGAAACTTAGAATCTGCCCCCATGTATCACTGTCAGCTGCTATCAAGAAATTTTCATTAAATGTTATGTGCTGTCAAGCTGGAACCAATTCATAGCTGACCATCCAGTGGGTTTTTGAGTCTGTAAACCGCACAGGAAGGAGGCTGCCCATCTTTCTCTTGGGGAGCCACTGGTGGATTCGAACCACCTGCTTTTGAGTTGGCAGTGCAACTCCTTACCCAGTAGGCCACTAGAGCTACCTTTTCAATAAACTGTGTAAAATAAATGAAGGGAATATCATAAACATCTATGCCAATATGATGATTTAGAGGAAAGGGACAAAATTCTTTGTTTGTATTTTTCATACACACAGCCAGAGTTCACCTGAAAAGAAACAAATAGCCTGAGTAGCCCTATGGCAAATAAGGAGTTGAATTTGTAGTTTGAAAGTTCCTACAACATTGTTCGGCCAATCTAAAAGCATGTGGTGTGTGTCCATCAGATGCTCTGCAAGAGGAGAATCGCCTCTCATGGAAAAAAAAACCATGAGAAAAATCTCCCTCTGGAAACTCACTGGAGGGTTTTGCTCGATGGCAGTGATACAAAGGGGGCAGATTCCAAGTTACATGTTGAATCTAATTTACACACTTAATGAAGAAGTCATGTTGGCCCCCAAAAAAACCAAAACACTTTCTAAATGATTCTATGAGATTGGCATTAATCTGTTATCAAACCAGACCACACACACACACACACACACACACACACACTCTAATCTTAGGAATAACATAGTTCTAAAAATCTTTCCACTTAATACAGACATATAAAGAGAATTACATGTTAAAATGACAAGTGAAACAAATCTATCATTCTAACAAAATCAGTTAAAATATTTTATGTCTGGTGGTAAATTCTAAAGAGACATCTTGCCACTGTGTTCCTCATTTGCCCCCAATACTTTCTTTTCTATATAAAATTTTATTTTATACTATTTTACTTACAAAGTTCATATACACTGTTTTTCACACCGATCTTTCCCATTTTCTTAACCCATCCCTCCCTCTATCCTGCCCCCAATACTTTAATTTCTCTACTTTCTATGGGCAAAGAAATAAATTCACTCTTTACTGTATATATGGAGCAGTGAGGTGTGGGGTTTTTTTTTTAATGTTAAAGGGACTGTTTTGCCATCTGTGAACACTGAAAATATTCCTTAATTTTTGTGACTGTGCGTGGTCCACCCTCATTTGATGACAGGAGAAACCCCCAGCAGAACCTCTCCAACCCCTGTGAGGTGGTGCGTTTCAAACTCCTCACCTAGCTTCTCCACAAGCTTTTTGTACGTTGGGTCAATCCTCTTTATGGCCTTTATCAATTCTTTATTTCGGAACTTGATCTCCACAGTTCCCTCTGGCTCCAGAACACCACCCCTGGAAGAGAAGAAGCAGGGAGAGTAGTCTATGTCACTGTCTACCCAGCGACAACCAGTCACGAAAGCAGGGGAAGCAACAGAGAGCTGAAGGTCTAAGCTCTTCCTCCGACTCACAGGGTAACAACTCTGGACAGTCTGGGGTTTTTTGGGTTTTGTTTTGTTTTTTGTTTTTTTTTTGCGGGGGGGGGGAAGGGTGGTGGGTTTTGTTTTTGTTTTTTTTGCTTTTGAAAGCTGAATACAACATATACCTCTGAACTCCCTAGTGGCCAGAGTGACAAGTGAATGCAGCCCCAATTTGAGGCTGTTTGCTGTCTGAGCCTTCTTGCAGGGCTGACCTCAGCAGCTCTGCTCAGCAGGTCTAAGAACCCTGAAGGCAGGACTAGCTTGCTTGTTCACCATCTCATCACAATGCCTTGAGGACCCTTATTAGATGCTACTGAGTTGATGCCAACGCACAGCGATGCTCTGTACAGTATACTAGACTAGAACGCTCTCCTGGTCCTGCATTATCCTCATCCTAGCTGTGCAGGAGCCCACCGTGATAGCCACTGTGCCAGTCCATCTCACTGAGGCGCCTCCTCGTTTTTGCTGATCTCCTACCTGGTCACACATGATGTCCTTCTCTAGGGACTTGGTCCTTCCTGACAACATGCCCAAGCATGTGAGACAAAGTTTTGTCATCCTCAGTTCTAAGGAACTTTCTGGTTACAATTTTTCCTAGACAGACATATCCATTATTCTGCTGTTACGTACCAAAGAGTCAGAACTGACTTATAGCTGAACCTCTACTGGGTGTTCAGAGACAGTTAACCTTATAAAAGGAGACTGCCCATCTTTCTCCTGTAGAGTAGCTGTTGGACTTGAACCATGTGCCTTGGGGTTGGCAGTGCAACTCCTTGCCACTAAGCCACCGGAGTTCCCTACACCATGGACTAGCAGAACTTTTGGTGAAGATTCAAAATTCTTCACCAACACCAAAGCCCATTAGAGTGCCTTCCAAACAGAAGGTGGTCAATAGTCAATTAATAAATCAATAAGGAAGTAAGTGGTGTTATGTTATTAGAAGCCATTTAGTCGAGTATGACTCATAGTGGCCCTGTGAACAACCTATCTGAACTTTGTTCTATCCTGTGCCATCCTCACACTTCCTGATACAGAAGAGCCCATTGCAGCAGTCACCATGTCAATCCACCTGGTGGAAGGTCTTCTCCCTCACCGCCCCTCCACCCTTCCCAGTACCAGATCCTTCTCCAAGGAATAGCACGTCCTAGCAACGTGCCCAAAGTACTTGAGGCAAAGCCTCATCATTCCTGCCTCCAAAGTGCATTCCAGCTGCACCCTCTCCAAGACATATCTGTTCGTTCTCTTGGCCATCCATGGAATGTTCTCTAACACCACAACTAAAAAGCATCAATAATTCTTCTGTCATTCCTCTTCATGGTCCAGTTCTCAGATTCATACCAAGTGATTACAAAAACCATGACCTGAATCAGAAGCACTCTAGTCCTCAAACTGACATCATTACTAATAATTTAGAAAGGTCCTTAACTACGGACTTTTCCAGTGCAATGTGTCTCCTTATTTCCTCACCACTGGTAGTAAGGGTGTTAATTGGACCCAAGATGAAGTTGTTGACAGTTTCAATCTGTTCTCCATCATTACGTTTTCAATCAGTCCAGTGGTAAGTATCCTTGTTTTCTTGATATTGATATAATCTATACTGAAGGCTGCATTCCTTGATCTTCTGCAACAAGTGCTTCAAGTTCTTCTCACTTTCATCAAGCAAGGCTGTGTCATCTGCATAATGCAGGTTTTTGATAAGTCTCCCTTCAATCCTGATGCTACATTCTCTTCACAGAGTCCAGCTTCTCAAACACAAGATACAGATTTAAATAGGTATAGATAGAGAATACACCTCTGACACAGTTCTTTCTTAATCTTAACCATGCAGTGTTTAGATCATTGGTGTAAACTGTTTGGTAGTTTTTTATGTAGTTAACAATCAGGTGTAAGCTGATTGGCTCATTTTGATTTAGTTAACAGACAAGTGTGGTCTGCAAGCCTCTTGTTTAAAACAATCAGGAGCTGGTGGGCAAGAATTTGTATTTAAAAGTCAGTGGACCAGGGCCACAGGCTGGTATGAAGACTAATTTGGCACTGGGGTTAAAAACTAAACTGGCAGTTTGTTGTGTTTGGGAAGCACATTGTTCTAAGTGGTACAGCACTTGTCTGTCAGTTTGCTGTACTAAGATAACTTGAGTTTGCTGTACTGAGATAACTTAAGTTTGCTGTGGTATTGACAAGCTATGCCACTGGTGTGTCAAATACCATAAGGGGTACAAATGGTGGACAGGTTTTAGTAGAATTCCCAGATTAAGACAGACTAGGGAGCAGGACTGGCCATCTACTTCTTAAATAACAGGCCTCTGAAAATCTTATGAACACTAGAGGAATGAGGATAAGAAAGTGAGTATAAGAATAAAACACCAAAACCCTTGTTAGTTGAATCAGTTTATTCTTATCAAGGTGACCCTCAAGTGTGTCAGAGTAGAACTAGGCCCTGTGAACTCGGCATGGCTGTGACCTTTCAGAAGCAGATGGCCAGGCCTTTATTCTGCAGTACTTCTGGTGGGCTTGAACTGTTAACCTTTTGATTAGCAGTCAAGCACTTAACCATTTGTACCACCCAACAGTCCACGGGATTAGAATGCCCAGACTGATTCTGCAGCTTTTTCTGTCCTGCACAGCAGCTAGTGTAATGCCTTCACAAGGTCCCAATCAATATTGTGTCGCAGGCATTATTATCCTTGTCTCTTCTGTGAGGGAGAGTTTCTCCTAAAGATTATGCTTTTAACAGCTGGTATCCTCCTCTGGAAGTATTCAATCAGTCATTTGTTTAGCCAATATTTCCCAACAATCAGGCACTGCAGTAGACACTGGGTTATAAAACTGTATATAACTCAGCCTTTACAGGAACTCATAGTTTGGGGAGAGACTTAGAATTTAGAAAGAGCTAGGTAGTTGATATTTCCTTTTCTGCCCTGGCTGCCAGGAATCTCATCAGCTTTGAATCTTTCCTTTTAATTTTGTTTTCTTGGTTTGCTTACAAAGTTTATATACATTGTGTTTCACACTGTTCTTCATTCACAAATTAATCATCATTGGACTGTGCCCATCATTGCCCTGTCTTCTTGCCTGGATCCTCCCATTTATTTCCCCTCTTCTTTCCCCCACAAAACTGTATGATTATTTTTCCATTGTCTATTTTTTAATTTTTTAATTGAGATTTTAATTAAAATTACCAAGAACTTGTATTTCCATTCATTTATAGTTGCACATTTTCCTCCCACCCCCCACCCCCCGAGTCCACTTTACTATTCGGGCCTTGTTCTGGACTGTTTATGCAAACAATACCTAATCATATATTCCTTTTAAACAGTTCTTTCCCTCATCTGTTTCAATGCTGTGTACATTATTTATCCTCTCTTTTCATGGATTGCAAATTTTTTTTTATTACAAATGACCATAAATTACAAAAGAATGGACAATCCCCCCACTGTCTCCAGGCTCTAGTCTCACTCTGGGGAGCATCATTTGCACACAGCATCGAGTTTTGGAGGGTGCCCCTGGAAGGTGTCACCCTTTAGAAGTACCAAGAAAAACTGGGCCTGTCAGTGGCTCAGGTTGGGGGAGTGAGCAGGAGACAAGGCTAAGCGGGGCTTGAAGGCGAGCACTCACCTGCTCTCTTTGTCGGCATACATTTCTATGCACAGCGGGTTGATGGTGGAGTCTAAGACCACCCAGGAGCCTCCACGCAGCTCCGCATAAGGTGGGATGTAGATAAGGATGGGCTGTGTGTACTGTCTCAGGCCATCCACGATGTAGGACCCAAACTTCAGCACCTGGTCATACATGTCTGAAATGCACGGCAGGGGCGGTAGGCATCTTCAGGCCCTAGTACCACTGACCCAGGATGCCCTCAGTAGCAGTGGCCTGGGGTGGGGTGTCTGTAAGCCTGTTCTGGGTGGGGATCATGAGCCATGAGGAGAGAATGCATGGGGCCAGGAGGTTAGTATAGGCACAGGTCATTCCCTACACAGCCATGTGGCCTTGTACAAGGCACTCAGCCTGGGCACCAGTTTCCTCATCTGGAAGAGGACCAGGAAAATCAACCAATCCCAGCTGTGACTCCAAGATCCCTTCATTGTCACTTCCCCTGCACTGTCCCACAACTTTTATTACTCAGAGACCACCCCAACTAGTTCTTTCTGTCTGCTGATTAGGGTACTTCTGTTCACCAAGGTCTGTCCCTCCAAGGTCACTAAACCAAAACCCCAAACCCTCCATCACCAAGTTGATTCTGACCCATGAGTGACAGAGTACAACTGCTTCCTGCAATGGTCTTGCCCTTTTTGACAGCCAATTGTCAGGCCTTTCCTGTGTGACACCACTGGGGAAGTTCAAACCTCCAACCTTTGTTACTGTTGCTGTATGTTGTTAAGTGCCATCCAGTCAGGTACAACTCATAGCGACTCTATGAACAAAAGATCTGAACACTGTTCTATAATTACCATCATTTTTCTAATGTTCACAGTTTTCAAAGGCATGTTGTTTAGGAAATGGATGCCAATCCTGCTTCCAAGCCTGTCTTAATCTGGGAGTTCTACCAAACACTGTCCATCATGGATAACCATTGTGGCATTTGACACACCAATGGCACACCGTTCAGTATCATAGCAGCCCAAGTTATCTCAGCACAGCAAACTGACAGACAAGCGCTGTACCACTTAGAAGAATGTTCTTCCCAAACACAATTAACACCAGGTCTGTTGGCCACTAGGTTACTCAAAACCAAAACCTCCATTCATTGCTGCAGAGTCACAACTGACTACCAGCTGGCCCTTCAGTGGATTTTCAGAGGCTGCAAATCAGAGGAGACACCCCTACCTATCTTTCTCCCTGCAGAGCTGCTGATGGAGTCAAACCAGCTACCTTTCGGTTAGTCACACAGCCGTCTATGGACAGTGCCACCAATTTAATCTACAGAACAAACACATCAGTAACATCAAGGACAAATGCACTCTGAACGCACCAAGTGATTGGCACCGGATCCTCAAAGATCTGTACGTTGGCCCTCAGGGGGTCGTTCTGTTCTTATCCTCCTTAATAAAGGAGTCAAGCTGAGGCTCAGAGAGATCAGTCAGCCACCAGGGCCACAGCCCGTGTCTGCCTGTCTCCCAATCAGGCTCGCTCTTTGGCGCCACACCAAGGACTGTATTTCAAAAGTGTGCTAGGTAGTGAAAAGCATTTCCACAGCTGCAGGGCTATGCAAAAGAGCCCTAGGGGTTTAATGTTCGAGCACTCAGCTGTGAATGAAAAGGCTTGTGGTTTGAATCCACCCAGCAGCACTACAAAAGAAAGGGATGGTGATCCACTCCTATAAAGATTTAAGCCTGCTGTCAAGTCAGCTCTCACTCACACAGAACCTCTGTTTATGGGGGGAGATTGCCTATCCTTCTCCCAAAGATAAGCTGGCAGATTCAAATGACTGATCTTTTCAGTGAGCAGCCTGATAAATAATGCACTACACCAAGATTCCAGCCCAGAAAACCTGAGGGGGCAGTTGTATTTGAAGCCACCGTCACTCAAAGGACTCAGTGGCACACAGCAGCCACTGCACGCTCACTTGGGACTTCTGTCATCGAGCCGGGGCTCTCAGAGCGGAGCCCCCCAGCAGGCTGCCGAGGCTGCAAATCATACAGGAGGAGTCTGCCTAGTTTCTCTCATGAAGACATAGCTGGATCTGAACCACCAGGGTGGTGCTGGCTTTACATTAGCAGTGTGCACTACACCACCAGAGCTCCCGGCACCACCAGGAAGGCAGTTGTGACCCCTTCTCCTCATTCTACGGATGGCGAAGCATGTGCTTCTCTGGGTCACTCAGAGCACCAGAGCCGAGGTGGGAGGCAGTCAGTCCAGGTCCCTCGCTGCACGGCAGGACCTCCAGCAAGCCACATGCTTTTCCCAAGCATCAGTTCCCCATCAAATGTCAATGCTGCTGTAAGGCTTCCTTTCTAAGGACTGTTAGGAGGCCCCACTGACAGGACAATGAGCCTGTGTCCTGATCCAGATGCCCGGGAGCTGAGCCTGCTCTGCAGTGACCTCTGGGCACAGCCTTACCTTTCATGCCACCGGAGAACCCCCTCCAGTTGGCGAAGATCATCAGGGGCAGCTTCTCCCGGTTGAAATCCTTCACGGCCTGAGCTGTCTTATAGGCCGAGTCGGGGAACCATACCTGGCCCGCCTGCTGGATAATCTGAGAGAGGAGCCAGGGGTCAGGCTCTCCTGACAGCAGGGGCCCAGAGACACAGCCTCACACGGAGTCACACCAACTCCAGAGTTAGGGCTCAGGGCACTCTACAAAGGTGTGTGCTACAGACCCCCCAGGACCCTCCCTCTTCAGCACTGGAGGTTCACGTGAGCCCATTTATAGGTGAGCTGACTGAGGCCAGAAAGGAGCAGGCTAGGAGGCTCGGGCAGAGGAGGGCAGGAAGGGCTCCTGACAACCGAGGTAATTCCTGGTGACCGTACATGTCAGAGCAGATCGGTGCCCCACTGAGACGTCAATGGCTGACCTTTCAGAGCACCAGGCTTCTCTTCAAAAGTGTTTCCAGGTAGACTTAAACCATCAACCTTCTTGTTAACAGTTGAATGTGCTATGTGTCTATACCACCTTGGGAACTTTCAAGGGGTCCCTCTGAGGAAGAAGTGGCTGTAGAGATGGCTCCACAGAACGGGGCACTGAACCCCACACTGGCACCCACAGGCCTGGGGCTCTGCCAAGTGTTCTCCTTTCTGGCCTCTGAGCGGAAGGTCGGAGAGGACCACAAGCCCAGCAGAGACCTGCACCCGCAGGCCGACCTGGTGGATCTAGCAGCACGGCTCACCTTGGCCTCGGAATCCAGGTTGGCGGGGTCTGCGGGGACGGCCACCTCCACGGTCCGTGTCTCCACAGCTATCACTCCAACGGGCATGCCCCCCAGCCTGGAAGGCAGAGTGCAGGTGAGCAGTGGTCAGGCAGCACCCAGGGCTCCTGGGGTCCCCCAGACCCAAGGGACACTAGTCAGCATTTATAGGCTATGGACTTGCAGGACAAGGATGATGGATGGCATGTCAAGGAGAAAGCTGTTTTAATCTGGTGGATTCTTTTGCTGAGAGGCCAAAAAAAGGGATTAAACAAATAAGACCTGCATCACCTGGAAACAGGACAGGTCTTACTGGGACAAGAGCTGATGGAGGGTGCTGAGCAGTGTGGGTCTCCAGCAGCCTGCCCATTCCAGCCTCCTCGATGCTGCCATGCTCTGCACAAGACGGCAACCACGAGCCACCTGGGGCCGCTAAGCCCTTGAAATGTGGCCCAGGAGACTGGAACGGAATAAATAATCCTTTTTTTTTTACGATAATAATTTGATATTTTTTATACATTCATTTAACATTATATTGTAGTGGAATGTTTAACATGAGAAAATTCTAAAATTATAAAGTTCATAAAAAATGTAAATGTCCATGTTACTATTGTTGTTACACAGTCCTATGTAATCTAAATTTAGATCGTGGCACGTGTAGCCAAAGGAGCCAATGGCCAAGCAAGCTACTATGCTGGGCAGGGCAAGCGCAGATCCCAGGTGACAGGTGTAAAGGGGTGTTTAGCTCCAGCAGGGACAAGGACCTCACTGGCAGGGGCCACTTGGGAGTGGCCGACACCCCGCAAGCCACCATGATCTGTCTCATCTAATGACAGGAGACCCAACAGAGGAGGTGCTGTGAGGAGTCTCTATGCACATGAAGGGTCACACTGGGAAGAGAGAGATTTGCTTTCAAGGTTTTAAAAAAAAGATTCTTAAGATCAATAGCTACTGAGAAGTGACTAAGCCCAACTGTCACGTTTAGGTCAATAGCATAATCCCAGCAGCTGTCCTGACCCTTAGCGGTATTTTAAAGGAGCCCCAGTGGCATAATGCATTATGGCTGGTCTGCTGACCAAAAACTCAGCAGTTCACACCCAGCAGGCACTGCAAAGCTGAAATATGGGCAGCCTTCTCCCTTAAAGATTTACTGCCTCAGAGGCCCGATGTGGGGCTGCTATGTGTCGGAATTGACTCAAGGTCATGGGTTTGGTTTCTGATGTTTTAAGCAGTTAACACAGGCTAGTCTTTCTAATGGCACAGTGATCCTTAAGGGTGGAGTTATTGTCCCCACTTTATAGATGTTAATGTGGAGGCTGAGAGGTGAGGTGGGACTTGATCTGGACTTGTGGCTTCTGTGTCATTATCAGGAACCCCTGTGGGCTCAGGACAGGGAGGAACTTTGAGGCAGCTGGAGCCATCTGAAGCAATAGGGCTCACCAGTGGGGAGTGAGCCCTTCAGCTCTGGAAGCATTCAAACCTTCTGCCTTGATTGAGGTCATGGGTTTTCTGTCTGAGGCCTTTCTGAGACAGTAATCAGGGTTTTGAGGACCTATGTAGTGTTCTGGGGAGAGCATCCAGGCTTTATTCAAGTTCCCAAAGGGGTGCATGGTCCCCCATAATCAGAGAGCCCTGCTCTGAGAATTAACAAAGGATCACCCAGCAGGGAGCAGCAGGGAACACAGACGAATCTGGTCTTTATGAAGTTCATCACAGAGATACATTCCTCTGCTGGTTTTGCATTCAGAAGTCCTGGGTCAAAGAGATGGTGTGTCTCCAGGGGTCCTTTGGGAGGGAAGAGCCTCATGTCCCAACACCCGGGAGTCCCAGCACCTGCTCCTATCCCAGGGTTACCTGGCTCGTCCTGTCACCACAGTCTGGGCCCAGGGTGCCATGATTTCTCTGAAACTTCCCTGGTCGAAGAATCCACTCTGCCAGGCCCCCTTCTGAGCTGAGGGCAGGAGAAGGGAGGTTAGAGGTCAGCTGAGAGGATGTGCCTGACAGCCAAGTGCCTTTACACCCAAAAAATACAGCCACCTCAAAAAAAATACACCCAATAGGAATTAATTCAATCGCATCCACATCCACTTACCACCAGGCCTCCCTGACAATGTCCAGCACTCTGAAGACCACAGCTCAGCTCCCATTTCCTCTTTCCCATCAGGCAGGACCCCAGGAAGGAAAACTTATCCCTCTCAGCTGACTGCAGCTTAATAGCCACTTCATTAATTAACATCACTTAATTGGCCTGATGGGTTGAATGATGCTCCCCCAAAATGTGCTGGAATCGCAACGTGTGGATAAGGAGCCCTGGTGGCACGGTGGTTAGGTGCTCAGCTGCTGACAGAATGGTTTGAACACTTTGGTGGTCACTCCATAGACAAAAGATGTGGAACCGGTCACGGTCAAGATGAAAGCCTCGGACACACTGTGGGGCAGCTGTACTTGATCTGCTGAGAGCAGGATACTGGGAGGCATTGTGGTGATTTGGAAATGGAGGCTTCTTCATTGGACAATGAAGTCACATCCACATAGGGTGTGTCCTAAGTGTAATCACCTCAGAGTGACGAGAGGCAGAGCTGACTGAGATGTGTCCCATGCTGGGGAAGACAGACACCATGGCCTAGGAAGCCTGGGGCTAACGGCAAAGGAGTGACTCTGTCCAGGCTGGGACTAGGACCTGGATGTCCAGCCTGCAGAACCTTCAAGAAGTCTCTTCTTGAAAGCCACCCACCTGTGGTACTGGTGTTACAGAAGGACCAGCTCAAATGCCTGGGACAAGAGCCCCTGATAGGGCTTCCCAGAGAAAGAGACTCCCAGAGACCAGGACAGGTGATGGGAGTCCACGCCCAGATGAACATGATGGCCATCTGAGAGTCAGGAGGCAGCACAGGTGACTACTGCTGTAGATGAGAGCAGCCAGGCGCCTGGGAACTACAGCACCTGAATGCGCCATCCACCTGATGTCAGAGCAGAGGGAGCAGCCCATGCTTTAATGTGGACAGAGCGCCCGGAGTGCTCACAGATGGGGAAAGTAGAGAGATGGAGAGAGGAAAAAATGAGCCATAGGGGCTCCCTCTGTGGGAGAGGCTCCTGGGGACCCCACTGGACAGGGTCACTGCTCCTGCCTCTCAGCTAGATGGGCAACCGAGTTCATCCGGGAGCAATGTGTGAAATTCTAGACAGAGGATTAAGGTAACAGGGTGGCTCAGCTTTCCTGTCCTCTCCTGGTTGCTCAGAGTGAAATAATACACGTCCCTTTGAAAGAGAGTATGTGTGTGCATCTGTGGGTACATCTCTCTGTGTGGACCTCTGTGTACCTGTGTGTACATGCATA
>NW_006399901.1:5650036-5727596 GCF_000299155.1 Elephantulus edwardii | reverse complement strand
ATTAGCACGATCAAGTGTTCTGGGATTCCCATTCTTCTCAGAGTCAGCCACAGTTTGTTATGATCCACACAGTCAAATGCATTTGCATAATCAATGAAACACAGATAGACATTCCTCTGGTATCCCCTGCTTTCAGCCAAGATCCATCTAACATTAGCTACAATATCCCTAGTACCACGACCCCTTCTAAACCCAGTCTGGACTTCTGGTAGTTCTCTGCTGATGTACTGTTCCGGTCATTTTTGGATAATCTTCAGTAGAATCTTGCTTGCATATGAAATCAATGACATTGTTCTATAGTTTCCACACTCTGTTGGGTCACCATTCTTTGGAATGGGAAGCCAGCTGGCCAAGTGGTTGTTCTCCAGATTTCTTGGCATAACTTGGTGAGCACGTCCAGGGCAGCATCTGTTAGCTGAAATATATCAATTGGTATACTATCTATTCCTGGGGACTTATTTTTTGCTATTTCCTTCAAAGCAGCTTGAACTTCTTCCTGCATCACCATAGGCTCTTGTTCATATGTTGTTTCATGAAATTTTTCTGTGTCTGCCAATTCCTTTTGATACAGTGACTCAGTATATTCTTTCCATCTTCTTTTAATACTTCCTGAATGATTTAATATTCTTCCTAAAGCATCCTTGATTATAGCAACTCGAGGTTTGAATTTGTTCTTCAGTTCCTTGAGCTTAAGAAATGCTATGTAAATACATGGGAGTGCATCTATGTGTTGTGAGTGTGCACACAAGTACATGTGTATCTGTGCAGGAAAGAAGAGGCCAAAGCTGCTCACTGAGGTAAATTCACAGAGTTCTCTTTGTATAAAGCTTCTTGTTGTTATGTGCTGTCAAGTCACCTGTGACACATAACAACCCTATGTACAGCAGCTCTGAACCCAGCTCTGTCCTGAGCCAGTTTCACTGATTCCAACATACCTAGCCTCATTGCCCCGTCACCGTATCAATCCATCTCGTTCAGGGTCTTCCTCTCCTGCGTTGCCCCTCCACCCTTCCAAGCATGATGTCCTTCTCCAAGAACCAGTCTCTCCCAGCCCCATGTCCAAAATATGTGAGAAAGAACTTCAAAATCCTAGCCTCCAGGGAGAAACATGGTTTCACCCTCTCCAAGACAGACCTATTTGTTTTCTTGGCAGTCCATGGTATGTTCAAGACTCTTCTCTAGCACACCACAATTCTAAGGCATTGATTCATCTGTCATCCTTAGTCATTGTCCACCTTTCTGAAGCATAACAAGTAATTGTGAAGTCCATGGTCTGGAGTAGGCGCACCTTAGTCTCTAGACTGACATTGTTGTTTTTCAGCATTCTGGAAAGGTTCCTGACAGCAGATTGTTGTTGTTGATTGCCTTCAATATGGGTTACATCTCAGCATCAAGAAAACAAAAATTCTTGCCTCTAGACCAAGAGGCAACAGCATGATAGACGGAGAAAAGATTGAAGTCATTAAGGATTTCATTTTACTTGCATCCACAATCAACACCCAGAGTAGTAATGGTCAAAAAACCAAGACATAATACACTGGGAAAATCTGCTATCAATGACCTCTCCAAAGCGCTAATGAGCAATGATATCAGCTTAAAGATCAAGGTGCACTTGGTACAATCCATTATTTTTTTATTAATTTTAATGAACATTTTACAGAGATTTTGGATTTCCATTCATTCATTGTTGAACTTTTCTCCCTGTCCACCCCTCTCCTCCAGCTCACTCTTCTCTTTGAAAAGTAAAAGAAAAATTCCTTCACTGGTATACACATACCCCACCCCGAGTACACTCCACTACGAAACCTTCATTCTGGACTCTTGTGATAACCATAATACCCTACCATATATCACTTTTAAACTGTTCTCTTCCTCATCTGTTTCAATGCAGTATACATTATTTATCCAGTTTTTCTCAGTCTTACCCCAACCCTGATGTCAGTCCCAAGCCATGATATTTTCAGTTGCTTCCTATGTAAAGTTGGACAATGAAAAAGAAAGAACAAAAAAAAAAATAACTGATGTCTCTAAATTGTAGAGTTGGAGAAGAGTATTGAACATGGATTGCCAAAAGAACAAACAAATCTGTCTTGAAGAAAGTTTGGCCAGAATCCTTGCCTTGGAGGGAAAGATGTGAAACTTTCCTTACTTACTCTGGGCATATTTTCAGGAGGAACCAGTCCTCGGAGAGAGACATCATGTTGGTAAAGGAAAGGTAGAGGGTTAGTGAAAGAGGAAGGCCCTCAATGAGATGGACTGACACACAACAAGTCATGACAGAGACGGTGAGGATTAGCCAGGGATAGGGCAAAGTTCAGATCTATTGTTCACAGGGCTGCGATAGTTGTTGTCAATTTGACAGCACCTAGTAACAATAATATCTCTGTTCTCCTGCATTTGAACTCAGATGTGCCTCTCTGGGCATATCTGCCCCAATATCAGTGCTTTCCCCACATGTTCTACTATCCCAAGCCCAAAAAAGAAATGTTGATACCTAGACCTAGGGCTAACTACCCTTTAGGACTTACTTGGGTGAGGTCTTCCAGCAAGCATCCACCGGGGGTCATAAGGTGCTCTGGATGGGCAGAATTCAATTTCTCTGTCAATGGGGTCAGTGGGAGTGATGATAGGGACTGGGCTGCGATTATCCTAGAAAAGAAAACAAGCCTTCAGTTCAGCCTCTAATGCTTATAATAACAACTATTATGTGTCTTTATCTGGCTATGATTATGCCTAGTTATGCATCAATACCATATTCTAAGGTTTCTGGAGCCCCTATTTTGGTTGAAAATGTCAAATAAGGATTAGTCAATGCATGGTACTTAATAACGTCTCAGCTCCCTTGCATTTGATCTTAAGTGTGCCCCTCTGGGAATATCTACATAAATATCGATGCCTCTCCCATGTGCTACTGTATCATTGCTGCTGTGTACCATTAAAGCAGAACTGACCTACAGCTGACACTCTGGTGGGTTTTCAGAGGCAGTTAATAGTACAGGAGAAGAATGTCCATCCTTCTCCCACGGTACAGCTGGTGAGATTCAAACTGTATGCCTTTGGGATTGCAGCACAGCTTCTTGCCATTAGGGCACCAGAGCATCCCACCTTATCCTAGGCTCAGGAAAAAAACCTTTCAGAGTCTTTTGAAATGCAGCTTAAGGACTCCTAAGTATATTTGATCTGGTACTGCATCCTGTAGCACACTTTGCTGCTAACTAAAAGGTTGCATGGCTCCAGTGGTTTGAGTCCGCCCACAGTTCTATGGAGAAGAGATGGGTGGACTCCTCCCATTAAGATGGTGTAGCCTCAGAAACCAGAGGAAGTGTCATATTAATCAGAGTTAACTTGACAGTAGTGGACAAGCAAGTGAAGTGTATTTCAAGGTTCAGATTGACTTGTTGATTCTAGGAAGAGGAACAATGGCAAGAAAGGGCTGCTATTGCTCCAAAAAGGCCAGGGGAGGGAGGGATGGAGGGGGGGGGAGAGAGAGAGAGAGAATAATGCCTTTTTAAAAGAAAAGTGAGCAGCAGAGACTGGCAACAGTTAGGAAAAGCAGCAGTGGGAAAACAGAATAAAAGAATACTCAGGAATATATGCTATCATTTGTGATATTTAAACTGGAGCTCTTGGCAAGTGGTCTGGGGATAAGCTGGACCCTAGAAGGGAGCTTTGGTAATAATTATAATGAAGAATAACAAGCTCATCTAGTTGTATAAGATGCTACAATACAATTACGTCTTTCTTGGGGAGCTCTAGTGACCTAGTGACAAGAAGCTGTGCTACAATCCAAAAGGTTTGAAGCCCCCAGCTGCCCCTGAAAACCCACTGGAAGGTCAGCTATGGGTTGGTTCTGACTTGACAGTACACAACAACAACACGTCTTTTTTTGGTTGCTTCTCAGCAGGTTACCTGTGAGTGAGGCAAATACTCACAACCATAGTCAAGAAACTGAGACCCAAACAGCTGGTTAATACAACAAGTCCAACTGGAATAGCTAATCATTATGCAGGACTTGGTGAAGGTCTATGAAATGCTCTGGGCCTTCTGATGGCATAGCTGCCCCTCTCTGTACGAGAAAGATGGGCAACCTCCTCTCGATGTGATTTACAGCTTCAGAAACCAAAAAGAGAGTCAACAAGGAGTCAATTCTGACTCCATGGCAACGGGTTTGAGTTGTATTAAGTGTTGTGCTCTGAACCCCGTCTTATGTTGTCGTCCTAATACCACAGCACTGGTGTGACTAACACTTCTATTTCCAGATGAGGAAGCTGAGGCCCCCAGAGAGAAAGACACTAAGTGTCATGTTTTTACTAAGGAGGAAGTCAGGGGCCAAACCTAGACGAACTGCAAAACTTCTTGTCCAGTGCTGCCTCTCTGGCTGGAAGTCACAACCATCCTTTCTAAAGAATTATATTACTGCAGATGGCACTCTTGCTCTCTCACTGCTGTTGGGAGCCAACTCAGAGCTGACTCCATGAGAGGAGATTGCCTACCTTCCTCCAGAGGAGCAGCTGGTGAGTTCGAACTGCCTGTCTTTGGGTTGACAGTGCAACACATTACAACTAGCCCATCAGAGCCCCTATCTCTCCTAAAGAGCAAGGGGCAGTCAGTGCCCAGGTGGAAGTAAGAGAGGAATGAAGAACAGCCTGAGCCCCACTCACTGTTCTCCCTGCTGCCCACCCTCCCGCACCACCCAGGAGGCGATGTGGACACAACCAGCAAACAAGCTGGCTTGGATTCTGATAATGACGAGGCGAACATTTACCTTTGGCATATAGGATAGCCACTCAAGGATGGTATAAACGCCCTCAAAGTCGTCAGGGACAGTGATATGCGAGACACCGTTGTAGTGCATGATCTGCACACCGCCCAGCTGGTTGTTGGATGTGTAAACCTCCCTCCCCAGGACCTGCGTGAACATTATCTCTGTTAGTGAACCCCTGCCCACCTCCACCCATCTCCATCTTGACCCATGATTCCCAGCCCTGACCATATGCAACAATCACCCGGATGCTTTCAAAACTTCTGATGCCCAGATCAAACATGTAAGAACTTTGGGGACTGAGGCCTAGACATCAACCCCCCTATAGCCCCCCCCCATTTAAAAAATGCAGCCCAGCTGCATTGGGAACCGGTGAGCAGCTGGTTACAGAAGCGAGTCAAAAGGAGGAGGCTTCCTAGTGCTTTGAGGCAGGGCTGGGTAAGCTTCAGTCATAAAGTGGAAACTCCCGTTAGAGAAAGGGGGAGAGAACAGGAGTCTAAGCACCCCTAAAAAGTGTCAGGCTCTACTGGTGGAGCTAACACTTTGTATCACTAATATTTAAAAAAAAAAAACAAAACAAAACAACATTACTAACGTGGTATTACACTATGCTGAAATTGTGTAAATTACTACATAATACAGAAAGTTTGAAGAAGGAGGGGGAAGAATTCATTCATAATTTTGCTTCAATTCAGAGTATGACCCTGTCTCTATGTAGTTAGGATCACAATGCTTGTGTGAATCAGAATTCTGTATTTTCCCTACTACTTTCCATATTATTGCACTCCTCCATTTTTAGTGGCTGCTGAAAGATCTGTTGTTCATAGGGTCGCTGAGTCTACTCGATGGCACGTAACAAAAGGTTCTCAAACGGCAGGGCCCCCAAGCCAGCAGCATCAGTACCACCTGAGAAAGAGCTGAAAATGTAAATTCCAGTTCGTGGGCCTCACCCTCGACAGCATCAGGGTCCTTGGAGGTTGGGTCTGGGGATCACTGGATAACCAGCCCTCCTGGGTCTGCAGAGGCCCCCAGGTTTTAACTCTGCGCTAGCACTTTCGCCATCTGGGTACTTTCCTGTCTTGCCCTTTGACTGTTGGAAGGACCACAGCTCTTCTGTCTCCACCTCCCGGCAATCTCCCTCCCGCCATGTCTAGGCAAGGCAAGTTTGACACAGCACTTTGTGCCTCAGAAGGCGCCTGGCTAGCTGCAGACTGCAGAGCGCTCTCACGTCAAGAAGAGTGAAGCTGGTTTCGTGTGGAGGAAACCAACTCGGTCAGGGCACAATGGTAAGAGGACACCCCAGTCCCCTCCACCCCGTCTTCATGCGTGCCAGCAGCCTCTCTGGGTCACCTTGTTGAGTGCCCCTGCTCCGGTCAGGATGATGTGGGAATTCTCCACCTGGATCACGCGCTGGCCCAGCCTCACCAAGTAGGCCCCAATACCCAGGGCTCGGCAGGTCACCTGCAGAGACAAGATCGCAGCTGAGTGACTGTGGGTGCTCACCGCACAGGGCAGCAAGGACCCAGGAATGTGCTGGGCACCAATGAAAGCAACACTGTGATCATTGGCAGCCTGATCTGGGTCAAATTGCAGAGACAAAAGCCCATTCTTTTGGTCACCATGTGGCTCTTGGCTGCATATTCAGAAAGGAGGAGGCTGATGGGTTACTGAGAGGATCCCTTAAGATAAACTGCAGACACTGGACAGTCCAACATATTTTGTTGTTACAAAGCAAATTAGTTTTTCATCAACCACTCATATACATTTTGTTTCCTAACATTAGTTACAATACACTCAATGTCATCGTCACATCTTACCCACTTCCTCCCTGTGATTCATTCTCATTTCCATGAATCCTTTTAACTTAACAAAAATGAGGAGATGCTAAATGAGCTCTGTGGCAAGTCAATAATATTGTGCCAAAGACCACGTCCTAGTTTTGAAGTGTACAGTGGTTATAGAAGGTGCTCTCATTGGAGGAGGCTGGGAAAAGAATAACACAGGCATTCACGTCTTGTGAGTCTTAAACTATCTCAAAATTTAAAAATTATATCTAAACAAAAAAAACCCCAAACACCCCGATATTATAAAAATGAAGCCGAGATGCTGATGGTCAGCATACCTCCACTTTAGAAGATCCAACACCATATGTGAAAATAAAGCTTGAATGGTGACTCACCATTTAAAGAGTATTATTACTCTACTACAAATTATCCTACTAGTAGAAATGGAAAATATTTTAAGGAAATGTGGGTGGTTGGGGTGGGTACTCATTTAATGTTCAATAATTTTTTAAAACACACTCTTGCTACTAGTAGCCAAGAAATCAAAAAGCGTATTACATTGTATAAACCTGTTGTCAAGGACCTCTCTAAGCTGTTAAGGAGTAAAATGTCAGTTTAATGACTAAGGTGCACCGGATTCAGGCCGTGGACCTTTCCATTCACTTGGTATGCATCTGAGAGCTGGACAATGAATAAGGGTGACAGAAGAATTGAAGACTTTGAGCTGTGGTGCTAGAGAAGAGTATTGAATACCCCATAGACTACCAAAAGAACAAACAATATGTCTTAGAGAAAGTGCAACCAGAGTGTTCCTTTAAGGATGGTGAAACTCTGTCTCACTTATTTTGAGCATGTTGTTAGGAGGGGCTATTGTTGTTGATGGCCACTGAGTATGGCACGACTCATAGCGACCCTATAAAAGGCCTAAAGCCTTCCTATAACTACTGTCATTTATCAAAGTTCATAGAGTTTCCAGAGGCGTGTTGTTTAGGAAGTGGATGCCACTCCTGCTTCCAACAGGAGAGGCTAGTCCTTGGAAAAAGACACCATGTTTGGAAAGTTGGAGGGTCAGCAAAAAGAGAGGAAGACCCTCAATGAGATGTACTGTGACAGTGTCTGTAACAACGAGCGCGAGTGTGCCAGAGACGATGAGGGCGGCACAGGACAGGACAGGGTTCAGATCTGTAGTTCAGGAGTCTTAGTTGACTCAACAGCTCCTAATAACAATAAAAACAAATTATACTTCTAGTAATAATAATAATATTAGAAACAAAAAGTATTTTGAGGAAGGCCAAAGTGGGGGGTGGATAACCATCTTACGGCCATTTAAATCAGACAGCGGTTTTTTAAGACACTTAAGGGGTTGCTGTGATGCCAAACCCTGTGCCTTTGGGGTGTCAAATGCCATAATGGTTACCCATGGCGGACAGCATTTGGTGGAGCTTCCAGATTAAGACAGGTTTGGAAGCAGGAGTGGTGTCCACTTCATAAACCACATGCCTGTGGAAACTCTATGAACTTAGATGACGATAGCTGTAGAACAGATTTCAGGTCTTTTGTTTATAGGGTCACTAAGAGTCGGACTCGACTTAACAGCAATCAACAATAACAAAGGCCTTTAAACTAGGAAGAGGTTGGGCCCTGACTCCAGCTGAACAATTGTAAAAGGTATTTCAGAGACAACTTAGAATGGAGCACAAACTGGGTGGCAGTGAGGCTGAAGAACTATTGGTGATTTTTCCAGGTACAATGACAGCCTCGTCCTTCTGTAAAGGGGGTGGGAACTGATAAAGGCTGCCTGTCACTGCACTACTAATGCGGGGTGGTGGGCACATGGGGTAAAGAAATTTCCCTAACTTTTGTAATGATACAAAAGTTTGCATAGTAAAAAGTCGGAGAAAGAAAATAAAAGGAGAGGAGGTGGGGACTCACCAAGCTGATGGTGACGATCTCCTCGTAGGCCCGAGAGGACTCCCCAGCAATCGTGCCTGAGCCCCTCAGGTTCTCCACACCCAGCCCGTCATCCTTCCCGATGATGTCAGTGATCACATACCTTCGAGGACCAAAAGTGGGTTAAGAACAGCTCTGCAAATGAGAACTGAGGCGCAAATGGAGACTTGTACACTAATGTTCACAGCAGCATCATTCACCATCACAAGAACACGGAAACAGCTCAGGTGTCCAACCACAAATGGATGGATTGAGAAATCATGGTACATGCACATAGTGGAATACTATGCAGCACAGAGGAGTAATGATTTTGTAAATTATTACCTAGCTTGGGAGGGACTGGAGAGCATTATGCTGAGTGAACTAACTCAGTCTCATAAGGACAAACATTGTATAAAACCATTATTGTAGAATGAGCGTAAGAATCCAAGAGGGGGGAGGGTGGAAGCAGAGGGATGAGGATGTGCAGGGGGAGGGGGGATTAAACATGGGATTGTACAATTTGATGGGGGGGTGAGGGAAATTGGAAAGCAGTGTATTTTAATTTTATAAATAAACTAGTATAATAATTTAAAAAGCCCCACAAAACTCTGCTCAGAAATACTGGAGACTAACAAGCTTCTCAAAGGCCCCTGGTTGAGGGTAAAGCAGTCATGATGAGATGAAATGGGAAGTCAAGGGACCCTCATGAGAATGCTTGAGGCTGCTGTATCAACAATCCCGCCCCCAAGTAAAGACGTCTGCCCGCTGGGAGGTGGCCTGACTGAGGCGTGAGCCCCAGCCCCACATTCCTCTGATAGCAATCTGGAGGAGCGTTTCTGTATAGTGTACAGTCAAACCATCAGTCAGCTGGAAGCATGCTGTTCCACACAGCGCCAGGAGACCAGCCCTCAATGCACCAAATGGAATTAAACACGCCAGTGACCGTGGAGACAGCACAGAGCCAGGCCATGTGGACGAAGTCTCTCATACACACGGGGGTCTCTGTGACTTAAGCCAGCTCGACAGCCATGACTGCAGCGATGAGAAAGCACCTACCTGGACTCCCCTCCATCCTCGATGTGCTTACAGTGCACGGAGTTCAGGGAGCTGATTCTGGTATAGTCTTGTGGGGTCAGGTACAGGTACTTGAATCCCTTCAATGAAAAAAAAAACATACTTCGGTGAAGCTCTGCATTCAGTTCCCTCACTTAACAAAATCAAACCCACTGCCATTTCATCAACTGCATCATGGTAGGTCTGTAGGATGGAGGAGAACTTCCCCTGGGGATTTCTCAGGGAGCGCTGGTGGCCTAGTGGTGAAGGAGTAGACTGCCAACCCTGCAGGCAGGTGGGAGAATCTACCAGCTGCCCTAGAGGATAAAGACAGCCATTCTCCTCCTGTGTGATTTGCAGTTTGGGAAAACCTGCTGGAGAGGTGGTCTTGACTTACTTGATGGCACACAACGACAACCTAGGGTTTCCAATCTTTACAGAAGCAGACTCCCTCACCTTTCATCTGTGGAGCAGCTGCTGGGTTTGAACTGTTGGCCTTCTGGTTAGCAGCTGACTGCCTCAACCTCAGGTGCCACAAGAGCTCTTTCTGTCCCTAGTAGTCACTTTTCTTCTACTGCTTTAATGTCAGCATTGTAGGGAAGGGAATGATCATGCTAATAACATCAGCTATCAAAACACTGCCTTCCTTGGATGGCACAGACAAGGGTAACTGAAAGATTGGAGGTTTAAATCCGCCCACAGGTGCTGCGGACGAATGGTCTGGTGACCTACTCCCTTCAAAATCAGCCAATGAAACCTCTATGAAGTACACGGTTCTACTCTCCTGGGTTGCCATGAATTGGAATCAACTCCAGGGCTATTCATTTGGGGTTTTGGCTAATTCCGTGTTAATCACACACATGGAAGCTTAGCTTTATTATGTTTGGTGTATATAATTCTATTTTTACACAAGCTGAAGATATGTGGTACCCTGGCATCGAGCAAGCTCTACTTTTGACTGCACGTGTGCACATGTGTTACATTTTGGGAATTCTCACAATATTTCAAACTTCTTCATAATGCTATTGCACTATAGTCTGGTATAAGCATAGTTTTTATGTTCACTGGGAAACAAAAAAAATACTGGTGTGACTCACTTCATTGCAATTTTCACTTCATTGTGGGGGTCTGGATGCGAGCCACGATCTCTCCAGCATCTGCTTGTTTTCAGTTCCCTCACCTCACAGCACAACTCCACACTTTCCCTCATTCCTCCGAGTTACTGGTTTTCAACCTCCCCGCCACCCCCCCTATCATTTCCCACAAGGCTTTTTTTTTCTTTCCTAATCACTACACCTATTTGCTGCAATTCCTTCCTTTACACCCAAAGTACCAGCATTCAGGAAATAAGGAGACACATTGCATTGGGAAAATCTGCAGTTAGGGACCTCCCCAAATTATAGAGGAGTAGTGATGTCAGTTTAAGGACTAAGATGCATCCGATTCAGGCCATGGTCTTTCCAATTACTAGCTATGTATCTGAGAGCAGGACAATGAATAAGGATGACAGGAAAAGAATTGACGCCTTTGAGCTGTGGTATTGGAGAAGAGCACTGAACATCCCATGGACGGCAAGAGAACGAACAGATCTGTCTTAGAGAAGGAGCAGCCGGAGTGCTCTTTGGAGGCAAGAATGATGCAGCTTCACCTCATATACTTTGGGCATGTTGCTAGAAGGGGCTATTCCTTGGAGAGGGACATGATGCTGGGAAGGGTGGGGGGTCAGTGGAGGAGAGAAAGACCCTTGACCAGGTGGACTGACATCATGACTGCTGCAATGGGCACCTGTGTGAGGAAGTGTGAGGATGGCACAGGATAAACAGGGTTCGGATCTTTTGTTCATAGGGTTGCTAGGAGTCGTACTTGACTCAATGGCAGCTAACAACAATACAACAACATCTGAATAAGGAATGCCTTTGACTTGTGGGGTTGGAGAAAAGTACTGAATATCCCACAGAATGCCAAAAGAACAAATAAATCTATCTTGGAGGAAGAGCATTCCAGGGTGCTCCTTAGAGCCAAGGACGGTGAAGCTTCACCTCACATAGTTTGGACATATTATCAGGAGGGGTCAGTCCTTGGGAAAGGACATCATGCTGGGAAGGGTGGAGGGTCCGAGAACGAGAGGACACTCAGGATGGGCTGACACAGAGGCTGTACCAATGGGGTCGGGCATGTGGAAGACCATGAAAATGACAGGACGGGGCAAGTTCTGATCTCTTGGGCACTGGGCCGCGATGAGTCTTAGTGAACGCAAGAGCACCTAACAAGAAGAACACACCCGTGAAACCGACGTGGCAGATACACTATACTTGTCTCTTTATAAACAGTGTGTGGATCTGTGCTTTCTGCATGAAGGGTTTCTGTGGAGCTTCCACGTGAAGACAGATTAGGAGGAAAAGCCTACAGCTGTACTTCTGAAAACTCAGCCAGTGGGAACTTCATGAATCACAACGGTCCATCTTGCAAGTGACCATGGGGATGGGAAGGGGCCTGGCAGTGCTTGTTCCACGTTCATGGGGTCGCCAAGAGCTGAGGAATGACTTAGTGGCAAGTCTCGAAAACCACGTACATCACAACAGAAGAATTTCTATTCTGGCTGAGTGGTTCACTTCGGGACTCACTTTGTGAGGGTCTTCAGGGTCCACCCATGCCACCTGGAACATGTGCTTGATCTCCTCTGCAAGGCCGATGCGGGCCCCACTGTTGGCTGCGAGGTAGATTTTGGGGATGCCCTCTGCCCGTGCCATCTCAGATGCCCGCAGGTATAGAAGGTCTTCCCCAGGTCCAAAGGACCCAATGCGGAATGTGATGTCATTGCTGATGACAATCACATCCCGCCCGGCTGGATACTCTCGGGTCTTGAGGCGCATCTTGAAGGCCACCATGCCTACCTGGTGAGAGAGGGGCACATGCGAGAGGCTGGTTGTTTCTCAGGGGACAGTTGAGTAAAGGGTCAGTCACGCCTGGAGCCGGGCTCCGCTGAGCTCTTACCTCATTTCCTCCCGGAAGTCGGTTCATCTCCACCAGATGCCCCTGCGAGTCTAGCACCAGCTCGGTGTACGTCAGGATGTCTTTGGGGTACATCTCTGGGGAGCCCCAGAGTTTAAAGAGTGCCTGGGAAGAGGAGAGGAAAGAGAAAAAGTGAAAGTAATCCAGAAGAATGTACCATCTGATCCAGAACGGGATGACCTAGTGGGATTCTGATGTGAATTTTCCAACTATTTTTTTTAAATCCTAAGTCATTTAAGTTTTCAACTTAAATGACTTAGGATTTAAAAAAAAAAGGGTCAAGGACTGCAGCCTTCAGTATGGACTAAGGCTCAATGTCAAGAAGACAAAGATTCTCACCACTGGACCAATTAGCAGCATCAGGATGGATGACAAAGAGATTGAGAGTGTTCACAGCTTTAGTTTGCTTGGCTCCACAGTCAACACTCTTGGCACCAGCAGTCAGGAAATCAAAAAGCGTATCGTGATGGGAAAGTCTGCTGTTAGGGACCTCTCAAGGTACTCAGGAGCAACAGTGTCTCTCTGGAGACTAAGGTGCGCCTGATACAGGCCATGGTCTTTGCAATCGCTTGTTATGCATCAGAGAGTTGGACAATGACTAGGGAGGACAGAAGGAGAGTGGATGCTTTTGAGCTGTGGTGCTGGAGAAGGGTACTGAATGTACCATGGACTGCCAGGAAAACAAACAGATTCATCTTGGAGAGGATTACACCAAGCTACTCCTTGGAGGCAAGGATTCTGGGGCTTCGTCTGACATACTTTGGACATGTTGCCAGAAGGGACGGGTCCTTGGAGAGGGACATCATGCTTGGGAGGGTGGAGGGACAGCGCAGGAGGGGAAGATCCTCTATGAGATGGATTGATTCAGTGACTGGGGTAATCGGGATGGGTGTGTCAGAGGCGGTGCGGTTGGCGCAGGATAGAGCAGGGTTTAGGGCTGTTGTGCATAGGGTCGCTATGAGTCGCAAACGACTCGACGGCACATAACAACAAAAACAACAAGTCATTTAAAGTATAACGAAAATTGATGCCTTTGAGCTGTAGTGCTGGAGAAGAGTATTGAATATATCATGGACTACCAGAAGAACAAACAGGTGCATCCTAGAGAGGGTGAAACCAGCCTGATCCTTGGAGGCAAGGATTCTGAAGCTTTGTCTGACATAGTTTGGATATGTTGTAAGGCGGGACCAGTCCTTGGAGAGGGAAGTCATGCGTGGAAGGGTGGAGGGACAGTGCAGGAGAGGAAGACCCTGGAGGAGATGGATTGATTCAGTGACTGCGGTAATGGGGATAGGTGTGTCAGAGACCATGAGGTTGGCCCAGGATAGAGTGGGGTTTAGGGCTGTTGTAAATAGGGTTGCTGTGAGTTGCAAGTGACTCGACGGCAGCACATAACAACAATTAAATACCCAAGCATTCATAATCATGCTGGTCAGTTTTAATTTTTCCCAGACTGCTTAAGATTCTTTAAACAAAGAAGATATGAAAACATCCTTTAAAGAAGTAAGATACAAAGGAAGGTGCGTCCCTTTGGGTTCCATTTCTGTTCCCTCCATTGCTGCCAACCCCAAGCTGGCCCTTCTCTGGACTCTATTCATCCTGTACACGCTTTCCTGTCTTCCTTCTAATGTACATGCTGTGCAAACACTTGTCACTAGATGTTGTCAAGTCACCTCCAACTTGTGGTGACCCCCGACATGAGCAGTGCAGAACTGCTCCCCAGCGTTTCCAATGGCTGTGACCATTCAGAAGGCTGAAGACCAGGCAGGCAGCTGTCATTAGGTGCTATCGAGCTGGCTATGGTTCACAGTGAGCCTATAAACAACAGGATGAGAGCCCTGCCCTCTCCTGTGCGGCCCTCACAATCTCCATCACACTCAAGCCCAGGGTTAGTCACTTCGTGAATCCACCTCGCTGAGGGTCTGTCTTTCCCACCCAGGTGCTGCTGTTGTTAGCTGCTGTCTAACGGAGGGTGACTCACAGGGACCCGATGAACAACAGATCTGAACCCTGTCCTATGGTGCACCCTCTTTATCCCCGATACACTTGAGCCCGTGGCTGTGGTCACTGGATCAATCCCTCTCATGGAGGGTCTTCCTCTCTTTCACTGACCCTCCACCAGGAAGGTACCAGATACTTAACAAATGAGCAAACTTAACAAATTAACAAGACCAGAAGGAAATACGCTAAAATGCTCAACAATCTGTCTTTCAGACATTTCCATTTTGTGACTTTTTCCCTCTTCCTCCTCTCCTTTTATTTCCCAACATTTCTACCTTATATGACTTCTCTCATTAGGACAAAATGAGATTTCTTTTAGAGGCAAATGCTACACAGTCATTCCCAAGGTGTATTTCCTGTTCCTCATGAAGGCCTTGTTCTGGGGACAGGTTCTTCGGAAGGGTAACTAAGGATAAGCTGGGTTCATACTGGTGGGGTCAGCCGAGGGTGCCACCACGCCCTAGGCAGAAGACTTGCCTGTCTGAACATTTCCGGAAAGTCGTACACGTATGTGGTTCCCAGGGACTGCGCCTGGAAGCGCTTGGCCTGCAGCAGGTCTTTGGTTACATACGGTGTGTTGATCAGCATCCCATGCTGGGGTCCTTGTTTGTCGCCGAAAGAATGAAACATGATCTGGATGCAAAAGAAAGACTTCATGAGGAAGGGAGGTCGCTAAGTCACCCAGAACCACTGCCCTGTCCCGTTTCTTTCTCCCCAATGCTCGATGGGACACAACGGGGGAAGCAAAGCACACGACATTGAAAGATGGAGCATGTGCTCGGGAGAGCTAATACAAGAAGGCACAGTGACAGGTGCGGAAGCTCCAAGGCCATATCTAACTCCAAAAGTCAACTGGCACAGCATTATACACCAAAGAGCAAGCATGTGTGTGAAAGCTGGGAAAATCCAAACAAGGCTTGCATTTAAGAGCAGTACACCAGTGACAACATCCTGCTTTGGATAATAGGACGCTGTCACGAGGAGAAGCTGCAGGAAAGGTCCTGGGAACGTTCTGTGTTTTACTTTTTCTAGTTTTGAAACTTCTTAGAAGTCTTAAATTGGTTCAGAACTAAAAAGTTTATATATGTGCACACCCATACACGTGTGTGTGCGTGTGTGTGTGTGTGGTCTTGGTGCATTAGGTGTCGGGGTCCTAACTGGCAGCTGGGTGTTTAGAGTCCATTGGCCATTCCACAGCCTGGACACAAATATATATGTAACTGTTAAGTACAGTCGAGCTGGAATTGACCCATAGCTGACCCTCCAGTGGGCTTTCAGAGGCGTAAATCATCATACAGGAGGAGACTGCCCATCTGTCTCCTGCAGAACAGCTGATCAGTTTGAACCATGTGCCTTTGGGCTAGCAGCCCCATGCCTTACCTCTAAGCCACTATTAGAATTTAATATTAAATACGAATAGTGTATTAATAGAATACTAGTATTAGTATTTAATACTAAAATATTCTATTTTACGTACATGTGTATACATATGTATATGTGTATACGTGTATATATGTTGTTGTTATGTACCATCGAGTCACTTGCGACTCATAGTGACCCTATGTACCACAGCCCTAAACTGTGTCTCTGACACACCTACCCCCATTACCCCAGTTCCTGAATCAGTCCATGTCATCGATGGTCTCCCTCTCTTTATCCATCCTTCCACCCTGCCAAGCATGATGTATGTACGTATGTGTGTGTGTGTATATGTATATATATACACACACATGCATACACACACACATAAAATATATGTATGTGTGTGTGTGTGTGTGTGTGTGTGTGTGTGTATTTTGTTGTTACTGCTGCTGTGTACCACTGAGTTGGAACAGACCCATAGCTGGCTCTCGAGCAGGTTTTCCAAGGCAGTTAATCGCACGGGAGGAGATTGCGCATCCTCCCATGGCGTGTCTGGTAGGTTCAAATTGCACGCCTTCAGGATTACAGCACATTCTCTTACCACTAGGCCCTATATCTATATGTATCTCCCTCCTAACCCAAACTTGTTGCTGTTGTGGCCTGCAGAGCAGAGAGCAGAGCCCCACAGGGTTGCCACGCTGCAATCTTTACAGAAGCAGGCTGCCGCTCATTTCTCCCAAGGAGCAGTTTGCACCGCCAACCTGTCAGTTAGCAGCCCAGCATTATAACCACTGACCCACCAGTGCTTTTCTCATGCCAAGAATGATCCCAGGATTGATTAACTCTTGGAAGATTCATTCTCCTCCCTAGCACATTTCGGATATAGAGGTTCAAGGAGAATTTCTCATACTCAAAAAGCCACTGGACATGGCCTGAATCTATGACCTCAAGGCTCCCAGCTCTGCTCTAAGAAGTGTAGGGGGCCAGGCCCAGCCTTACATTTCCTGATCTGGGGTCGGTCACTTCCTTGTAGAGGCTGATGTCCAAGTAGTAGCCCGACTCGTTGGTGATGAACAGGCGGATGGGTAAGGCGGTGCTGCTGGTGGTCTGGCGGATGTTGATCTTGACCTCAGCCTGCAGCACGCGGAGCTTCCACAGACGGCTCCCGTAGCGCATGACCATGGAGCGCACCGACTCCTCAATCTACCCCCAAAACGTGCAAGAATCAATTTCAGAGCCCGCCCCACCCCCCTGCACACACAGAACAGTGCTAGCACTGATTATAATCCAGGACCCTTGAGACTATAAAATGTGGGGACACCTGTCCAACAATGATTCCCTAATAACAGTGATGCACAGGGTGTTAGGCCTTTAAAATTCATGATCTCGGGGAGGCTGGGCTTTCTATCACCCACTGGCAGACAAGGAAACTGGCAGTCAAGGTGCAGGCTATACTACTACACCACACCAGCCTCATCGCCATCCCATGTCCTAAACTAGACATGCCTTCAGGAACTAGACAGATTTGGGAGGGATCAGACCACACCCCGATCCCCACCTCACAGCTGCCATGATGACATATTGAGACCCCTTTCAACCCAGAACCATCACCATGCAAACCTCTGCCTTCCCCTCCAAGGTCAAGTCTCAACTGAGTCTAGGATCAGGGAAAGGGATGAACTTCCGTTCTCCCAGCCACTGAGGGTAGCGTATTGTCCCCAAAGTGATACAGGCCCACGAAAGAGGGACAGTACTAGGGGCTCTAGAATTAAAGGACCATAAGCCCGCTCTCCTCCCTCGGCAGCTGAGCTTCTCACGTGGGCATGCTCATCCTAGAACTCAGGGCTACGGTGATGTGACCCCCACAGGCCGGGAACCTCCCACCCTCCGAGGAACCTTGTAGGGGTCCATGATGACGGTGGGCACAAAGTTGAGGAAGATGTGGTTGCAGTCGGTGCGCACGCTGGTGTTGTTGAATGCCACCTCCAGCTCGTCCATGGCCTCCAGGAGCAGACGCTCACCCTCGTTCTGCAGGTACTCGAAGGACGCTTCCTGCCAGGGTTGGAGGGGTGGCCACTGAGGCAAGGGCCACGGAGTGGGCAGAAAACAACACAGGACAATACCCCTCTCCTCCAGAAAGCGGCAAGGATGTCAGCTTCAAGACTAAGGTGGCCCTGATCCAAGCTGTGGCCTTTTGAATCACTTGCTATGCATCTGAAAGTTGGAGAGTGCCTAAGGATGACAGGGGAAGAATGGCTGCCTTTGAGTGGGGCTGCTGGAGAAGAGCACTGAATAGCCCAGGGATTGTCAAAAGAACAAACAAATACGTCTCGAAAAAGCGCAGCCAGAGTGCTCCTTGGAGGGGATGGTGAAACTGCATCTCACATACTTTGGGCAAAGGGTGTTAGGAGAGGGCAGTCTTTGGAAAAAGGCATCATGCTTGGAAAGGTCAAGGGGCAGCAAAGGAGAGGAAGGCCTTCAATGGACCAATACAGTGACTGCAGCAGTGGGTGCAAGGGTATCAGAGATGATGAGGATGGCACAGGACAGAGGAAGGTTCGGATCTATTATTCACAGGGTCACTGTGAGTTGCAGTCAACTCAACAGGACCTAAAAACAACAACCTGAAAGTGAGCCAGGCAAGTGACACAATGACCGGGACAGTGGGCTTAAGCACAGTAAAGGCTCTGAGGACGCTGTGGGCTGAAGCAGAGCTTTGTTCTATTATGAATAAGGTAGTTATGAGTCAGCAGTCTGTCAGCAGGGGATTGATGGAGAAATCGTTACATATGTTAGGGCGGTGACACTATCCCATATGATACTGTCATCGTGGACACACTATGCTTTTGTCAAAATCACATAGGTATATTCAGCCCATGGTATATTTAATACTCTTCTCCAGCACCACAGTTCAAAGGCATCAACTCTCCTTCTATCGTCCCTAATCCAGCTTTTTTACGCATAGCAAGTAATTGCAAAGACTATGGCCTTGATTGGAAGGAGGAGTGGCATCCAATTCCATAACAGCTTGCCTCCGGAAACCCTATGAACCTGGAGAGAGGATGAAAGGCACCCAAGCATCGAGGACTCTCCTGCATAGGGTCGCTATGAGTTGCCTGTGACTCAACGGCACTTAACAACAACAACAACAACATGGCCTTGTTCAGGTGTACCTTAGTTTCCAGACTGACACTGCTCTTCAGTACTTTAGAGAGGTCTCTGACAACAGACTTCCCCAATGCAATTTGTCTTTAAATTTCCTGGTACCAAGAGTGTTGATTGTGGAGTAGGAGAATAAATATTTGGTAAGGATGACTGAAAAATTTGGAAATGGACAGCCATAATGGTTGAACAAATGGTGAAAATAATCATACACACAAAAATGTAGAAAATTTGAGCCAAAGGCCAGAAGGCAGGACATTCCAGAGAATTGTTCATGAATTGTCCCATCCTCATTTTTCAGAATGTGCCCATGGATAAAGCCTAGAAGACAGGAAGGGGTAGGCTAGAAGAATTAATGGAAATGAGAATTACAGGGAGGAAGTAGGAAAAACTATATTAGAGTGTGACTATTGTTGTTAATGTTACAAAACAGAATGGGTACGGATAGTTGAATGGACAATCAATTTGCTTTGTAAATGTGCACTCAAATCACAACTGAAAAAAATGATAGCAGCGAATTACATTTGCTGTTGTACTGGTGCACATGTCGAACAGCTCAGTCCTCAAAACAAGTTCCATCAGACAAATCACTTACATTGCATTTGTGTAATTAAACAGGCTTCCAGCCCACAGATGATTGTTAACAAAATAAAAATGGTCAATCAGCTTACACTTGATTATTAACAAAATAAAAAAACATCCAGTTTACACCCAACTCCCAACTAAATCAAAACAACTTATCCCCAGAATCTAACTGTTCCAAGCTAGAGACTCTCAGGCAAGACTCAACCAACTTTTAAATACAAAGAGCCGCCCACCAGGTCCTGATTGCTTAAACAAGAGGCTTCCAGCCTACAGCTGATTGTTAAAGAAATAAAAATGACCAACCAGCTTACATTTGATTGTTAACAAAAATAAAAAATGCCCAGTTTATAGCCAATGCAACCTACCAACAACAAACAACAATTAAATAGGAGAGACAGCAAGCAGGAGGCACATGGGGCTGCTATAGGTTGTATACAATTTTTCTGTAAGCCTAAATTGTTTTAACCTTAAAAAAACTCTATTACAAAATAAAAAATCTTATCTATAAAAAAAATCCCACATTCCCAATCTATCCATGCAAGGAAATACCATCTCACTACCCACAAGGATGCCGTGGATGAATGAACACCAGTAGGAAGAAAATCCAGAGGCCTGTCTACCAGAAACCAGAAGTCTACAAATGCCCAGTCCCCTGAGCATCCGTCTGCAGCCTTGAACCTATGACTCTAAAAGCAGAGTCTCATCTAGAGGTTGCCGCAGAAACCGCCAGGAGGCAGGATTCTGCATCCTTGCACTTAATGGTTAAAAATCACTTTCCATTTAAATTCTCAATGGAAGAGTCCATTTGAGATTTTTCTAGTACCAACATGGATTACTTCTGCCAACCTCTGAAACAGGGTGAAATTGTTGTAACTGCTGGGGATGTCTTAACAGAACCCCTTTTATAGGGCTACCTTTATAGATGCCAGTAACAGTGAAAGGACACCACACATTAACTCTATCAGTCTCTTAACAAGCCAGTGATCTTACAAATGCAAGAAACTATGAAAATGATCCCTTAGCCAGTCCCTTAACAAGCCAGTGCCCTGCCATGGCCACAACCCTCTTCTCAAGCAGAGAAATGCAGGCAACACAAAAAATGGAGCCACATGCCACCAACTTGGGGACAATCACTGCCACACCACAGAGTGATCAGTGGCTAGCCCAAGGCCTGGCCTGGAGCATGAACTTGGTAAAGGAAGGACAAGGACATAAGGAACAAAGTCAGGGCCCCAACAACCCGTGCCACTTACCTTCGTGATCAGATCCGAATGCCTGATGATGGCCCGGATGAAGAACCTATGGTCTGTCACCTCCGCGCCTTCTTTCACCTTGGCGGCGCCCAGGTACAGGTGCATCTTGTGGTTGGCAGAGGGCACAGCCGTCAGGTCAAAGTTTCGCATCCTGCTGAGCTCCAGTTGGAAGGCCAGGGCGGGTTCCAGGTGACGGTAAATGCGGTCTTCAGCAAACTGCAGGCCACCAGAGAGAGGACAGACACATGCAGACAGGCACACAGTTGCACAGAGATACAAATGCACACAGAGGTACATAAATCAGAGATGCACAAAGGTGTAGAGACACAGAGAGAGACACAGATATACAAATACACACATACATACACAGACACAAGAGAGACACACAGATAAACATATACACAGAGAGATGTACACATATACATACATACAAGTACACAGACACAGGAAGATAAACAGATACACAAACACAAACACAGAGACACAGAGATTCAGATACATAAATGTACAGACACACACATAAACCAGAGATACAGAGATGCAGAGAGATATGCAGATAAACGCACACAAAGAAACAGATACACAAAAGCATACACAGGGACGCACAGATACCCAAATGTACACACACATAAACCAGAGATGCAGAGAGATGCAGAGACACACACAAACATACATAAACACACACACAGACAGATGCACACACAGACAAACACACATACACAGTGGCACACACACAGAGATAAACAGGAAGATACACATATACACTCACAGAGATAGACAGAGGCCATACAGACAGAGACACAAAGATCACACAAACACACAGACATGCAGACAGACAGAAGGACCACAGAAAGAGAGATGCAGAGATATGTAGATGCACCAACATAAGAGACAGACACATGCCACCAGTCACAGTGACACAGATACACACCACAGACATGTGGGCACCAGACAGAGACACATGTACACAACAAAGACAAACAGAAACATAAATGCACACAAGTAACAGACACCGATCCAAGAAACACATGCACGCAGAGAACCCATCATTAGGGTCCAGCACCTGCTCAGTGCACGCCCTGTCCTGCAGACCCCAGAGTTCACGGTGGAAACTCACTCACTCATGCACTGCCACTGCACACACTCATAGCTGACTCACTGGCTTTCCCAAGCAGTAAACTGAACAGAAAGATACTGTCCATCTTTCTCCTGCGGAGTCACCAGTGGATTCAAACCTCCAGAGAGAGAGAACTGTATTGGCCTCTGGGTTAGGCATGGGTCACCAGAAGAGGGTGGTGCATGCCACGAGAGTGATGTGCTTACACACCTGAGTTCAAGGGAAGCCTAGCCCAGCACCTGCTGAAGTGGCTGGCACACAAAAGCAACCCTGCAAAGTCGCTAACACCTGGTCTGCTTGTGACAAAGTGGATCCCAGCGGAAGTGATGATAGTGCTGGGAGCCAGAGTGAAGGGACAGTCCTTAGCTAGAAGAAGTGAGGCTTTGGATCAATTAAAATATGAACCTGGATGAGTTACGAACTTGTGCTTGGAGCAAGTGTATTCAAGAATCCCTCAGTCTAGCTACTGTCACGGAGCTGAAACAGACCCACTGCTGGCCCTCCAGCAGGTTTTCAGAGGATGGGAGGAGAATGCCCATCTTTCTCCCACAGAAAAGCTGGTGGATATGAACCACTTGTCTTTGGCTAATTCTTTACCCTCTAGGCCACAAGAACACCCTTCTGTTCTGTTCTTTTCTGTTCTAGTCTATGTTATACATCAGCAAACCTTTTAAGTGTGGCTGTGTACCAATAAAACTTTATTTACAACAACAGCCCACAGATTAAAGTTTGCCAATCTCTGTTCCAGAAAAAGACAAAAAGAAAAAAGGAGATGGGTAAAACTGTCTAACTGGAGATTCCAGCAAGGACAAAACTTATTTAAGTGGGGAGAATTCACGAGGGAAAGCTACAAGGGTGGGGAACTAAAGACGTGAGTTCTACCCAGAAAACAGGGTTGCTGCAATCCTAGGATGAGGTAGAGTCCACAAAATAGTTGTCATGCTCCAGAATTAGGGGTGTCTCCAAAGCTGGGGCCCAAATTTTTCATGAGTATTAAAAGAAAGGAGAACCCTACCGGCTTTGATTCATACCTCATCTCTTGCTCGGAATGTGAAGAACTTGGGAAATTCTTTCTGCAAAAAATAGAAATCCACATATAAGATAATTAAGGCAAGCGAGACTCAGTTAAGAAAAAAAAATCAACGCATTCATTTTGTGATTTATCTTTTTTAAATGATAGTAAGTGTTCCCAGTAGGAATCACTCAACAGCCTTCTCTTTTACTAGTGATCTTCCACCCGAAACTCCAGGATCAAATTCCAGCAAGGAACAGAGGAGACAGAGCCTTCTGGGTCGAAGAGAAGGGGAAGGACTCAGAGTTGCACTGACAATTGGACTGACCTTTTGTGCGACCAAGAATGTGATTCTTCGGAGTCCGTAATCCACAAGGATGTTTCTCTGTATGAAAACCCAAAGACGCAATGGAATATTCAGTCATGAAAAAGAATCAAGTGCTGATGCATGCCACATTACGGATGTGCCCCTGAAAATATGCTGAGCAAAATAAGTTTGCCATCAAAGGACAAATATTGTATATTCCCATTTACATGAAATACGTAGAGTTGGCAAATAAAATGGGAGCTCTGGTGACCTAGTGGTTCAAGGCACACAGTTTGAGGCCACCAGCTGTTCTGTGGAAGAAAGATACACAATCTCCTTCCATGCGATAAAAGCCTCTGAAGACCTGCCGGAGCGTCAGCTCTGAGTCGGCCCGGCTCCATGGCACACAACAACTGCCAAGGCTGTTTGCTCTTCTTATCAGTGGTAGGAGGGCCATCAGTGTTTGAACTCTGAATTCTTCATTCCTTCCTTTGGTTCCCTTCACCAGACTTAACAACAACAATAGGCAAATGTATACAAACCAAAGTTCACTCATAGAATGGGATAAGAGGCAGGGGGAAAGAGGGAGTTTGTTTGAGAGGAACTAAATGTTAAGGCTAATAGGAAAATGTGGAAATGCATAGAGGTCAAGGTCACACAGCATGACCAAAGGTACTGAGGTCATTGAATGGGGTGACAGGTAGCAAATGCTGACAGGACACATGTCATGCTCTACAGAACAGTTAAATTGCAGCTGGACACAGGTTTGAACTGTGCAGGTTCACTAATAAGTGGGGGTTTTCTCCTGCTGCTCTGCAGGGAGCCTGTATTTTGAGCGTCCACTTTGGACAACACATCATGTCGACACTGACCGATTCGTCACAGGTCCAGTGAAAGCAGCCCCCTCCCTGCCACCGCTGCAGTGTCAAAGCACAGAGAAGTCTGGTCCCATGTACACATGTAGCAAATAAGGCTCCGCCACATTGAGCTGCAGCTGCAGGGTGCCAGTTGGGGGTGAAACCAGCCAGGACAGGGGGCCAGGCCAATCTCTGAAGTGTTCAGCGACATGGCATCCTCGAATCTCTCAGGCCACAAGGCAACTTGCCAAGACCATCCCATCCAACTTCTCAAGGGACCTCCCACTGCTCCCACCTAAGCACCTTGGACTGCACGAAAGTCCGGAAGATGGGGACCAACTCCTCGTCCTCCAGGTGGTCTGCCACCTGCAGGGCCACGTTCAGGATGTGGATTGGCTCATCCTTGATGCCCTGACAACAGAAATCATGACATGAATGCTCGGTAGGAGGCAGCCTTCAGCCCCTCCACCCATCCTGAGACCCCTGCCCTCTTTTGTACCCCGTTCTCCCAACTCCCAAGGCTTTCACCCTCTCCCACACCTCCCCCCCCAATGCCCCTCTCTCATCCATCAACAGTCAAAGACCCATAATCCCTTCCATACCCCCCTCAACTCCCGAGGGTTCTAACCCTCCAAACTCCCAATGCCTTCTCTCAATTACCCTCAAATCCCACTGCTCCCTTCCACACACCCCCACCTCCTGAGGGTCCTCACTTTCCCACTTCAAGGCCTTGCCACCCCCTGGACATTACCTTGCCAACATCATCAGAGTACAGGGAGGTCTGGGCCTTGCTGAATAGTGGGGTGTCCTTGGGCACGTTGGCAAAGCAGGAGATCACGTCATCAAAGTTCCTGGGGGCACAGGGCAGAAGGGAGGCTGGGGGCAGCGTCCTATGCTGACAGCCTTCTTCCCCAAGCAATGCTTTCTGTTATCACCCAACCTGAATACACCTCACTGGTTCCTTGACAGGCCAAAGGCACCTCTGATGGGTTCTCCCCATGGAAGAATGGACCAATGTGATCTGTGGCCATGGATACAGAACAATTTGTAAATACTATTGGCATCAGTGGGGACTGAGTTTAGCCCCCTCTTTGTGGACAGAGAGCCTGGAACTGAACCTCACCTGAGTCAAGCTTTGTAAGGCTGGTGAAGACCCAACAAGAGTCCAGTCTGGTAACCACATCCAGTGACATGTGGTCAGGGTAACAACACTGACCCCCATCACTCCCTGAACATGTCCTAGACACACCAATGACATGGCATATGTTACAACAGCATGGTGTGTATGTTGTTGTTGTTGTTGTTACGTGCCGTCGAGTCACCTGTGACTCACAGTGACCCTATGTACAACGGCCCTAAACCCTGCTCTATCCTGAGCCAATCTTACTGTCTCTGACACATCTACCCCCCTTACCCCAGTCATTGAGTCAATCCAACTTATCAAGGGTCTTCCTCTCCTGCACTGTCCCTCCACCCTCCCAAGCATGACATCCCTCTCCAAGGACTGGTCCCTCCTTGCAACATGTCCAAAGTATAGCAATGTGTGTATAGAAGCTAATATATTCACGGCAACTCTAAGTCGTCATCTTACTCCTACTTTCACTTTGCAGATGAGGAAACCGAGGTATGTTGTTGTTAAGAGTCGTGGGGTCGAACACAACTCATAGCAACCGAATGAATAACAGATCTAAATCCTGTCCTATCCTGTACCATTCTCATCATCTCTGATAGGCTCTGATTTGAGGTCAGCTGGATCCTGGCTGAAAGCAGAGTAGAACAATGTCTATTTGTGTTTTACTGACTATGGAGAGGCATTTGGGGTACAGATGGGGTTACACGCTTTGCTAAGGTTTCCATGCAGCCAGGCTGAAGCAAAACCCCACATTCTTGGCTACAATGCTGTGTAATATTCTGTAATTACAAAGTCCGAGGATGTGGAGGCCTCTCTCAGCCCATGTGTCCGGGGAAGACTGGGGTCTGGAAGCCTCACCCGCCCTTCACCACACCAGGTACCTGGTGAAGTCCTCGAACCTCTGGAAGGCGACCATGGCCCCCATGCGCTGGCACAGCGGGGAGAAGCCGCTGTCCATGAAGAGCTCCGTGCTGTGCCTCATCAGATCAGGATTGGACACGCTGATGGGCACGGCCATCCTGCGGGGCAGCGAGAAGCAGGGATGAGGGGGTGGCAGGCCCAGCCCTAGGACCTGCCCCTGAGGCTCCTAAGAGCCAGGCTGGCTTCAGGTTGGGGGATGAGATTGGGGCCAGCGACTAAGGAGTCACAGGGAGTGCTCAGGACCCATCAAGAGTTCAATAAGTGAAGGAATGAATGAATGGATGAATGACTGATGGAGGCATGCATGCATGTCCAGACCCCACATGGTTCTGACTAAATCCAGAGTGGTGAATGAACACGCCCAGTGCCAATTTCTCCTGGGGAACCTGTCCCTGGGAGCTCCCCAAGCAAGCGGGCTTGGTCCAGACACACCCAGCACTCTGCTTGCTCAGCTCCCTCTGCCTCTAGCAAACCTACGCTCCAGCCAGCCACCAGGTCTGTCATCAGGAACACCAGGTCTGTCCCAGGGACCAGCAGAGGTAGGAGTGGAAAGGGCCACACGTCACCAGAGCCAACCCACATGGGTCACCTGAGAGTGCAGGAACCAGACCCTGGAGCAAAGGGGGCGCTGTTTATATCAGACACTGCGCCAAAAGGAGCTGACAGCAGGCCTCAGATCATCCAGAGAGGCCAGCGTGCGAGGCGGGGCCACTTCAGGGCTGGGCAGGGTGTCTTCTGAACCTCAATTGTCTGTACAGACAGGTAGGACATGCTGAATGCCCTCTTTCTTTCTGGGTGTCTAGAATCTGGGGACATGCGAGACTTAGAGCATGTACAAGACCAGCCCCACTAAGAACACTGGGTATCAAGTCTCAAACTTTCAACCCTCTACCTGCGCTGTTCCAATCTCTAGCTGGAGGAATTGGAATAGAGTTCCTGGGGTGTGCAAAGGATTAATGTGCTGCCCCAAAAAAGGCTGAGATTCCAGTCTACCTGCAGGGGAGCCAGAAGGAAGGCCTGGCCACCGACTTGCAAGCAATCAGCCACTACAAACCCCCCAGAGCCCAGTTCTGCTCTTACAAGCGTGAATTACCGTCAGCCAGATGGAGGCAACCTGGCGGCTCCTGGTCTGTGTGGCTTCACTAAGAGAAGCTTCTAGAAACGTGCACCTGGTCTCCCCCAAGATTCACCCCATCACCTTTCCACCCTCCTAACAGCCCTCTGCCCCTTGTCATTGTCTCCAATTACAGCTATGAGTGAAGCTATCTGCTGAGTCTTATAAGTCCCCCTTGGCAAACTGTCAAATCTAGGAGGTGGTCTTAGGGACCCACAGCCCCACCCCTAACCACAGGCAGGGAAGCGTGGCTCTTGCATATCTCTAAAGTCTTTATCCACACCCCCTGGGATGCTGATACCCAACAGCCAAGCCCAGAGGCCACACCAACAGGGCAATGCGTACCCACTCCCCTCAAAGCTGGCTTTGTTTGGTCCCAGCTGCATGCTGAAATATCATTTTTACAAGTTAACAGATTCTCATTAACTGGTACGTGGGGTTTTCAAAGGCCTGTTATTTCAAAGGCCAGGAAATCAAAAGATTAATTGCACTAGGAAAGTCGGCTGTCAGGGACATCTCTGGAGCACTGAAGAGAAACAACGTCAGTCTGGAGACTAAGGTGTGTCTGAGCCATAGTCTTTGCAACTAGGTGCTATATGCATCAGAAAGCTGAACAATGACTAGTGATGACAGAAGGCGAATTGATGCCTTTGAGCTGTGGTGCTGGAGAAGAGTACTGAATACACTATGGACTACTAGGAGAACAAACAGGTTTGTCCTAGAGAGAGTGAAACCAGGCTGCTCCTTGTACGCAAAGACTAAAGCTCCATCTGACATATTTCAGGCACGTTGCAAGGAGGGACCAGTCCTTGGAGAGGGACATCATGCTTGGGAGGGTGGAGGGTCAGCACAAGAGAGGAAGACCCTGGATGACATGGATTGACTCAGTGACTGGGGTAATGGGGGTAGGTGTGTCAGAAACAATAAGATTGTCACAGGATAGAGCAGGGTTTAGGGCTGTTGTATATAGGGTCGCTATGAGTCACAGGTGACTTGATGGCACATCACAACAACAACAACATTAACTGGTAACAGGGGCCTTGACTCATGGTTAAACCCCATGAACAGGAAGCCTGGCAGGGCAGCACAGCACTCCCTACAGGGTCCCTTTAAGTGGCTGGTTTGGGGGAAGTAGGTAGCCAGTTCTGCTGCAGCATCTCTGAGTGAACATGAATCTCCAACTTCTTGGTGAGGATCCAGGCACATTAACTATTCACGGCACCCAGGGACTTGAGATCATTACCAGTTACCCACACTGGAAAACTCAAGGTGCTTGGATTTTTTTTTTAAGGGGGAAAAAAAATCCAGATTTCTTGCATTTCTTTAAAAACATGGTAAGGTCTATTCTTCTGTGCTGTCAAGTCAGAAGTGACCCACAGCTAACCCTCCAGCAGGTTTTCAGGGGCTGTAAATTACACGGGGAGCCGACTGCCCGTCTTTTTCCCATGGAGCAGCTGGTGAATTCAAATTACATACCCTTTTGTTGGCAGCCCAATTCCTTACCACTGAGCCACCAAAGGTCCCTGTGACTACTTTGCTATAGGGAAATATTGGGTTGGAGCTGAAACCAAAAGGTGAAGGGACAGGTGGGTGCTCCACAACTCCCCACCCTCTGACTAGTGCCCCCTGAGGCCACTGGAGCATGCTACCTGCATAACCAGAAATCCTACTGGCCCCTCTGCTCCCCATCACTCAATTCACAGTGTGCCCATTTCACAGGTGCAGATGTTGAGGGCTAACCAGAGGTCCACAGAACTGGAGGGAGGAAGCTGCAGAAGAGGGGTCTCATGTGGTGAGAGAGGCCCAAGGGACACTTCTAATAGCCTCAGCCAAGAGCAAAATCAAGGGCTGAGGAGATAACTTGGGAAAGACAGTGAGAATGGGTGTATAACATAAAAACTATAATCAGTGAAGTGTCAGTATATTGTCCATGTACAGGTTACCATGCCAACGTATGTTTTGTGTATTCACAGAAAAAAAATGTACCTAAATGCAAAACAATACGCTTTTAATGTGAGTATCTGAGACAGAGTCTCTCTGGGTCAACAAAATAGGACTCTGTGCCTTCACTGGCATCACCACCAGGAAGTTACAAAAAGTTGTCCTAAAACACAACTGCTTCTTTCTCAGAAAGTGAGCCCAGCCTACAGGCCTCTCTCACGGAGCCACCCTCCCTGACGGGGGACCTGCTGAAATAATGTCTCCAAAAGAGGACAGATGTCCTCCTCAGAGGTATCTCTGAATCTCTTAGTCCTTGTCCCCCAGAGACCCCAGAGCACAATCCCCATTCCCTCAACCGTGTACAATGCCACAATCCCTTGTTTTGGAAACAAGACAGACAGAAATGACTGAAAAATGCAAGAGGAGGTGACTCACAGGAAGCACCTTTCCCCCTTCATCCACTAAGAGCACAGCCTCTTTCTCCTTAAAAACCAAAGAAAAGAGAATATGTTTCTGAAAATCCCAAGAGGCCAGAGGAAGCCCTGCTGCCCTTGTAGACATGAGATTCGATCAATGGAGCCCCCAAATCAGGAGACTGTTGTAGCCACAAGCAAGGCCTTAGATAACCAGAACCACAGAGGTGGAGAGTGAGAGAGCACCCCTCAGGTCCCAGAGCCGTAAGTACTATAGGAGGAGGTATTACACTCTACCTGACCAGAAGTGCACGGTGGGCCCTGAAATAAAATGAGTTAGAGACAGATGGGAAACCTTGACATTCACCTTCACGTTCCACATTTGCCACAAGGGGAGAACAGCCTGAACGATGAATGGAGAAACACAATGTGGTCTCTCAATATATGAGAATAGTGAACTCGCTGCCGTCAAGCCGATTGCAATTCACAGGGTCTCAGAGCCAGACTCTTTACAGGAACGGACTCTTATCTCTTCCTTCCACAGAGCAGCTGGTTGGGTTCAAACTGCTGACTTGCAGGTTTGCCATCAAGTGCTTAACCGCCATGCCACCTGAGCTCCAAGTGGAATTGTACTCAGTCATGAAAAGGAATGACATTTTTAGGATACTGATGGATTTTAAGAAGACTATGCTGAGGAAAACAAGCCAAGCAATGTATAATCTCACTTATATGAATCCATAGACCAGATAAGTGCACAGTGACCATGGTAAATTAGTCATTCCAAAGAGTCTTAGAAGTAGGGAAGTGTGTTATGTGGTGTGGGGCTAACCAAAAGGTCAGTGGTTCAAATCCACCAGCTGCTCTGAGAAAGACAGGCAGTCTCTTCCTGGAAAGGTTTACAGCCATGAGAGTTGCCACGCACTGAAATGGACTTGTTGAAATGGCAATAGCTCAGGCGGGTTTAGACTTCTTAGAGGCAAGGACGGGAGACTGTGTCTTAGATACTCTTGAGTGTGTCATCAGGAGGAACCAGTCACAGAGAAGGGCATCATGCTAGGAGAAGTAGGGGTCACAGAAAAAGAGGCCTATCCTCAACGAGGTTCGCTACCGAGTGCAGCGACGGGCTGACGCACAGCAGTGCACACACAGGGTCATGGCGAGTCAGGGCCGGCGCAGCCGTGACAGTGACAGGGACTGACAGGTATTTGGGAGTTAGCACTGAAGGGGTATTGAGTGTCTCTTTGAGGGTCTCTTTAGGATAATGAGAAAGTGGGGGAGCTAGTCAGTGGTGAAGGTTGTACCGCACAGTGAATGCCACCAATGTCAGTGAAGTGTGTCTAAGAGTGGCCAGAATGCGACCCCGCCTGCTGGTCTGATAGACTGGTGGTACCCCTGAGCCTGGGGCCCTGAGTGACCCTTTGAATACCACTCAGCCCTGTAGTTCAACATTCATGCAAACAGCAGACAAATGTGGGCAGTAACGCCAGCTGGGTGCTCATCCCTCAGAACCATCAGTCACACAGGATCCAGACAGCAGCACCTGCCCAGGGACAAAGCTCAGAAGGCAGGAGGGGGTGGGACAGGATTCATGGAAACCAGAATCACAGGGAGGAAGTGGGAAGAGTGTGGCTCCAATTCCATCTTCAAGTCAATGGGGAGTGAAAGCAAAACGGCTTAAGTTGCAGCCTCTTAAGTGGCCCTGGTTGGTAAAACAATGAGAACACGTTTCCTCCAGATGAAGGCTGAGGGCAATCAAGCGATTCTGGAAGCATGTGGTCACGAGGCAGAGAAGCCCTGCCACCAGACAGTAACGGCCATGACACTCGCCGTGACGATTGAGAACCGTCACTGAGCACTCTGTGTGTCCTGAGCACTGTCCCAAGAGCCGTCTGCGTCTTGTTTCACTGACTCTTCCCCATGGTCTGTGATGGGGAAACAGTCCTTTCTGCATTGTCTGTTCCAGGAGCCTCGAACCACACGGAGCCGTGGCACACTCACAGTGCAGCTAATGTCACTAAAGAGCTGAACTCAAGGTCTGCGGCACCAGCATTGATTTCACTAACATGGGGAGCTGCCATGGTACCAGTGAAGGTCTATGTGGTAAACACTGGGCTATCTCCACTTTATTAACAAGAGCAGAGACTGAGAGATGGAGCAGGGGGAGGTGGTAACCCTGATATCCCTCCGTCACGGTTCCCAGTTACGCTTGGTGGTCCCTGCTCAGTCGGATCTCCAGAGCTGAGGGAGGAGGGAATCCCAGGTGTCCCCAGGTGTGCCCACTCCCTACCTGTTCGGGTGGGAGGAGGGAGGCCCAGGTGTGCCAGCTCCCTACCTGTTTGGGTGGGAGGAGGGCAGCATGAACTGGAATTCCACCACACAGGTGCCGTCCGGGAGCTGCCAGTGCTGTAAACTGTTGAGCTCGTAGGCAATGTAGCCCCTCCGCACATACACCTGGGACAGAGGCACAGCAGGCATTCTCAGAGGGCGTGAAAGACACCCCAAACCTGAGAAAGTGTGGGCCAGAGGCACAAAGACCAAGATCAAGCCAATAGCAAAAGGCAAACCAGCTCACACCTCAAAATATCACTGCTTAGCTCCTGAGCTTAAAAAAAAAATTCATCGCAGTTGAGTTGGGACCTACTCATAGCTGACCCTCCAGTGGGTTTTCAGAGGCACTGAACTGCATGGGAGGAGATCACCCATCTTTTTCCCTCTGTTCGAACTGCCTGCCTTTGGGTTGACAGTGTGTCTCCTTTACCCACTAAGCCACCAGAGCTCGCTCAGCTGCAGAGCTGGGGCTGGTAAACTTTTCCTGTAAAAGCAGATCACAGTTTGCACACAGATGCAATTTCTCAGCTTTTGATTGTAACTTGACAGCACTATCAGAAAACAGCTGTCATTAATCTGACTCCAACTCAGGGTATTAGAGGAAAACGTGCTCCGGAGGGTTTTCAAGAGCTGGGATTATTCTGGAAGATGCCCAGGCCTTTTTTCTGAGGCACCTCTGGATGGACTCCAACCTCTAACATTTTGGTGAATAGCTGAGTACCTAATTGCTTGTGCCACTCAGCTCACAAGCCTCGGCTATTCCCATGAAGGTATAGAAGACAGGTGACCCACAGGCTTAAAAGAAGGTGGAAGAGGAAGTGGGGATGCCAGGTGACCAAGACCCTGAGCTCAGAGAGCGAAGAACCCGGAGAAGACCAGCCTCAGCCACAGCAAACATGGAGAGAAGAGTCAGGGAGAAACCAAGAGTCATCTCATATTTTCTTGAAAAGATTCTGAAAGGGTGGGCCAAAACTACTGATTTCCTAAAATTAACAAAGACAGGAGTCATTGCCCTACTGTGAACTCAAGAAAGAGGGAGAAAGGCTGGGGCAGGAGCCAGGGGAACTGGCTCTGATTCGGGTGTGCTGCTGGCCACACCCTTCTCTGTCCCACCCCACAAGGCTCCTTCAGCTTTCGTAATGCCAGGCAGAAAAGTCTTTGGCAATACTGCCTGCACCAGCACAAGGTCACACAGGCAGGAAGTAGGGTCGGACATGAGGACAGAGAATGGCAGCCAGCTGATAGTGAAAAATAAAGAACATTAATAATAATAATAATAATAATAATAATAATAATAATAATAATAATAAAATAATGAGGGCTATGCTTACAGCCATCAGAAACCAAATGCCGTTGACCTGCACTGAACTTGGAGCAGAACTCGGAGCTCAAAGAAGGAACGGAGCCCACCTGACATCTGGGCTGTGGCCTTGTGAGGCCCTGGGCTGAGCCACGCCCAGAATCTCAGGAGTCCTGATGGTGCAGAGTTAAGCACTTGCCTGTCATAGAAAAGCTGGTGTTTGGACCCACCGAGAGGTCCCGTAGCGAAAAGACCTGGTGATCTGTTCCTGTGAAGGTGACATCCTAGGAAACCCCAGAAGGTGTTATGGTGTCACTGCAGGTCTCCACGACCTGATGCAAAAGCACTACGGACAATGACCACATGCCTTTCCAGAGCCCAGTGGGAAGGACAGGTAAGATAGTACAGTGGCTACAAGAGTTAACTCTAGAGTAAGACAGACCTAGTTTGAACCCTAAGGGAGCTCTGGTGGCTTGGTTGTAAAGAGTTGTGCTGCCAACCCAAAGGCACATGGTTTGAGTCTACCAGATGTTCCAAAAGAGAAAGATGGGCAATCTCCTTCTGTGTGATTTACCACCTCTGAAAACCCACTGGAGGGCCAGCTATGAGTCGGTTCTGACTTCACAGTACATAATGACAACAGCTTAAATTCTGGTTCTGCCACTTCTTAGCCGTGCGACTGACCTTAAGTCAAGTCATTGGCTTGTCTGCGCCTCAGCTCCATAAAGGAGGAAAGATGCCTCCTTTATGGAGATAATGCTAGGGGACCTTTGTAGGTGTTGGGTGAGCGGGCCAGGGAGGCTAAGCCCGGCCTCGGCAGTGGAAGGACTGCTTACTGGTGTGTAAGGGCTTCTCCTCCTTACCTCCAGGGAAGCCATGCACACAACTTTGTTGGTGTGATAGAAGAAAGTGGGGAGGACATCAAAGATGGTTGTTTCTGAAAGGATCAGTTTCTGGTGGGGAAAAGAAAAAAAAAATCAACAAGCTTTAACCAGCAGATGATAAGTGGGAAGGTGGGAATGAGGAAGCGAAGCCCCCGGGGGTTACAGATAAATGCTGCCCAGTCTCCAAGTACACAGGTTCCCTCCAGGAGGTAGCTGTATGGGGGGGGAGGCGGTCAGAGAACTCAATAGCCCTTGGGGACTCAGGGACCCCAGGATCAGACACGCGGTGGATCTGGGCGTTTGTGAATAAGCAGGGAGAGGGGGTGTAAAGCTAAGATGAACCTAGACGCTGCCTTGTACATGTGCCACATCCAAGCACGAAGGACCACAGCTGGATTTTACAAGTGGAACCTGCCAGAGCATCCTCCCCAAGCCAGCAGCCTTCCTTCCAGACCTAGCTCCAGTCGCCCCTGCCCTTCTCTCACCCGCCCCAGGCAACCCCCACTAGGCTGAAGGGCCAGACTTTCAACCATGCCCACAGGACTGTCAGCATCTCAAGGGCAAGGGAGCCTACATCCCCGGGGACCCCTGCTAGGGCCACAGTGGGAGATGGGAGGGAGGAGGGGCCTCACCTTGAGGTTTTCCGGGCAGAACTGGTGGCCGTACATGTCAATGGCAGACAGGAAAATGGACTCCACCTGGTTGTGTCTCAGCTCATATGAAGGGAGGTGGGAGGCAATCAGGATCTGGAACAGGGCGCACCGGTGAGGCCGAGTGAGCCAGCTTCTCAGGCAGAGCACCAAGGGCAGGTCGAGTCAGAGACAAGGGGCGGTAGCAGCTCATGGATGGTGGGACCACCAATGTCTATGGTGGGACTGCACAACGTGGCCAGGCATGATGGGATTACTCACAGTAGGATGGCAAACAGTGAGATCACACTCAATGGCTACGTGCAGAGTGGGGCAGTTTATGGCAAAGACATGCAAGCCAGACTGCACACAGTGAGGCCACACAGAGTGGAAATTTACTTGGGGGGTTCCTGGATGTAGGGCTGCACAGTGGGACTGTACAGTGGGGTCACATTGAGTGGGGCTTATGTACACTGAGGCTGTGCACAGTAGGACCAAACAGTGGTGTGCACACAGTCAAGTTGCTCACGACAGAGCAGCATGATGTGATTGTATGCAGTGAACCGTACATGATGAGGCTGCACACAGTAGGGCCGCACCCAGTTCTCACCTGTCTGGCTCTGAGGGCCACTTTGCAGTGCTCGCTTTTGCTCAGCTGAGTGAGCTCGTTGAGGATGGAGGTCAGCTCATCAGACAGGGCAGGGTCTGGGCTACAGAGTTCATCCTGCGAGGGACAGAAATGGAATCCCAAGTGACTTTTTTTCCGTCAGAGGGAATGAGTCAGGAGCAACCTTCTCCCAAGGGTGTGGCTGCCCAGAAAGCAAGCCCATGGCTCAGCTATTTGGATACACCTGCGGGACCTGATATAAACACCCTGATTACTCTCTCTGGTGAATCTTCCATTGTTGCTTTTATTATGTGCCATCGAGTCGTCATAGCAACCCTATGTAGAGCAGCTCTGAAGCCTCCCCTGTCCTCAGCCAGTCCCCCAGTTACTGTACCCATTGCCCCAGTTACTGCAATCCATCTCATCTGGGATCTTCCTCTCCTGCGCTGACCCTCTACCCTTCCTAGCATGATACCCTTCTCAGAGGATCATTCCCTCCTGGCCACATGCCCAAAGTATGTGAGACAGAACTTGAAAATCCTAGCCTCCAAGGATAAACTTGGTTTCCCCTCTCCAGAACAGACCTAGTTGTTTTCTTGGTGGTCCATGGTATGTTCAAGACTCTTCTCCAGCACCACAACTCAGACATCAATAATTCTCTTTTTTTTTTTACATCAATAATTCTTAATCTAACCCAATATCATGGAAGGAGGAGTGGCATCCACTTCCATAATAGCTTGCCTCCGGAAACCCTATGAACCTGAGAGAGGATGAAAGGCACCCAAGCGTTGAGGACTCTCCTTCATAGGGTCACTATGAGTTGCCTGCGACTCGATGGCACTTAACAACAACAACCTAATATCCACCCTAAATAATTTATATGAATGAATGCTGTTCAAACATGGGGACTGTAATTGTCATCAAGAAGCATCATGTGTATGAGGTGTTGGGTGGAAAATGGATTTGCTCTATGAACTCTCACTCAAATCATAGTAAAAAGTTTTTTAAAAAGGTAAAAACAAAAACTCCATCAAAAGGGTGCTTTATTTTGTTGTTGTTGTTATGTGTCGTCGAGTCGCTTGCGACTCATAGTGACCCTATGTACAACAGCCCTAAACTCTGCTCTGTCCTGTGCCAATCGCACCATCTCTGATACACCCATCCCAATTATCCCAGTCACTGAATCGATCCACCTCATAGAGGGCCTTCCCCTCCTGTGCTGTCCCTCCACCCTCCCAAGCATGATGTCCTTCTCCAAGGACCGGTCTCTCCTCACAACATGTCCAAAGTTAGCATAGAAAAATTCATTCCCCAAAGAGTTAATATCTCCTTGGCCAGAAGTTCTCAGATGCTTCACACTGTGTTCAATAGGGAAGTCTTCACCGCCCCCACATTTAATGAGGAAAAATTTCAAACTAGGGAAAACTGGAAGATCAGTGCAGAGAGACCCTCTACTCCTGATATTCACTTCGCGGCACCAGCAGTGTACTTTCTGCCATGCTTGCATCATCTCCAGTGGGCATGCGTGCACCTTCTCAAGTCCTGAACATGAGCTGCACACACTGTCCTTCACGACGGGGTCCTTTCCTCCCATTTAACTATCCAAACTGAAAGACCTACTTCCCCGAGCTCTGCCAAAGGGAGGTGAGAACAAAACCCACCTGCTGGGTTGCTATGACGGCAGGAAATTTGAGTCCTAACTTTCTTCAAGAAGATCTAGGATCTGCTATGTGTTCTGTGCCAGTTAAGACCTTCCGCAGGGTTATCAAACTAGCGCCCAACCACCTGCATTCAAAGGCGCAGCCTCCTTCTGTTTTTATAAATAAAGTTATACTGGAACCTGGCCCCATATACTCATTTGTGCACTGTCTTTGGGCACGTGGCCAGGAGGGAAGACACCATGCTAGGAAGGGTGAAGGACAGCGCAGGAGAGGAAGACCCCAGATGAGATGGACTGACACAGTGACTGGGGCAATGAGGGTAGGTGTGTCAGAGTCAGTGAGACTGGCTCAGGACAAGGCAGGCTTCAGAGCTGCTGGACAGAGGGTCGCTGTGAGTCACAGGCAACTCGACAACACATAACAACAACAATAACATGGCTGCATTCATGCTACCACCATCAAGTAAGATGGCCATGACAGACCCCCTGAAATCCTTATTCTCTGGCCTCTTCCAGAGAACCGGGCTGACCCTGAGCCCTCTGGGCCCTTCTTTCTGCTTACAATCAACATGATCACCAGCTGGTTCTTCTTGGCCACCTGCGCGTGAGAGAAGATACAGTCTAACACCTGGGACATGTCCGGCTTGAACCGCTCCCTGAGGTTGATCACACACTTGTCATAGTGGGCTACAGAGGGACACAGAAAGTGGCACAGGGTCAGGTCAGGGCTCCTCTGGCCCTCAGGGGGTTGAAGGAGAGGCTCATTGAAAGCATCAGGCCAGCGTGTCTTACCTTGTTGGAAGTGATGCTCAACCTGTAAATATCTCCGCAGGAGATCCAAAACCACCGCCTTCATGTAGCCGCGAGTCCCACTGCGGTACCTGGAGGGGTTGTTGTTGTTGTTATGTGCCGTCGAGTCGTTTGTGACTCATAGCGACCCTATGCACAACAGCCCTAAACCCTGCTCTATCCTGCGCCAACCGCACTGCCTCTGACACACCCATCCCGATTACCCTAGTCACCGAATCAATCCATCTCATAGAGGGTCTTCCCCTCCTGCGCTGTCCCTCCACCCTCCCAAGCATGATGTCCCTCTCCAAGGACACGTCCCTCCTGGCAACATGTCCAAAGTATGTCAGACGAAGCCCCAGAATCCTTGCCTCCAAGGAGTAGCTTGGTTTAATCCTCTCCAAGATAAATCTGTTTGTTTTCCTGGCAGTCCATGGTACATTCAGTACTCTTCTCCAGCACCACAGCTCAAAGGGCATCAATTCTCCTTCTATCCTCCCTAGTCACTGTCCAACTCTCTGATGCATAACAAGTGATTGCAAAGACCGTGGCCTGTATCAGGCGCACCTTAGTCTCCAGAGAGACACTGTTGCTCCTGAGCACTTTAGAGAGGTCCCTAACAGCAGACTTTCCCATGGAGGGGTAAGGACCCCTAAATATTCAACCCCACTTCCTGCCAAGCCTGAATACATTCAACCAGAGGTTGTGTAATTTTTTTTTAAAGTGGAAAATGAGACTAACAAAGCATCAGGAGGCTGCTGTGCTCTCTAATCTCCAGGTCTAGACAGGACTAGTGAGTGGGTCCATCAGCCAGCCAGAGAAGTGACTGAGCTCAAGTCAAACAAGAAGCTGACTGGAGTAGAATTCAAGCCCTTGTTCTTGCTCACCCTCTGTAAGAAAAAGAATTAGACATGGAATCCTGTACGGGGAAAGTCAGTATTATGTGTTGTTGTTGTTGTTGTTGTTGTTATGTGCCATCAAGTCACCTATGACTCATAGTGACCTTATGTACAACAGCTCTGAACCCTGATCTCTCCTGAGCCAACCTTATTGTCTCTGACACACCCACCCCGAATACCCCAGTCAATGAATCAATCCATTTCATTGAGGTTCTTCCTCTCCTGTACTGTTCCTCCACGCTCCCAAGCATGATGTCCTTTCCTCAGGACAGTCCCTCCTTGCAAGATGTCCAAAGTATGTCAGACGGAGCATCAGAATCCTTGCCTCCAAGGAGCAGCCTGGTTTCACCCTCTCCAGGAAGAACCTGTTTGTTCTCTTAGCAGTCCATGGTATATTCTGTACTCTTCTCTAGCACCACATCTCAAAGGCATCAATTCGCCTTCTAGCATCCCTAGTCACTGTCCACCTTTCTGTTTTGGGCTTTAATTATTAAAAAAAAAGAGAGCTCTGGTGGCCTAGTCAGTAAGGAGTTGCATTGCCAACACACAGGCAGGTGGTTCAAATCCACCAGCTATTTCAGGGCAAGAAAAACAAGCAATCTACTCCCATGTGATTTACAACATCCAAAAACCCCTGGAGGGTCAGCTATGAGTCAGCTCTGCCTTGATGGCATCTAACAACAACAATCATTAAAAGGAAAAATTTTCATTAATCCTACCACATAGAAAGACAATTTAAAAAAAAAATTGGAACACAGTCATTAAAAGATTCTCCCAGAGAAGGGGGGAAAGGTCCCTCATAAACATATATCACTTTTCGTTCAAAAGAAAATGTTCATCTTAATGTTCCCCAAAATATTTCCTCTTTTAAATCTTTTCTGTTGGAAGCAGGAGTGACATCCAGTCTGGAAAACCTATGAACCTGGAAAAAGAACGAAAGTTATACAGGAGGTGTCCAGGACTTCATTCATAGTATCGTTATGAGTCGCCTGTGACTCGACGGCACTTGACAACACCACCACCAACAACAGCATAGAAAGAGAGAGCAGTTGGCCTAGCAGACAGAAAACCAGGCGCCCAAGCCAAAGGTGGGTGACTCTACTCCACTGCCCTCAGGCCTGCCTTTAATTGTTTTTGGTGAAACATTCTTCTTGGTCGTGTAACCCTGGTATGTCCACTTGGTGTACAGAGGTAACTGTGGTTGCTGTGAAGCCAAACACTGTGACACTGATGAGTCAAATGCGAGAATGGTTACCCATGGTGGACAGTGTTTGGTGGAGCTTCCCGATTAAAACAAGCTTGGAAGCAGGAGTGGCATCTACTTCAAAATAATAGCTTGTCTCCAGAAACCCTATGAACCTGGAGAAAGGACGAAAGTTATACAGGAGGTGTCCAGGACTTTGGTTCATAGGGTCGCTATGAGTCGCCTGCAACTCGACGGTACTTAACACAACAACAACAAATCCTTTCTGAACTCAGAGAACTGAGTTTATGAAAAAAACATGATCCTAGATTTTAGGGAAGTCGCAACCTGCTTAGGGAGCTCTAGTGGCCCAGTGGGTAAGGAGGTGCATTATCAACGCAAAGGCACATGGTTCGAATCCACCTGCTGTTTCCCAGGGAAAGAGGGGCAGTCTCCTGCAGTGTGATGGATATAGCGTCTGAAAACTCGCTGGAGGGTCAGCAACGAGTCTGTTCCAACTCAAAAGCAAGAAGTCAGCTTATGTTCAGCATCACCAAATGACAACAAAAGACAGTATGACTCAAAACCATCAATTTATCCAAATGTGATTTTTAAAAATTCACACACACAATACCAAGGACTCAACGCAGAAAGAACTTTAAGGAGACTGGATGAGTTTATCATTGGTGCATTTCTTCTAGGTGTTTCTCTGAAGCTAAGGATGGGTTTTAGGAGCTTCTGGGTGGCACAAACAGTAAATGTGACTATTAACCACAATCCACCCAGAAGCACCTTGGAAGAAAAGCCTGGTGATTTCCTTCTGGAAAAAAAAAAGAGCCACTGGAAACCCTGCAGAGTGCAGTTCTCTTGTGACACATCTCTATGAATCAGTTGGCTCAAAAGCAAGAGGTACTGGTAAAGTGTGACCTTTAGGTCGATGGTCTAAAGAGAAGTGTTCTTGGGAGAGATTCCCTTCCCAACCCTTGGAGCAGATCCTTAATCCTTCCATAACGGTACTCCTCTAAGGTCCGTGTCCATCCATATTAGCTGGGGAGTTCCCTGACAAGTAGGGAACCTTCATAAGGCCTATATTCCCGCACCTGCAATTGTGTTTGCCACTTTGATGCATTCTAGTTTGATATTATCTTAAAAGGAATGATTTCTTGCTAGGCGAGTTTGCCATGCAATATAGTAGTTATTCTCCAGGAGACTATGTCTGCTCATTAATAACTTGAGATCAAACACAAAGAATTTACTCAGACCCCTTGGTACCAGCAGTCACGAGAAGTATTGCACTGAGAAAGTCCACTGTCAAGGACTTCTCCAAAATATTGAGGATCAACAATGTCAGTTTGAAGACTAAGGTATGCCTGATACAGGTCATTGTCTTTTCAGTGACATGCTATGCATCTGAGAACTAGGCAATGAGTAAGTATGACAGAAGTATCACCTTTGAACTGTGGTGATGGAGATGAGTACTGAATATCCCATGAACTTGTAGGAAAACAAACAGATAAGTCTTGGAAAAGGGAAGCCGGGAGTATTCCTTAGAAGTGGGGATGAAAAGGCTTTGTCTCACAAGTTTTGGGCATGTTGCTAGGAGAGGTTACTCCTTGTAAAGGGATTATCATGCTTGGAAAGATAAGAGGGTCAAGCAAAGAGAGGAAGACCCTTAACAAGACGGACTGACACAGTGACTGCAGCCATGGACTCAAGTGTGTCAGAGACGATGAGGATGGAGCAGGAGAGGCCAGGGTTCAGGTCTGCTGTCCACAGGTCTCTACAAGTCATTCTTTACATGACAGCGCCAACAACCTATAAAAAAAATCCTAAACTCCACAAGGGCAATTTCTAAAGCTCTTTATCCTGAATAGGAATCCCCAGATGATGCAAAAGAAGGTTAAATCTATGTAGTTGGATACTGACAGATTGGTGGTTCAAATCCACCTAGAAGCACCATGGAAGAAAGGCCTGGCAATTGTGAAAAATCAGCCACTGAAAATCTATGGAGTCCTTCTCACACACAGGGGGCTGTAAGAAGTTGAGATTCAATGGATCAGCTGGTTATTGCGTATAAAGCCATTTCATCACACTGTGTCACAGTCAAAGCTACCATTCTTGTTTGGTATGTGCCAGTTTGTAATGAAAATTAATCCACGGACTAATCAAAATTCCTTATTGTGAATCATTTTTATTCTTACCAACTGGCACATGGAGAGTCAGAAGTAAAATATCTTCAGTAGCTTTGCATAACTGAGATCTTCCAGGTTCCTCACCATACATTCCTCATATGGTTTGAGCCTGCCCTTAAAATAAACTTCTAGCAAAGAAGTAACTGGACCACAGGACTAACACTGTTGTTATGTGCTGTAGAGTTAGAACTGATCCTCCTGGGGTTTCCAGAACCTGTAAACTGCATGGGAGGAGACTGACCATCTTTCTCCCATGTAGCAGCTGGTAGATTGGAACTGCTTGCCTTTGAGATGGCTGTACAACTCCTAACCCGCTGAATCACCAGATATCCATCCATAAACCGCTGCTTCAGCTAACATGAAGCCACAAGAACTACATAGAGCCTTGCTAAACCAGATGTTTTGACTGCCAGGATTACCAGATGTTCTGATTGCTACCAATACCAGATGTTTTGATTGGGGACTGAATAGATGGATCCTGACAGAAAGGGCAGAAAATTGTGGACTAGAAGTTCAAATTATCAGAGAATTCTCACCGACTGGACCCACTCAAAGAAGAAGCTTTGAGACTACTGCCCCAGAACAGACATCAAAGCTTGAATCAAAAGTTTTCCCTTAAGTCACCATTAAACAACAATAAAAAAAGATACTGACATCTTAGAAGCTTATGAGTTGCCTTCCAAAAGCCAACTATTGGTCTCTCCTCATCCAGAGTAAAGAGGCAGGAACAAAATCAAAGACACATTAATCAGTCGGTCCAAAGGAAGCCATGTGAGCCTCAGCATCTATGATCTCAAGACCAGAACTAGATGGTGCCCGGCTGCCACTGCTGAGCACTCTTAAAGGGCCACACTGGAAAGTTTGGGAGAGTGTGAGCAAAACATGGGAAATAAAGCACAAAATCATAAAAAAAAGCAGGATTACTGGTCAAAAAGAGACTGGTGGAACCTTGAGACCAGCCACCCCTGGTCAATAAGTGAACTTGGCCCTGTACTCAATTTCCAGCCAGAATACATCCTGGTTTATAAGGTGAGAGGTGACACTAGGGAGTTAACATTGTTCCTTAGAACAATCAACCACTCGAGATCAAAGGGTCAGTATCTGCTCAAGAGTTCAGAAGACAAGCAGGAAGGAGGGAGGTAGAAGGAAGGAAAACGTGTTGGATCTACTGAATGGAAACTTGATTTGCCCTATAAACTTTTACCCGAATCCCAATGCAAACAAGAAAACAAAACAATGTAGATAAAAAATTAAAAAATCATCAACCTTATTTGTTGTTATAGCTGCCATCAAATTGACAATGACTAATGGGTGCCTTTGAGTTGTAGGGTTGGGGAAGATATCTCATGGGCTGCCAAAAGAATAAACAGCTATATCTTGGAGAAGGTGCAGCCAGAGTGCTCCGTGGAAGTACAGATGGCAAAGCTTTGTGTTTCATTCTTGGGACATGTGGCTAGCTGAGGCTATTCCTTGGGAAGGGATTTCACGTTTGGAAAGATACAGGGTCAGTGAGGACAAGACCCCCAAAGAGATGGATTGACATGGTGACTTCAGCAACGGGCTCCGGTGTGTAAGAGATGATGAGGATGGTGCAAGATAGGGCAGGGTTGACATCGGCTGTTCATGGAGTCTCGAGGAGTCATATTCGACTCAACAGCCTAACAACAACAATGGTGGCCTTGGGCTGCCCGGCACCATCTTCACCATCTCTGATACACTCAAGTCCATTGTTACAGCCATTGTCAATCCATCTTGTTGAGCATCTTTCTGTCTTTCTCTGCTCTTCCACCTTTTACAGCGTGACATCATTTTTCTAGTCATTGTTAAGTACTATGTTTTTATACAAACAACAACAAAAATATCTTGAAGAGACTAAAGGGAAAACAGTAGTCCTAAACAGCAGTGGCATCTACTTCCTAAAGAACATGCCTCTGGTAACTCTATGAACTTTGAGAAATGATGATAGTTATAGAAAGGCTTCAGGCCTTTTGTTCATAGGGTCGTTATGAGGCATGCTCGACTCAATGGCAACCAACAACAACAACAACAAAGCTAGTTCAAAGACAGTGGGTCTAAATTAATGGAGGTGAAAAAATTCAAGCAGAAATACCAAGAATTTTGACATGGTGTGAAGTATACATCACCCCAACATGAACCCCTCTACTCATCTCATGTCACTGAGCAAGGTTGTTGCTGTTATATGTCTTCGAGTTGAGGACAATTCATAATGATCTTATAAACAACTGACCTGAAACCTGGCCAGGCTTGCACTAGTCCCATTATCTCGGATACTTTTGATTCCATTGTTCCAGTCACTGTGTCACTCCACTGCACTGAGGGTCTTCCTCTCCTTCATTGGCCCTCTCCACCTTTCCAAAGAACTGCCTTTCCTAACAATGTGCCCAGAGCATGTGAGATGCAGCTTCACCATCCTTGCCTCTAAGGAGCATGCTGGCTGCACTTTCTCCAAGACATACACGTTTGTTCTTCTGGCCGTCTGTGGGATATTCAGGACTCTTTTCCAACACCACAAATCTAAGTTGTTGTTGTTGTTGCTGTTAAGTGCTGTCGAGGTGAGCACAGTGACCCTATGAAAAAAAGACCTGAACCCTATTCTATAACTATCCTCATTTCTCTACATTCATAGTTTCCAGAGGCAATTTGTTTAGGAAGTGGATGTTGCTCCTGCTTCCAAGCCTGTCTCAGTCTGGGAGCTCCACCAAACACTGTCCACAATGGAAAACCATTATGACATTTGACACAACAGTGGCACAGCATTCAGCCTCACAGTAACCCCAAGTTACTTCAGTATAGTAAATTGACAGACCAGTGCTGTACCACTTAGAAGAATCTTCATCCCAAACACAATTAACACCAGGCCCAAGGGCCCACCCACAGGTCATGGTTGACTCCAAACAAGAGGATTCCAGCCCACAGCTCATTGTTAGCTAAACCTGGCAAATCCAATCAGCTCACACAAGATTTTGAACAAAATAAATACAACCAAACAGTCCACACCTGACCCTCAAATCTAAGTAGAAACAGTGAAATGGGAACATGTTTGGATGTGCAGATTTTTTTTTCTGAAAAGAGTTAAATTGTAATGAGAGGAATAGATGCACACACACACCCAGGCTGCACACTGGTGCAACAGTATACTGATGTTTGGCAGCCGCCCCACAACACCCAGAACTCACCTCTGTACCAGCTGGACGATGCTCTGGGTGTTCATGAAGAAGACCTCGCGGTCAGCTTTGCGCTGCAGTGTGGCTGCGTGACAGTCTAGGATAGTGGCTATCTGGACAGGAAAACAGGACTGGCCACTCGACACAGAGAAGTCACTGGAAGGACCCCCCACGGCTCCTACAGAGGCCTGTCCAAGGCTCATTTAGAGACCAGAAATTCCCACCCGCCCCCTGCCTCCCTACCACCTCCAGCCACCCAGAGCCAAGCCCATTCTTCCCCTGTGAGCTTCAGGCTCAGGGCATTCAAGAGCTCAGGGTGACAGGTGTCACACAAGGATGTGGGCATGTATGGGTGACCCCTGGGGACAAATCGGGATAGCTACAGGAAAGAGGGCAAAGAGTCGCAGGGTGGGGGATGAGGAGTGCAATGTTTTAATTGATAAAGAATTTCCCTGGAGACCTCATGCTTGGAACGGTGGAGGGACAGCGCAAGAGAGCAAGACCTTAGGTGAGATGGATTGATTCAGTGACTGGGGTAATGGGGGTAGGTGTGTCAAAGACAATAAGGTTGGCACAGGATAGAGCAGGGTTCAGAGCTGTTGTACATAGGGTCTCTCTGAGTCTCAAGCAACATGAACAACAATTTACATACATAATATGCCTCTTTTTTCCCAAGTGTACAATTTATCATTGTATGGAACTGTCATCCCTATTAAATTTTGGTATGCTTTTATCACAAAAGGAACCCTTGTACCCAATGGCAATCATTCCCTACTTCTCATTGACCTTGACCCTTGGCAACCACTAATCCACTTTCTGCATCTGGATGTGCCAGTAGCGGACATGCTAACCTACACTACATGGCCTTCTGGGTCTCATGTCTTTCAAATCACATCTTGTTTTTGAGGTTCACCCACGTGGCAGCAAGGATCAACACATTGTTCTCTTTCTGGTTGAATGTTATTCTGTCCTCTGGAGCTGCTACCTCTGGGACTGACTTGTATTCTGGTTGACCTCTACCTTCGCAAACCACAAGCAGGGCCAACCAGACAGAGGGCAGAAGGGTAAGCAGGTGCTCTGCTAATGCAACAGGGATCTGTTGGCCTACTGGGTGAGAAGCTGTGCTGTTAACTAAAAGACATGTGGTTCGAATCCACCAGCTGCTCTGCGGGCAAAAGATGGGCAATCTCCTCCCATGTGATTTAGTCCATCTGAAAACCTGCTGGAGGGTGAGCTACGAGTCAGTTCCGACTTGATGACACATAACAACAACTGCTGATACAAACTGTGTCTCAAATTCTTGACAAAAACAACAAGAAAATGAGATGAATGTGGCATTCACGGTGGCACCTCTATCCCATCCTGGAATGGATGGCCCTAAGATGTTAACTCACAAAAACGGCTGAGAGAATGAAAAGTGCAAATAAGGTGGTGAAAAAGATCACTCCTCTTGATGTCAGCCAATGTTAGGGAAAATGTTCTCTCTAGCTGTACCTACTGTTTGCTCCTGTTCTGCAGCATGTAAAGCCTCAAGATTGGTGACGTGCACTCAGGCAACCACTGTTTTGTAGGAAATGTACAGATTCTGCAGGGCGATGTGGTAGAGAACCCTCAAGCTCAACAATCTATGGCTTTAAGTGAGTCTCAGGAAGCTTGGTGTGCACATCAGAGGAGGACCAGAGCCCACGAGCATCAGGGGGCCGGGTGAGGCAGGGGTACATACCTGCTGGCTGGGGAACTGGCACAGCACCGAGGTGATATTACTGGCATACTGGGCCATCACCCTGCGCACGGCCTTCTCCACGGGGGAAGGGATACGGCCCGACACACTGGTCATGATCTCCTGTAGCTCCAGCAGTGGTAGTGACGGGTGCCGGAGGGTCATCATGAGCTTCTGCACCCACTCCTTCAGCTGCAGCAGGTACCCGGAATAACCCACAATGCACCTTACCCAGGTCCCATGTGCCCCACATCCTCTACTCTCATCCAGGGTGGGATGTCTCCCACTGCTCAAGGTTGCCTAGGAAACACCCAGCTTCATCCACAACAAGGCAACTCTCTCCTCTTCACACATCCAGAGCACCAGAATGGAGCAGAAGCATGACACACGACCCTGCATGGAGACAATGCTGGGGACACCTCCCAGGCAAGGCCTACACTATTTGAAGGTCTCTGACCTGTATACGTTTTTGTTTGGTTCTCAGGGACTGCCCTACAGAAAAGGAGGATTACTGTTCTGAGTCTACCCTTAACAATGCTAAAGCAGAGAACTTAATTAAGTTTCCCAACATTATCCAACCAGTAAGAAGCAAAGCCAGGATTCAAACAGATCTAACAACTCCAGAGACTCTTAACACCTACTGGGTAGTACTTCTGGGGATATTTCAATAATTGGAGGTCAATGTATGTGGTGATGTTAGGCTAAAAGTTGGCTTCTTTTACCCATTACAGTTAGCTCCCTCAGGTCAGCTACCTTAGCTGCAGGCACATGGTCTTTAAAATCAGTATGGTCTTGCAAATCACCAATAGCTATGGGATAAGGATAAGAGAAAGAGTGCTTCCCACACTGAGCAGCAAGACTTGAGGTGAGCAAGACTTGTGGTGGTAAGACTTGAGGGAGACTGGAGCAAGACCCTGGTGATGGTGGTGGAGAGACCGTGGCATTGCTGTGAAGAAATTATGGCAAGGTGTGACCTGAGGCTTGCATTTGTGCTGGCCATAGTTAAAGGGTTTTTGCTGTTCTTGTCAGATACTTGAAGGAGAAGGTGACTTATAACAGCTCTGAAGCAAACCTTGCTAGATGATTTGGATTTGGCTGCTGAACTGAAACCAGGGCCTGGACTAATTGAGGAATGGTGCGCTGGAACCTGGGATAAGACCTGGACTTGTACTGGTGATATTCTGTGCCTCTTCTACTCTCCAAGTTGCTTCCCTAATAAACCTCATTCTCATACCACAACTGTGCATCTGTGAATCAGCAATGAATAAATGAACCCCCTTGCTGCTGGTGTGGCTCTAGAAGTGCCCTGAGGCTAGCCTGCAGGCTCTTTATCTGCTGTCTACTGTGGAGCAGTGAGGGTCTATACTATCCTGACTCCTTCTGGCCCTTTTAGAGAGGTGCTCACAGCCCTGTGCCTCAACTGTCCCATTTTTGGCTCTCTAGACAATGGGCTTTGTTATTTTGGGTTGTTTTTGCCTGCTCTAGACCCTCTTCTCAACTTGTAGCCAAAAAAGAGATGAAAATACTAGGAATAAAATACTCTTTCATGTATAGACAGATATATATAAAGAGTTAGATAGATTTTGATAGATCTATTAACACCCTGCAGTCAAGTCAGAACCAACTCACAGCTAACCTTCCAATAGGATTTTATAAGTTGTAAACTGCAAACATGTTGTGAAGTTAAATGTACAAGAATGCACATTGCTGGCAATGGCTACACAAATGCTACAACTATAGCCATTACAACTAGGCAGCAGAGCATGGGAGTTGAGAAAACGGACTCTGAGCCAGAAGGCCAGAGTTCAAACCTCAGCCTTGCCTCTTCACCTGTAACATAAGGCAAGATTCTTAGCATCTCTTTACCTTAGTTTCTATCCTGTAGAAAGGTAATATTATCAGTCCCTATGTCAGAAAGTCAGGAGGATTAACTGAAAGTAAATATTATAGGCTCAGAGCAGTGAAGTCAGAACACATAGAAAATGCTAAACAAGGCTGACTATTGCTGCCATCATGTGCCAGTAAGATGCAGAATGAGAAACCGCACATGATGCTGTCATTAGTGACATCAGCTTTAGCATCACAGGTCAGCAGTCTGTAAATCTGGAAACTACCCATTTCTCAACAGAGTGAGCAGACAAGAAGATATCAGAATGGTGTATTAATCACAGGTGTATTCCCAAATCAAGTGCCTTGTTTCTCTGTTCACCCAGAGAGCTGACACACAGCTTCCATTCTCAACGTCCTATTTGAACATCTTCCAGTCTTCAGCTGAATGGAACCAGTGAAGATCGAGTTTTTTCACTGAAAAGCAGTATTTACTTTTTAATGTTACTATTTCTTCGTATCATCAAGAGAGGAAGCATATGCTGAGTCGTTACAGTCGGGCTGAGGAACTGACGTGCAAAAAGACACCTTATTTGCCTTATTAAAACAGCTGTTGCTTTGCACGTTCCTTTGCTTGAACGGAGGAGTACTAGTGGTGGTGTGCTAAGGCATTAGGCAGCTAAACAAAACACTGGCAGTTCAAATCCCCAAGCTGCACTCAGGAGAATAATAACGCAGTCTACCTCCTTCTGATTAACTCTTCCAAAGAGTTACAGTTTGGAAACCCTACAGGGTAGTTCTGCTTTGTCCTACAGGGTAAGTAGGAGTTGGAATAGACTCAATGGCAGGGGGTTTAACTTGTGATCTGATGGCTTAGTGGTAAAGAATTATGCTGCCAATCCTAAGGTACATGGTTCGAATTCCCCAGTTGCTCTGCAGGAGAAAGAGGGGTAATCTTTCATGTGACTTACAGCCTCTGAAAATCTACCAGAGGGTCAGCTCTGAGTTGGTTCTGACCTCAACAGCACAAAACAACAACAGCTGGCATGGTTAAACAATCAACTACTAACTGAAATCCACCCAGAGGAGCCTCAGAAGAAAGGCCTAGTGATCTCCAGCTGAACAATATGCCACTGACAACTCTACGGAGCTCAGTTCTTCTGCCATGAGTGGGAATCAATAGCCACAGCTCTCCACTTTGCTTCCTCATTTCCTTAAACAAAGCCCTCTGCTCTTACAGCATAAAGGCTCCAGGACCCCTGGTGACTCACCTTGATGCTGAAAATGGGCTCAGGAAGACAGTAGCCATTCATGACGTTGGTCAAGTTTTCCAGGACGCTGTGGAACACCTGGTGCAGCTTCTCCCCGAGGATGGGCAGAGTGGGCTGGGCAGGGAGCTCCCCCAGGAAGGGCTCAGCCTGAGGAGAGACCCAAGAGGGAGAGGTCAAGACACTGTGGGATCCCAAGTGAAGTGAGGTGAGCTGAGGAGAGAAGCAGATCCGCTACGTATGTAAGTAATTAGAATGGAGCCTGAAAAGGTGGGAAATTGCACTGGAAAGGTGAAAACAGAAATTTTATATGACCCAGCTATTTCATTGCTTGGAATATACCCTGAGAGGATGAGAGCTGAGACACAAGCACAGACTTCTATACCAATGTTCATAGCAGCGTTATTCATCATCACAAGAAACAGCCCAAATGCCCAACCACAATGGAATGGATTGAGAAATCATGGTACATTCAGACAATGGAATACTACACAGTATGTAGGAGCAATCATTCTGTAAATTACTACCTAACTTGGGAGGGACTGGAGAGCATTATGCTGAGTGAACTAACTCAGTCTTGTAAGGACAAATACTGTATAAGACCATTATTGTAGAACAAGTATGAGGATCCAAGGAGGGGAGGGAGGAGGCTTAATCATGGGGTCACACAATTTGATGGGCGAAGGGAGGGATGGGTAAATGAAAGGATGACAAAGAATTTTATAAACTTTGTATGTAAACCAGCATAAAATTTAAAAAAGAAAATAGGAACTTTAGGTAATAACAATGCATTAAAAAAATTTAAAAATTAAAAAAAAAACCAATGCATTCATAGTGGCTCCTTGGGCGTGGGTGGTGCAGTGGTTTAAGCACTGTGCTGCTAAGCAAAGGATTTGGTGTTTTGAACCCACCAGCTACTACTTCCTGAGAGAAAGATGTGTGGAGTCCAGTTCTGTATGCACTGAGAGTCCTGGAACCCTATGGGGCCAGGCTACTCTGTCCCCTCAGGTTGCCACAGATCAAGTTTGTAACAGTGATGAATGTGAGATGTAGTCACAGATGGCACTGGGTCTGTATATTATCTTCACAACATTGTAATAAATCTAAAACTGCCCCTCTGTTTATTTACCAGCAACGACGACGACAGGATGACTGGGGAAGGCCTCACGTGGGAAATTTGTGTCTGAGTAACGTTCAAAAGCAGTGAAAGGGGAACCCTGAAAATGTCTGGGGAATGTCCTTCCAGGTAGATGGTCTCCTGGTGGGAGAGGCCCAGCAGGTCTGATTCAGCAGGAACTGAGGGAGAGAATGAAGCAGGAGTAACAGGGAGGACAGTTCACTGGGGCTCTTGCAGGCTGTCAAATTCTCACTTCCTGTGCAGACAGGAGACTCGGGTTTGGTCTTAGTCAATGTGTTTCATATGCAGCCACCATTTGTCTATCAATAGGGGCTTTGCAGGTTGCTGCGATATTACTAGCTATGCATGTGAGTGCTGGACAATGAATAAGGAAGACAGAAAAATAATAGATATCTTTGACCTGTGGTGCTGGAGAAGAGCACTGAACACCCCATGGCTGGCCAAGAGAACATGTCTTGGAGAAGGTGCAGCTGGAGTGCTCTTTAGAGGTAAAACTGACGAGGCTTTGCCTCAAGTACTTTGGATTTGCTGCTAGGAGGGGCTATTCCATGGAGAAGGACATGATGCTGGGAAGAGTGGAGGGCCGGCGATGGAGAGGCAGATCCTCAACTAGGTGCACTGACACGGTGACTGCTGCAATGGGCTCTTGTGTGTCAGGAGTGTGAAGGTGGCGCAGGACAGAACAGGGTTCAGATCTTTTGTTTATAGGGTCGCTATGAGTCATGCTCGACTCGACAGCACCTAACAACGACAACAACATGATCCTGAACAGGTTTCAGCACAGTTTGCAGACTGAGAGTAGGAAGAAAAGATTGGCAATCTACTTCAAAAAAAAACAGCCAATGAAAGCCCTGTAAATTACAATGGTACTGGTATGGCACAGGCCTGGGCAGTGTTGTGTTGTGTTCCATTGTATCCTGGGTGTCCAGGAGTCAGGGATGGCTCCACGACAGCTAGGAACATCAGAGCTGTCAAAGAATGTGGGATTTATGCTCAGGGGAATACAGAGAGGAGAGAGCACAGGAGGCTTTGTTGTGCCTGCACCAGACAGAGGCGGGGGATCGCTGGGCGACTCGGGAAGCTGGGCGCCACCTACCGGGTGCACTTTGGAAGGGTCGTCCAACTCCAGCCTGGCCACCACACAGCCGGCCTCCAGCACGGCGCCCGGCCGCTTGATGTACCTCACCTGGCCGCTCTCCTGCACATTCAGCGTCATGATCATCTTCATCACCTATGCGGCGGAAACAAAGCAAGATGGCTGGTGTCACGCCCAGCACCAATGAGAGCTGGGGAGGAACCCGGGCAGGATTCAAACAAAGAGGAGGACAGCAGGGACAAGCGCTTCTGGAAGCAGGCAAGGTGCCAGGCCTGGTGTGTCCCAAGAACGAACTGCAAGAGCCAACTCTGTGGTGGTGGTGGTGGTGTTCCTTCAAGCTGGCACCAACTCATAGCTCACCCTCCAGTGGGTTTTCAGATGCAGTAAATAATGTGTAAGGAGAGTGCCCATCTTTCTCCTATAGAGCAGCTAGCAGATTTGAACCACGTGCCTTTGCACTGAAAGCATGACTCCTTACCACCAGGCCACTAGAGTTCCCTAACTTGTTCTTGAGGTCGGTATTTAACATCCCCAGCCTACAAACCTGGGAAATGACAATCATCTCCAAAGTAAAGCCTTTCTCTTAGAAATGTAATCACAAAGGGCATTACACAACGTGAGATTGCTAGACAGACAGAGATGATAGATAGATAGATAGATAGATAGATAGATAGACAGACAGACAGACAGACAGACAGACAGACAGATAGATAGATAGATAGATAGATAGATATTGTACATAGGGTCACTATGAGTTGCAAGTGACTCGACAGTACATAATAACATATGTGAGTGTGTGTGTCTGTGTGTTATTGATTGCCGTCAAGTCGAGCATGACTCATTAGCGACCCTATGAACAAAAGACCTGAAGCCTTTCTATAACTATTGTCATTTCTCAAAGTTTCCAGAGGTATATTGTTTAGGAAGTGGATAGGGCAAGAAGCTGTGCTGCAATCCCAAAGGCACACAGTTCAAATCCACCAGCTGCTCTGTGAAAGGATGGGCAATCTTCTTCTGTGTGATTAACTGCCTCTGAAAACCCACTGGAGGGTCCGACTCTACAGTACACAACAATAACAACGTGTGTGTGTGTGTGTGTGTGTGTGTGTGTGTGTATTGATATATATTCCTACTGTGTAGTGAGAGAGTTCTGGTGGCCTTGTGAGTATGTCGTTGTGCTGCCAACCCAAAGGTAAGTGGTTCAGATCCACTAGCTGCTCTGTGGGAGAAAGAGGGGCAGTCTCTTTCCATCCAATTTACAGTCTCTGAAAACCCACCAGGGGATCAGTTATAAGTTAGTTCCAACTTGTCAGCATATAACAACGGCAGCAATAACACATGGCATATGAAGCATTTTGTTTTGTTAAAGGCTGACATCCTAAAAGCATCCTAAACACACACACACACACACACACACACACACACACACCACAAACCCTCTGGGGAATTCTTCAGGAGATGAAGAAGTCTGCTGGCAGTACAGCATCAGGCCCTTTCATTTGCCTCCTCTGAGCATCTGGATAGGGGCAGGTTTGTTACATGCCAGTGAGTCAAGAGAGAGCCTGTGGCTTAGTCGCTGGGATCACAGGAACCAGGGTCAGCCAGGCAACCCCACCACTCATCAGTACTCTGTGGTCCTAGCAAGTACTTTCCCTCTATCAACCTCAGTTTCCCCAACTGCAAAACTGACAGACAAGTGTTGTACCACTTTGAATAGGGAAGGGCATTTGGGTTGAATCACACACACTTGGTCTGGTTTGGGACAGGCACCCAGTGGCCAAGGTAAGAGATGTGCTGTTTCCTTGCACCCACAAGTTATGACAGAGACTCTCTGTTGGAGTGTGGGTGGAGAGAGGCCATAGGTCCCAGCCCCCAGAGAGGGAACCCTGAGAGCCACTCTGTGCTCACCTCCATCTCGGCGTAGCTGCTCCCAGCCTCAACGTGGCCCCCATCCTCCACTGTATACTGGATCAGCTTCCCAGCCGACGGCGATCTCAGGACTGAGGGGTCATTCTCCTTCTCAAACACGCACGTCTTGTTGCCAATAGTAACTCGGTAACTGGGAGCGAGAGGGAGTGAGGGCAGAGGAGGCCTGTAAATCTGGTAAGCCCAAGCCAGGCTTTCAATAAAATTAAATGTTTTTGTTATGTGCTGTCAAGTCGACGTGACTCGTAGAGACCCTATGTACAACAGCCCTGAACCCTGTTCTATCCTGAGCCAACCTTATCATCTCTGACACACCTACCCTCAATACCCCAGTCACTGAATCAGTCCATCTCATTGAGGGTCTTCCTCTCTTGTGCTTTCCCTCCACCCTCCCAAGCATGACGTCCCCCTCCAAGGACTGGTCCCTCTTGGAAACATGCCCAAAGTATGTCAGACAAAGCCTCAGAATCCTTGTCTATAAGGAACAGCTTGGTTTCACCCTTTCCAGGTTGAACCTGTTTGTTCTCCTAGCAGTCCATGGTATATTCAACACTCTTCAGCACAACAGCTCAAAGCCATCAAATCTCCTTTCATCACCCCTAGTCATTGTCCAGCTTTCTGATGCATAGCAAGTAACTGCAAAGACTATGGCCTAGATTAGGAGCACCTTAGTCTCCAGAGTGACATTATTGCTCTTCAGTGCTCTGGTGAGGTCCCTGACAACAGACTTTCCAATGCAATTTTTATTTCCTGGCTGCTGGTACCAAGAGTGTTGATGGTGGAGCTGAGCCAACTGAAGCTGTTAATGTCCATTTCTTCAGTGTTTCTATGACAATAAAGGTCAGAGATGGTGAGGATGGCACAGGATCATTCTGTTGAGCACAGGGTCCCTGTGACTCAGAGACCTGATGGCAGCTGATAGCAACAACAAAGGCACCACCCTCTACGGGTCCTTGTTGTTACTAGGTGCTGTCGAGTAGAGCACTACTCTTTTTTTTTTTTTTTTTTTTTTTTTTTTTTGGTTCTTTTTTTTTCTATAATTATATTTTATTAATTTTCATAAACATTTACAGAGATTTTGGGCTTCCACTCATTCATTGTTGCACTATTCTCTCTACCCTCCTCCCAGTTTGTTCTTGTCCAAATGCCACAGTGCTTGTCAAAGCCAGTTCTGATTAATCTTCTTTGTCAGTGTGTCCTTTGCCATTCCCTATCACTCCTCCCTGAGAGAGACTTCACCCTGATTCATAAGGAAAAGGGGATGACGTATTCTCTTAGCTACTTCCTGCTGAAAAGGGACGCTGTGGGTTTCAGGGTGAAGATCTTCTCTCACTACTCTAAAGGGCCCCTTTGGCAATAGGAAACACATAGACTATTATGGAGATTGATTTTGGAATTTAGATGCACTCTTATTGATTGTGCTTGGCTGTACATGTTCATATCCTTGAAGATGTATCATGGGGGTGTTGCAACCTAGAAGACCCAAATTTGACTAACAAGTTATAAGTACATGAGTCCAAAAATTAAGAGCACTACTCTTAATGACCCTACGAACAACGGACCTGAACCCTGTTCTATCCTGCGCCATCCCCATACTTCCTCACACACATGAGCCCAATGCAGCAGTCATTGTGTCAGTCCACCTGGTAGAGGGTCCTCCTCTCTTTTGCTGACCCTCCACCCTTTCCAGCATCATGTCCTTCTCCAAGGAACAGCCCCTCCTAGCAACATGATCAAAGTATGTGAGGGGAAGCTTCATCTTGTCTCCAAAGAGCACTCTGGCTGCACCCTCTCCAAGACGTATCTATTCATTCTCTTGGTCGTCTATGCAATGCTCAGTGCTTTTGTCCAACATCAAAGCTCAAAGGTGTCAATTCTTTTTCTGTCATCCTTATTTGTGTCCTTGAGGAGTCTTTATTCCCAAACAACAGCCTTTGATCATTATTACAAAAACTAAAACTAATTATCAATTATATCAAGGCTTCAGACACAAATTTAAAACGTAAGATTCAATGGCCTTTCTATATCTCAGCAACAAACAACTGGAACTTCAAGTTAAAAGCATCCCACTTACATTAACAATAAAATAACCAAGACACACGGTTCAAATCCACCAGCATCTGCGAGGGAGAAAGACAGGCAAACTCTTCCTGTGTGATATACTGTCTCTGAAAACCCACTGGAGGGTCAGCTATGGGTCAGTTCTGACTTGACAGTACATAACGACAACAATATGCATACAAGATCTCTATGAGGAAAATGTCAATGTTTGGATGAAAGGCCTCAAAGATTTAGGTAAACGGAGAGACAGTCCATATTCAGGGATAGGAAGACACACTACTACTATCAAGATGTGAGTTCTACCCATTGTAGAGTCAGTTCAATCCCACTCAAAAGCCTAGTGATTTATTTTGTGGAGATCAACACACTGCCATAATGATAACATGGAAAAGGAAAATACGAGAAGGTCCAACAGGATGCTCAAGAACAGAGTGAGGGGACAGACACCACCTGATGCCAAGATGTACCACTGCTCATCCCATTGGGCCCCCACTCAATGTACTGAACTGAGTGAATGTGACAGAGATAAGAAGACAGACACTCTCAAGGGTCTTCAACCATACAAACTACCCTGTGCTCAACAGAATGATCCTGTGCCATCCTCACCATCTCTGACCACTGTTGTCACAGAAACACTGAAGAGATTGAGACTGTTAACAGCTTCAGTTTGCTAAGCTCCACAACCAACACTCTTGGGAACAGCTGGGAAATAAAAAATTCAATTGCACTGGGAGAGTCTGCTGTCACCAGAGTACTGAAGAGCAATGATGTCAGTCTGGAGACTAAGGTGTGCCTGATCCAGGCCATGGAGATAAAACAACAGCAAGAAATATAGGAATAGTTATGATAATAAAGTCAGAGTCACACAAACTATCCAACAGCCTCCCAATGGAATTGTCTTTAGACCTGCAGGGTCCAATATTGTAGCACTTAGCCACATGTTTCCTACAGTGATGAAGGCAGTAGGAAAATTGGCCAAAGAACTGAAAAAATCTATCAGTGGAATCAGAAAAAGGCCCCATGAAAACCACTGATTATCTTTGACACTTGTCACAGAGATATTAAGAGTGAGGTGGTTGCTCACTTCGGCAGAACATATACTAAACATCAGCATGTCTCCTGTGCAAGGATGACACATTTTATATTAAGGGGGGAAAATGAGTGAGCTGGGTGAGCAAAGGATATTGCCTGTTTCTAGAAGAAAAGATCCAGCAGGCCCTGGCATGAGAAGCCAATCAATAAATATTATTCAGTCAGTATCTATTGACTGAAAATCTCTACCTTGTAAGTGAACTGAAGAAAACATGCTTCAACAGCAGGACATAGAATAATCTTGAATTACTTGGGAGGACAATATTTGTGGGTTAAAATGAGAGAATAAGACACACTGGTCTGAATAAAATCCACCACCTTAGGCATCAAGGACGGCGTCTCCCTTTCTAATGGCATCCTTTAGAGCTCAGGGGAGGAGGCCTGCTACTTATTCTTCCTGACTGGATGACCCAACAGAGTCATTTCCATTCCACTTGTCATCTCAGAAGGCCTGGCCAGACTCCCAGGGATGAGAAGTTCACTGAGGCCCATATGGTGGTGCCTCCCATTAAGTGCTGCCACGGCATCCTGTATACAGGGTCACCTTCTTGTCACGTACCTTCCCTGACAGACTGACAGTGCCCAGAGTAGTGACCATGCTCTTATCACAACACCCTACCCAGGGCCTAGCACAGACAGAGCTCATAAACAGTAGATGTAGTAACTAGGCAGATGCATGAATCAACTCTGTCCTGAGATAGTACAGACATGACGCCTTGGGGACTTAGGGGACAGGACCTTGGAAGGAGTGGAGTGGGAAGTCATGCCCTATTCTGCTGACTCCCTCTGGGTGATTAGTAAAGCATCTCCGGAAGTTTCTATTGAAGGTTTTGGGTCAAGGAACCAGTCTCTGCAGCCACTCTCTAAATTGACCAGAGAGGGTATCTGAGCTAAGACAGTGGGGTCTTTGTATGTTCAGCTGTCATGAGAGAAGCTGGAGCCATGTGCCCACAGCCGTGGGAAAAGCTGGCGCCATGTGCCCTCAGCCGTGGGAAAAGCTGGCGCCATGTGCCCACAGCCGTGGGAAAAGCTGGCGCCATGTGCCCACAGCCGTGGGAAAAGCTGGCGCCATGTGCCCACAGATGTGGGAAAAGCTGGCGCCATGTGCCCTCAGCAGTGGGAAAAGCTGGCGCCATGTGCCCTCAGCAGTGGGAAAAGCTGGCACCATGTGCCCTCAGCTGTGGGAAAAGCTGGCGCCATGTGCCCTCAGCAGTGGGAAAAGCTGGTGCCATGTGCCCTCAGCAGTGGGAAAAGCTGGCGCCATGTGCCCACAGCCGTGGGACAGGACCCCGTCCCTGCTCAAGCATACCTGTCAACCTCTTCCTTCATGTAGGTGGTATAGCTGTTTCCATTGTAAGACAGCAGAAGCCCCCCATCGTTCAGCCGATGGGCGTCGATCTCGATGTGACAGCCATTCATGATGAGCACAAACATAGTCAGAGACTGGCGGGCCACCTGTGGGGACAAGACAGATGCTACCTCCCTGGCTGTAGGAGGCCAGCAGGACCCTGGCTTCTAGAGGCCCATGTGGTCCCACCACAGGAGCACTGGGGGGCGATGCTTCCTTTACTCGGCCCCTGCCACATGAGTGGCTCACGAGGTTGGGGAGGGCCTAGTCGCTCAGCTGTCTGCCCATGAGGAGGCTAATGGCTGTAGACATGGTGCCAGCCAGGAATCACCCCCTGATCACATGCCATCAGGGGCTGGTGGATGCTGCCTGATTCCTGTCTTCCAGCAGCATCAGCCTGAGTGGGGCTGCCCTAGGTGGCAGGAGGAGGGGTGTCCAGCTCTATGTGACACTCTGCCAGTGGCCTGGAAGGGAATCAGGCATTGCTCCCCAGGCTTTACAGATTTTGGGGGGTGCAATGAGAAGCATGCACACTTGGGGCTCAGCCTCAGCTCTGCATTTCAGTCCAGTTCAAGCACTGGTCTCACTTGGCCCTCCATTCAATATACTGAGCCACAAACAGGACGGGAAGCAGAAAGCAAATCCCTACAGGGTCCTGTAGCTGCTGTGCACTGTGGAGTAGATTCCGACCCACGTAGCACAAGGTGACAGAGGCATCCTGCCCAGCGCAGTTCTCCACACTGAAATCTCGCTTTTTTTACACTGTGACCTGAGTCAAAGTTTCCCACACCAATCAGTTTTCCATTCACCCACATGTTTTACATTAACAACAATACTCATGGTGTACTCTTCCCACTCCCTCTGTGTGATTCTCATTTCCATTAACCTGGCTAGTCTGTCCTTTTCATCCTCCTGGGCTTCGTACTGGCTTCACTGTATACGGTTGGTTATTCCAAGGCGTGTGGGCCTTCCCAGTGCTGCTAATTCATCTGAGAGGCTCATCTGCTGGTCAGCTGCAAGTTGAGTCACGAGGGTGAGTCCCATTCTAGGTTCCAAGGGTGACTAAGGGCCCTCATTTGGGGCCTAAGCTACAATCATCATGATCTAAGTTACAATCTGCGTGGAAACAAGTCACCAGGTCTTTCTCCAAAGGGCAGCTGGTGGATTAAGCCCCTGATGTTTTGGTTAGCATCTGAGAGTGTAGCCACCGCAACACCAGGACTCCTTCTAAAGGACCTTGGGCTGTTGCCATCAAGCCAATTCACCTGCACAACAACTGCAGAGGATGGAGAAGGAATGAAGCAGCTGGTGGGTGCAGTTGAGGTTTTTGCTAGCACTCAGCACTGCAGCTCCAGGGCCTCTCTACAGATCTTTCCACTCTCTAAAGTATGTGTTTAGGGGCATAAGAGAACAGAAATATAAGAATATTCACCCCAAATTTATTTTACAACAGTAAAATTTAGACTCAAACTAACAACTTTACAATGGAATATGTTAGACCTATATTGTCCTTGGAGAAGGACATCATGCTCGGGAGGGTGGAGGGACAACACAAGAGAGGAAGATCCTGGATGAGATGGTCAGAGTCAATGAGACTGGCTCAGGACAGGGCAGGATTCAGAGCTGTTGCACACAGGTTCACTATGAGTCGCGGGCGACTTGACGGCATATAATAACAACATACCATCCAACAGGGAGCTCTACTGGGCATGTTGCTAGGAGAGGCTATTCTTTGGAGAAGGACATGATGCTGGGAAGGGTGGAGGGACAGCAAAGGAGAGGAAGACCTTCAACCAGGTGGAGTGACTGGGTGACTGCTGCAGTGGGCTCTTCTGTGTCAGGAAGTGTGAGGATGGCACGGGACAGAACAGGGTTCAGATCTCCTGTTAATGAGGTCGCTATGACTCATACTCAACTCAAAGGCACCTAACAACAACAGGGAGCTCTGGTGGCCTAGTGATAAAAAGCTGCATTGCAATCCCAAGGGCAGGCACAGGGTTCAAACCCACCAGCTGCTCTGCAGGCGAAGGATAGGCAATCTAACCCCATGCAATTCACTGCCTCTGAAAACCCAATGGACGGTCAGCTATGAGTTGGTTCTGACTCGATGGCACACAACAACAACAAGAGTGAGTACGAAGTTGTGCTGTCAAGCTAATCAATCAACTGCTCTTTGAAGAAAAGGATGGGCAATTTTCTTCCCAGTGATTCGTATCCTCTGAAAACCTCTAGAGGGTCTGCTAAGAGTCCGTTCTGACTTGACAGCAAGGATCTTAATTTAGTTGGGTCTCCTTTTGTTTGTTTTTTTAATCACATCTGCTAAGATCGCCCCTCTCCACAGGTGGCTACTTAAAATTCAGTAAAATAGGGAGGCTGGTGCTCTCTGTGGCTGGGCTGGGGGCCCACTGCCCTTCGGGATGTGCCCTTCTCCGCTCTATATTGGTTCAACTATGAGCTGGTGTCGAGCTGGCTAAGTGGGTCCAGGCTGAAGAACCAGACATCTGCGGCCATCAGCTTCATAGCTGGCGGCATCTCAGGGACGGCGGCAGCCATCCTGACTCTGCCTTTCGATGTGGTGAAGACTCAGTGCCAGGTCCAGCTGGAGCGATGGAGGCCGTGAGAGTGAGGCCTCCACGTGTGGACTCTACCTGGCTGCTGCCGCGGAGGATCCGAGCCGAGTCAGGGACAAGCGACTCTTTGCAGGATTCCTCCCAGCGCTTATGAGTTTGGCAAAAGCTTTATCCAGAAACTCAACCAGGAGCGGCTGCAGGGCCCTTAAAAGGGGCCAGGGGTTGAGGACCCACTTCCATCTGCTTCATGGATGGACACAGACAGGAGACTAAGCCAAGTGCCTTTTCCTCAGCACTGAGGTGAGGGGGAGGGGAAGCTGCTTCTCTTCCCCACCTCTGGGTCCTCAGCGCCCCCCTCAGACATGGCTTTCTTTCAGCTGCTCCCCATTCCTGAGGCTCAAGGAGCATCACTTTCCCATCTCCCAAGTTCAAGACCAAATCTGATGTCTGCCCACATCCTCATTTCTGTGGCTGGTTGGTTTGTTTTTTGTTGTAACTAGACCTGCCCTAGGAACCAAACACCCTGGCTGGGCCTGCCTCAGTCCTCCCTACTTCCATTAATTCCTTACATCTAGGGGGAAAAAAAACCAAACAAACCCAAAACAAACCAACTAAAAAAAAAATCAGTGAAATGAAACTGAAAATTCAGTACCGCAGCCCCTGTAGTACTAGAGACCACAGAGTATGTTTCCAGCACTGGAGAAATCTCTAAAGGAAGGTGTCACAGAGACACTAAACTTCAGAGAAAGAAAAGGTATTGACAACAGTATGTGGTCATCAAAGCACTAAAACTAGTATTTGCATGGGATATCAACTTCATCAAAGAGCTTAATTGCATGGTAGTTACTGTGGTCAGGTGCCACTGAGTTGAGTATGACCCATAATGACCCTATGAATGCAGAACCCTGTCCTCTGTGGGTGGATGACAACTAATAAGGGAGCCATTCAATTGTTAACAGGGACACCTCCAGGTGTCGGTACCTGATGGGTTAGTTTTTCTGGTTTTTCATGCTGGTTTGAGATTTCAACATTGCGACAATGAACACTGACACTTAAAATCAAGTTTCATGGTGGGAAGACTGGTGAGAACAACTGTACAACTTGGCAAATATAATTAATGCCACTGAATGATCCAGATAGAAAGGACTGAGATATGTATTTTTTTTACATGTATTTTTTTTACCACAGTAAAAAAAAAAAATGGTTGGGTGAATGTTATAAAATGGGCATGAATGGTTGGCTGGATCACCAATTTGCTTTGGAAACATGCCCTGAAATCACTCACATTAAAAAAAAAATCAAGTTAAAGGACCCAAATCCCCAAAGGTAGTTAAGATTTGGGCTAAGGGCTGAATGATGGTCTCAGAGTATGTCCCATGCCCAACACCCACGTGTTGCCAAACTAATCCTGAGAGTCTCTGAAGTTGAGAGTTTATTATGTGTTGAATACAGGAAAAATTAGCTTCTCCTTTGGAGGCAGACACGACTCTGTCCCCTCTGTTGATTGAGAGGCTGGGGAGAGCTGGGCAGGGCAGGGCGTGCTGGGGACTCTGTTCCTGCAGCTACACTCAAGCCCAGGCTGCTGACGCCAGGCCTCACTCATCCGAGCTCCGGCTCCCAGCTTCACATCCAGCTCACGCACCCAGATGTTCTCTGCTTGAATTGCCACTGGATGACCCAGGAGAGATATGCAGATACTTTGGACAATAGGAAGCAGCTCTGAGGAAGACCTGAGAGAAGAGGCCAGAAATCCACCTGAATTATTGGCTCAGAGACACAAAAAAGACCAGTCCACAGCTCTCCTATGTAGAGAGCTCTGGTGGCTCAGGGGTAAGGATTTGCACTGCCATCCCAAAGGCTCGCAGTTCAAATCCACCAGCTGTTCCGTGGGAGAAAAATGGGCAATCTCCTCTCATGTGATTTATTGCCTCTGAAAACTGGCTGAAGGGTCGGCTATGAGTCAGTTCTGACTCAATGGTATATAACATTACAGCTCTCTCACACAGACCCTGCAAGCTCTGCCACCGTGTCCTCTGCACACTACTAAGTCAACACATCCTGACACGAGAAATTCCTCTCCCGGGACAGTTCCTGGAAGAAAGAAAACAAGTAACTCAAACCTCTAAGGTGGAAGATGTCAGGGAAGGATGAAGACCCTTACCTTGAGCATATACTTAACGCCTCCATAAATTAATTCCACATCCACAATGTTCAGCAGAGAATCCGCGGGGAGAACCTGGCCCCTGACAAGGAAGACAGGAGTCTGTGTTATCTTGGGAAGGACCAAGAACTCTGCAGTTTTTGCCTTGTTTGGGGGGTAGGGGGAGGAAGAATCATCCAGCTCTTGGCCATTGCTGAGCACCAACCAACTGGACCGTCCTGAAGAAGCTCTAATTCCAAGGCAGTAAGTAAACTGAAAATGGGTGGTAAGAAATTAGAACTCTCATCCATTGCTCGTGGGATTATAAAACCATACAGCTGCGGTGGAAAGGTTTGATGGTTCCTCAAAACGCTCAACATGGCACTACCATACAATCCACCAATTCCACACTGTACCCCTAAAATTCAAAGCAAGAACACAAACATGGACGTGGATGTGCACTACTACTCACAACAGCCAAAAAATGGAAACCAATGTATAAAACCATTATTGTAGAAAGGGTATGGGGATCCAAGAGGGGGAGGGTGGGAGCAGAGGGGGGAAGATGGGCGGGGGGCTGTTAATCATAGGGTCACACAATTTGATGGGGGTGAAGGAAAAAGGAAAGATCTGGTGTGAATAACAATGTATTTAAACTTTGTAAATAAACCAGTATAAAATCATCATCATCATCTAAAATACAATGCATATGAATGATCATATAAAACATAATGCAAATGAAAAGTTGTATAAAACACAATGTACATAAATGAAACAATGTAAAGCAATTGTTATATGCAAACTAATAAAATAAATAAAATTTAAGGGTTAAAAAAAGTGGAAGCCACTTAAATGTCTTTCAACAGGCCACTAGGTAAATAGCCATGCGGCACATACACACACTGGAGTATTACTCAGGCATAACAAGAAAGGGAGTCCTGACAAGCCCCACAGCATGAGTGATACAGTCAGCCCCAGAAGGGCATGTATTATCTAGAATAGGAAAGTACATTAAGACCTCTGGCAGCTTAGTGGTAGGAAACTGTGCTGCCCACCTGAAGGCAGGCACTAGAGGGTCAGCCAGGAGTCCATTCTGAGTCAAAAGAACACAAAAACAATAACAGCAGTGGATACAGAAGGACTAAACTGTATTAGCGATTACTCTTAGAAGTGTAGGGAGCTCTTGAAGTGTAAGGAGCTGTCCCGTCATCCCAAAGGTACACAAGTTCAAAATCCAGCAGGTGCTCTGTAGGGAAAAGATGGGCAATCTCCTCCTGTGCGATTTACAGCCTCTAAAACTTGATGGCACATCACAACAACAGTTTAGAAATGCAGCCAGGGTGCTCCTTAGAGACAAGGACAGAAAGACATCACATGTTATCAGGAAGGCTCTGTCCCTAGAAAAGCATCATGCTTGGTGAGGCAAAGTGTCAGCGAAACAGAGGAAGGCTCTCAGCAGGATGGACTGAGTCAGGGGCGTAACAATGGACTTAAACAACAGACGGTGAGGATGGCGCAGGATCGCCTCTGTCCACATTGCACTGTCCTGTACCCAGGATCACTCTGAGTTAGACAACACCTAACAAGGTGCAGGTAGGAGGCAGGCAAGAAGGAAGACTCTCTTCTTAAAGGAGACTGAAATGCCTGTTAAGTGGGGCGAGGGAGTGTGGGGGATGCCCTGAGGAATAGTTAGAGTGATGGCTAAAAAAATATGGTGAACAGCATTAATGTAAGTTGTGCATATGACAACTGCTAGCATGGTAAATGTGTTGCTGCAGACACATATTTTAACACATACACACAAGGACAAAGGAATATGGAAAATCCCAAGAAGTGGATGCTTCTCAGAATTTGGAGAAATGATAGCAGCAAATGGAAATGAAAGTCAAGGGAGCTCAGGTGGCCTAGTGATAAGGAATTGCACCGCCATCCTAAAGGCAGGTGGTTTGAATCCATCACCTGCTCCATAGGAGAAAGATGGGCAGTTTTCTCTTGTGTGATTTACAGCCTCTAAAAGCCGGCAGGAGGGTCAGCTCTGACTTCATGGTTCATAACAACAAAGGAAGTGAAATTTTAGACTGTGTGTTCAGGAAGCAATTTGCATGATCATTTTTTCTCAGGAAGATTTCACATTGTGGGGACTCCATGAAAGCAAGTGGGGCAAAGACTGATTGTGTGTGTCTCGGGCACCTGACAACAAGAGCTAGAAACTTCACTATTTTATCTCAGTTGGGGCGATGCTGCCCCATTGAGGTCACTGGCCATGTCTGCAAAGACATTATTTGCTCCGTAATGCACATTCTGAACACGACACCTGGCATTTCAAGATTTGAGAAGCCAAGGGTGCTGCTGGCATCAGTGAGCAGAGGACAGGGACGCAGCTCAACACTCCATGGAGTAGAGGAAGGCTACTGACACTGAGAATGACCCCCCAAACACCTCAATAGTGAGGCTGAAAAACCTCACAGACAACAGCCAGTCATTTCTCATTTTAATTGGTTTCTAAGTCAGGTGAGGTGCCGGGAAAACCACCATTGTACCCAAAACCTCACACCAACCCTCCAGCTGGTTTCTGACGCTGTAAATCTTCCTGGGAGGAGTCCACCATCTTTCTCTTGGATTCAAACCACTGACCTTTCAGTTAACAGCCTGGCATGGCATGACTTGCAGCCACCAGGGCTTGCTCCTTAACCATTTTACAAAAACTAAAAAGAAAACACTCAAACCCATTTCCATTGAGTCAGGAGACACTCATAGAGATCTCCCATTGGGTTTCTGAGGCTGTAATCACATGGGAGGAGAATGGCCATCTTTCTACCTTGGAGTTGCTGGTGGATTTGAACCACCAGAGAGGTGGAGATTGATCAGCCGAGCAACCCCTATGGACTGCGCTACTAGAGCCTTAAACTCTGCTCTGCTTATCAGGGAGCCGTTAACCTCGTTTGCTTACCAAACTGCCCCCTTTAACTGTGAATGCCTGAGTGCTAGGATGTAACTTACACAAGTCAGTGCCAATCAGGAAACGACTATGCTGGTGGCTGTTTAGCCTGAGGCCTCAACTCCTCAAATCTTCCTCCTACCTCCCCATCCCCATCCCCTCTTCCGAGGAATGGCACAGAGGCATGTGTACAGGAGAGCTTCACCACTTGCCTGACAGTGGCACTCAATGACGTAAGCAGCTGGCACATGTGACAAAGAGAGCCAGCGGCAGCCACGCACCCTACCTTTCCAGTGAGTGCAGGAAGTCCGTCATGCACGTCCTGAACATGGCGTCTGCCACGTTCAAGGCTCCACACACCACCCCAAGCATCACATCTGGTTTCTCCGCCTGAGAAAGAGAAAGACTACGTGTCAGTATCCATAGCAACCACATCCCCGGGAGGGCCAGCAGTCCTCACCAGTACTTCCCAGTCTCCTACCTGCACTTTCTGGGCGATGAGGTGGTCTAACCACCCGGTGTCAATATCATTGTTCTGGAAGCTCTCGGTCTCCAGGAGGTTGATGAGATACTCCACAGTTGTCCTGAAGTCTCCTCGGATGGACAGTTCCTTCAACGCCACCACCATGTTCCTTGAGGGGAAATGCACATTACTGCAACTTAATATACATACACACAAATCCTCCTGCTTCCTTTCATGTGATGTGGTTCCTAGAGAGCCAGGAGAAGCCAGTAATTAAGGCAGATGTCCAGGTGGGCAATGTCAGCTTGGACAAGTGACTTAATTGTTCTAGGCCTCGGTTTCTTAGTCTGGGAAATGAGGCAATAATCCCAATTTCATAACAGCTTTGAGGATTAAAACATGACAATTCATATATTGTACATGGTACTGGCCAATACATGTTAGCAACCAGGAACATGTTTAATCATCATATTTCCAATCATTTTAACTACTCAATGTCGCTAGTCTCTCCTCTCCCATTGAACCTATTCAAATCTCCCCATGAACCCTGAGCTGCTATTGTCCTCTCATTGGCCACACAGCAATTTTGCCAGGTGTGGGGAGGATGTATCCACAAATGGGTAACAATGTTACCTTTTCCTACAGGTATGACCTCATCAGACAGTTTACCATCCCATCTGACCTCAAAGAGTCCCAATCCAAAGGGCAGACACTTCCATACCTCTGAACTCATAGCATGAGTGTTTGGGGGTGGGGGTGGGGGAAACAGGCACAACATTATAATTCATCTCTGTCTAGGAGTAAAAAACATTCACACTTGTTAAGAGCTCCCATACATCAAGATCTCATGGAATCCAGACTTTATAGATTCACAGAAACGGAATGAACTTCTAAATTATTGCTCTGAGATCATCTTTAAATTTTAACCCAAAAACATGTCCTGCAGTGTTATTAAGACCAAACCACAGTTTAGTGTAACTGGAAAGAACACCTCCCTTAAGCATTGTGCTGTTTAGAAAGGTCTATAAGGGATCTATAAGAATTGATGCTTTTGAAGTGTGATGTTGGATAAAAGTACAGAATATTCAATGGCATGCCAAAAGAACAGATCTGTCTTGGGAAAAGTGTAGACAGGATGTTCTCTGGAGACAAGGCTGGTGAAGCTTTGTGTCACACACTTTGGACATGTTGCTACATGGAAAAGGCCATTATGCTTCAGACGGCAGAGGGTCCACAAAAGAGAGGAAGATCCTCAATGAGACAAACAGCGACTACAGCAATGGGTTCAAGTGTGTCAGAGATGACGAGGATGGCACAGGTTCATAAGGTTGCTAAGAGTCGTACTCAACTCAACGGCACCTAACAACAACAATAAAGGAGTTAGGAGCTCTGCTGGTCTAGTCTGCATCAAAGGGCTCCTCTCTGGTGGTCTGGATCCACCAGAGATGCTGAGGGAGAAAGAAAGACGGGCTATGTGCCCTGGTGTGATTTACAGCCTCCGAAAACCCCGCCGGAGGGTTAGCTAGGAGTCAGTTCCAGCTTGATGGCAATGAGTTTTGGGGTGAAAAAGGAGATTAAAAACAGCAACGTAAAAGTTAAAAAAAATATCTTAGGGGGCAGCGAGTTTGTGTTAATGGCTGGAATAACTCAAAAAAGAAGTGGTAGGGATGAGTGCAGGACTAGAAGGATGCAGTCAGCATCACAGAATAGTTCATGTGGAAACTGTCGCATTAGTATTGTTTTGCCGAATATCTTCTCAACAGCAATTGAAGGAAAACAAATCTTTACTGAGTGGAGGTAGGAGGAAAGTAAATGGAAGGATTCCGGTGAAGAAACAGGGTAATAATGAAGGGCAAAGCCCAATGGTAATTAATTTTTAAAACATAATGCATCCTCTTCCAGTTCATGAGCATGATGACTGGGTGTTCATGCTTTTTTATACGACATGTGCCACCTTTAAACCCTGTCACAAGATAGGCACATTATCCATCTGATGTGAAAAAAACAAAACAAAACCATAATGCATGAGAATGATTGTATGAAACATAATGTGAATGAATAACAGAGTGAAACACCATGTACACAAACTATAAGCAAACCAATTAAAAAGAAAAAATAAAAAGAGCTCCTCTGTGGTATCATCAAGTGTGAAAAAATGTCACTTTGGGGTCAAAAAAGGTTACCGAAGGGTCAATGTTGTTGTTACCATCAAATTTTAATGGACCCATAGCTGAAAATTCCAGTGGCTTTTTAGGAACTGTAAATCTCACGGGGTTTTTGGAGGACCCTGGCTTTGGGGATTTCTACCCTAAGGACACTTCATGAATAAGAGCAGAAAAAAGTTTGGCTGGGTTTTGTTGTTTGTTTGTTTGTTTTTCATTATGAGTCAGGTCAAAAAAAGGAAGAATTTGAGAGCTGTCCTTCCGTGGGTGTCTCAATTCCCCAGAAAGCAAAGCAAGAGTGGATTTTTCTTTATAAATAATATTTTATCTGAAGGAAAATAAAGAGTGGACTTCTCTGGGCTCAGCAGACAGGAAGTGCCGAGATAGGCCTCAGCCTGGCAAGCAATTTACAGAAGACACAGTCATAGGAAATTCAGGGATGAAATACACACTTGGCAAGAGCTATTGATGTGGTTTAAATGTAAAGCAGTCCTTTTCTGAAAAAAAAAATGACAGGTCTCAAACCAAATACCAAAGTTCCTGCTGTCAAGTTGGTGACAAGCGGTTGACTGTAAATTACAGTCACCTTTTAAATCTAACATCTTCCTGAATAACTGGGGAATCTTCTTTGAGTTGGACTTCAAATAATATAAAGCCAAGTGACCTCAGGTGGGCTCTTTTAAATTTGTGGTGCTCAAAACAAAAATAAAGGCGGGTTGGGGGGTTGGGGGGCTGGAGGGGGCAGGAGGGTAGGATTGATTCTTGGCACATCAGCACAGATATTTCAGACAGAAATGTGATTATCCACCCATGATCTCCCTAAAATGCTACTGCATCTCAAAGAACAGCTGCCTGTTCACAAGAAGGAAGGCAGGATGAGAGATACTGACGAAATGGCCTCTTCTCGGTTTTCTCCCCAGGAGAAGCAATGTCCAAACTGGGAGTCTGCAAACTCGTGTAGCCCACCGGCTGCGGCCACGCTGAAGTAACCCCATACGTTCTTGTTGCTGCGGAAATTGAGTTCCTGGACAGTCCCAGAGCTTGGCTTGAAACCCTGCGGTCCAGAGAGAAGCATCATGGAAGAAATCATTATCCAGACATGGTCATCGTTAAGCCGCCCAGAGCACAGTGTACACAGCACTGTACCCTCCCGCGCTCCTGCCTGCCAGACTGCAGGGGCGATTGTCAGGAGGCACAGGGCCTTCAAGAGCTGGATTTTTGAACGAGGACTCCTGGCTTGCTGGCATGGCCTTACATGGGAAGCTCTGCTGTGACCTTTTCAGTATCATAGCAACACACAAGCCTCCTCTGTGCACGGGGTGCACTAGCCTGGACTAGAACCAAAGTCTCCGTATTCCAATGACCTCATATTCCAGCTATACTTCCCCACTGTCATCAAGAGGGATCCAATTCATGGGACCCTCCACAGGGTCTTGAGGCTGTAACTCTTTCCTGGAAGAAACTGCCCAGCATTCTCACCGGTGTGGCTGGTGGATTAGAACTGTCTATCTTTCAGTCAGCAGCCCAACACATTACACACTGTACTACCAGGGTTCCTTACATTCCAGGCCCAGTTTGCCCAAAAGGATATCCCAGGAGGTGATGAAAAATGTTTGGAACTAGATGATCACATCTAGTGATGGTCACATCATATGATAAGTGGAATTACCATAATGAACTATATGCAAATGTCTAGTATCTTATTGTCTATGTTGTTGTCATGCAATGTCATATTAGAAGTCAATCCTCCAGGGGGTTTTCAGAGGCAGTAAACTGCATAGCAGACAGTCCATCTATCTTTCTCCCTCAGAGCAGCAGGTGGATTAGAACTGTGTACCTTTGGGTTGGCAGCATGATTCCTTACCACTAAGCCACCAGAGCTCTAATGTATATACACATAAATATAGATACAATTCTGGTAAGTAAGGTAGACCTGGACTTCCTCGCTGGGGTTTGAACTCCAGAATAGTGTAACAGAGCATGTTATCTGTACAGGAGCCTAGAGGAAGGACATAGAGTCCAGTGCTTTCTATTTACAAACCTAGTTCTCCAGCCCCCTGGACACCTGTGAACCAGCACCCCGCCTACAAAAATATCCCCGTGTTGCTTATTCACAAAAGTCAGCTTTTGACTCATAGTCAAAGTTTCCAAATTGACTTAAGTACCATGACTTACAATTCTTTCATTAAAAAAAGAAACAAATTTCTCTAAGGCTGTTTTTAAAAATTAATTTACATTTATATAATTACTTATGTGTCATTTTTATTACATACAATTAGACAATTTGGGCGCATAAAATGGGGTAGTGAGTCCTGTAACAAGTACCACTGGGACGTACAGAAGTTGTGGCAGATGCCAGGTGGTTAAGACACAAGTAAGTTCAAGTCACAAAGGGACTCCACCCCATACAAGGGTCCAGAACCCACTGATACTGTGGAAAAATGGGTAAAGCCATAGACTGGAACGTGAAATTCTCAGGGATTCCTGATTTCCTGGATTGGCTTCCTGGAATCCTGATTTCCATAGAGGTTTGGATGACACCTCAAATCCACTGTCCTGAAATTATCTTTAAACCTTAAATCCAAAATAGCCGCTGAAGTCATCTTAAAAAACCAACCAGCAGTTTAATTTAACTAGAAGTTCTTTCTTGAGTATTATGTTCTTTTAAGAACCACCTATGTGAAATCAAGTTGACAACATATTTTTGAGAATGTAATCCATGTCACTGAATTGGACACTGAGAAACTATGGGATTGGTGAACGTTCTACTGTGTATATTCTCAACAACAAAGAAACAAAATTTGTATTTTTTTTTTTTAACGAGTAGAGCCAGAAATCCAAGGAGCTGGATTTGAGATCTGACCACTCATCTTAAAGACGGGCCACAGCGTAGTGACAGGACATCTTTGGAGGTCACTGACTGAGCTGCGTCACCCCTAATGGTCCCGGATGGGAGATGTCAGACTGCAGCCGAGTCAGTTACCCGCAGTCCCTGCAATGGCCAGAGATGGCGCTGTGTAATTGGAGCAGTGAGATAAGGAGGGCATTTGTGATACCACACATCCAACATGCTATGACTCATGTCTTCCTGCGTATTAATTAGTTTCCTCACCTATAAAGTGTCAAGTTTGGACAATGGTATGTGTCCTCCCAGGCTGGGAGGTGTCTTCCCAGGCTAAGGTCCAGGATCTGCCCCAAGCTGAGAGGTTGAGATGGGCAGGTATGGGGCCCACAAAACTTACCTCATCCGGATTTTCGCTGGTGATTCTGGCAGCAATGACATGGCCTCGGGCCAGGGGAGGGTTGGTAGGGTTGTCAAATGAAATGGGGGTCACCCCCCATGGTGATTCTCCATACAGAAGCCGGATATCCTTCAGCCGGTGCAGCGGGACACCCATGGCAATCTAAAACCAAGAAATCCATCCACAGACTGTCAGGCCCCTAGAAAGCCAGTGCCAAAATGCCAAGGGAGCTCAATGCATCGTTCAGGACATATTCACGCTTACTGAGTGAAAAATAAAGTGCTGGGGAGGTAAGAAAAAGGAGGGGGGAAAGGCATGATGCTGCTCCATAGAGTTCAAAGTGATCCTGGATAAACACGCAATGTTACTGGAATGGTATCATGCCATATCAAACACATGCATTCAAGACAAATCAAAGAGCATGAGTGCTACTGTTGTATGTGTTGCAAAGCAGGAACCAACCCATAACAGACCCTCAGCAGGATTTCAGAGGCTGCAAACCACATGGGAGGAGAGCCAGTGCCGAGAGGTAAAAAGTAGGAAGGGTGTCTCACTAGAGATAAAGGTGTTGTGAATGGCAGAGAGAAAGCAAGGCTTCAAGAATGGGCCAAAAAAAGGAGACAATTATGGGCACTGGCTTAGCCAGAAGGTCAACTCTAAAACCAGCAGTAAAAGGACAACCTCTCTGTACCTCCTGGTTTAAGGACACATCATCACCTCTGCGAAACTTTTGTCTGAACTTTTAATATGAGTCCAGTTAGGGAAAAAATATTTAGACCAATTTCAATGAAAAGATGTTTTGCCCAGAATTGAAATGCCACAGTCAAGAAGGAATACATAGAAGGGCTGGAGAACTGTTGGAGATTAAAGAGAAGGGGATATGAAATGAATGGCATGGACGATCCTAGACGAGATCCTAGTTTAAAACAAAAAACAGGGTGTCTCCCTCATTGCCATCAAGTCCATACTGACCCAGAGCTGACCACCCACTGGGTTTCTGAAGCTGTAAAGTGCACAGGAGAAGACTGCCTGTCTTTCACTATTACGATGCCTGGGAAGCTTTTAACATTAATGAAACTGGGTTTATAACATTAGATAAATGCATGGTGTTGATGCTCTACTTCGCGAGCATGGTATTATGTTGTGCTTATGGACAGGATGTTCATGATTACAAGATAATTATACTGAAGTGTTTAATGGTGAAGCATAATGTTCAATCAAACATCTCCCAGAATGCTGAGCAGAAAAACTAAATAATATATATACAATAGTATCTGTGATATTAACATTTCATATGGGAGGAATGAGGGGGGAAATACCTAAAAGGGCTTTAAAAAAACAACACACCAACTGCCATTGAGTCAGCTCTGCTTCATGATGACCCCATGGAAGTCAGAGAGAACTAGACACCAGAGGGTTTTCAACAGCTGTGATCTTTCTGAAGAAGACAGCCAGGCCTTTCTTCCAAGGCACTTCTGGATGGATCCAAATGCCAATCACCTGGTTAGTCGTCAAGTGTTCCACCCAGGAACTCCAGGGGCTACTAATGAAAAACAGGCCAAGAGTGCTGCTCTGCGCTTATTAATGGGTTCCAAGGGATCCATGAAGATCTTGAAATGAGATAAAATACACATTTCCCAAGGGAAAGGACAACAGCTTTTGCCAGTTCCTCAAAGGGCACTATAATCAGGGAAAGGTGAGAAACCGCTTACAGGAAGGTTTAGTATTTAATGGAAGGCTCCCAATGGGTGTGGCTCTCAATGCAACTCTCACCTCAGAAGAGCTAAGAACAAGAAGCCAATGAGGGATGAGCAGGCCCAACCCGAGAGACACAGCCTCCTGTGCTGGGTTCAACACCCACCTCCTCACCTGAAGCTGGGCAGCTGGCAGGTTGACATCAGCGATCATTTCCGTGCAGGGATGTTCAACCTGCAAACGGGGGTTCAACTCCAGGAAGTGGAAGCTGCCATCCTGGCTGTAGAGGTACTCAACTGTCCCCGCGCTTACGTAACCCACGGTCTTGGCCAGGCGGACAGCACACTGCAAAGCAAAGCAGAAGGCGTCCAGTAGTGCTCTTTGGGGTCACTGGTGCCCCCTAAAACATATGCTCATGTTCTAACCGACTCCCTGCACCTGGGAGTGTGGCCTACCCCTGGGACCCATGACTGGGATCCTGTTTGGAAAAATGAGGTTTTATTACATGTTAACAAGGTCACATACAGAGTATTAAAAAGAACCCCTAAAAAACGCAAAACAAAATGCTCAAACTCCTTGTCATCAAATCAGAACTGATTCATTATTATTTTGTTATGAGCCATCAAGTCACCGGTGACTTATAGCGACCCTGTGTACAACAGCTCTGAACCCTACTCTAAGCTGAGCCAACGTTATTGTCTCTGACACATCTACCCTACCCCCTTACCCCAGTCACTGAGTTAATCCATCTCATCGAGGGTCTTCCTCTCTTGTGTCATCCCTCCACCCGTCCAAGCATGACATCCCTCTCCAAGGACTGGTCCTTCCTTGCAACAGGCCCAAAATATTTGAGACGAAGCTTCAGAATCCTTGCTTCCAAAGAACAGCCTGGTTTCACCCTCTAGAGGATGAACTCTGCTTCCTTAATGATCTGTTTTGCATATAGATTGAAAAGGTACGGGGACAAGATGCATTCTTAACACATTTCTTTTCTGATTTTGAACCGTACAGTGTTTCCTTGCTCTGCTCTGACAACTGCATCCTGGTACAAGTATAGGTTTCATAAAAGCACAATCAAGTGTTCTGAGATTCCCATTTTCCTCAAGATTAGTCACAATTTATTGTGATCTACACAGTCAAATGCCTTTGCATACTCAATGAAATACAGATAGACATTCTTCTGGTCTCTCTGCTTTCTGCCAAGACCCATTTGGCATTGGCAATAATGTCCCTGCTGCCACAATCTCTTCTAACCCCAGCCTGTATTTCTGGTAGTTCTCTGTAATGTACTGCTCAAGTCTTTTCTGGATAATCTTGAGGAGGCTTTTGCTAGATACAAAGTCTAGATACAGTCTAGATACAAAGGTGCGCCTAATACAGGCCATGATCTTCTCAATCTACTTGTTATGCTTCAGATGGTTGGACAATGACTAAGAATGACAGAAGAATATATACCTTCAAGTTGTGGTATTGGAGAAGAGTCTTGGACATACCATGGATTTTGCATATTATTCGATGATTTCTACACTCTGCTGGGTCACCTTTTTTGGAATGGGAATAAATATCCATCTCTTCCAGTCAATTGGTCAAGTAGCTGTCCTCCAGATTTCTTTGCACAACTTGGTGAGCACATACAAGGCAGCATCTGTTTGCTGAAATACATCAACTGGTATTCCATCAATTCCTGGGGCTTTGTTTTAGCCAAGTCCTTCAGCGCAGCCTGCACTTCCTCCTTCATCATCATTACCTCTTGCTTATATGTTGTTTCTTGAAATTCTGTGTCAGCCAATTCTTTTTGGTACAGTGACTCTGTATATTCGTTCCATGTGCTTTTAATGCTTTTTGAAACATTCAATATTCTGCCCATAGCATTGCAACTCGTGGCTTGAATTTATTCTTTAGTTCTTTCAGCTTAAAAAATGCTGAGTGAGTTTGGCCCTTTTGATTTTCTGACTCCAGCTTCTCACACATTTCATTATAATATTTTGCCTCATCTTCCCAAGCAGCCCTTTGAAATTTTCTATTCAGCTCCTTAATTAACTTTTTTATTTCTTCCCTTTGCTTTGGCTTCTCAACTCTCTACTGCAATATTCAGAGTCTCTTGTGACAACCATTTTAGTCATTTTCCTTCTTAGTAATGACTTTTTGCATTCTTCATGAACCATCTTCATATCTTCCCACAGCTCATCTGGTCTTCGTTCATTAGTGTTCAAGGCCTCAAGCTTATTTATGTTGGTTTTTAAATCATGGGAGATAGACTCCAGGTCAAAGTTTTATTCCTCTGGATATGATTTAAACTTCTTTAGTTTTAATTTGAACTTGCATATGAGGAGGAGTGTGGTGTCAAGACTGGAGGAAGACTCATTAACAACCTACAATAAGCAGATAATACAACCTTGTTTGCTGAAACGGAAAAAGACCCGAAGCACTTGCTGCAAAAGGTCAAAGGACTGTAGTCTGCATATTATATGGACTGAAGCTCAACATCAAGAAGACAAAGATTCTCACCACTGGGCCAATTGGCAGCAGCATATTACATGGAGAAAAGATTGAGGTTGTTAGCAATTACAGCTTGCTTGGATCCACAAGCAACACTCTTAACACCAGCAGTCAGGAAATCAAAAGACAAATTGCATTGGGAAAATCTACTGTCATGGATCTCTCCAGAGTGCTGAAGAGAAACAATGTCAGTCTAGATACAAAGGTGTGCCTAATCCAAGCCATGGTTTTCTCAATTACTTGTTATGCTTCAGAGAGTTGGACAATGACTAAGGATGATAGAAGAATAGGTACCATTGAGTTGTGGTGCTGGAGAAGAGTCTTGAATATACCATGGACTCCCAAGAAAACAAATAAGTCTGTCATGGAGAGGGTGAAACCAACTCTCTCCTTAGAGGCTAGGATTTTGAAGCTCCACTTTACTTACTCTGGGAAAGCGACCAGGAAAGATGGGTCCTTGGAGAAGGGCATCATGCTCGGAAGGGTGGAGGAACCAAGAGAGGGAGACCCTGGATGTGATGGATTGATACAGTAACTGTGGCAATGGGGGTTGGTGTGTCGGAATTAGTGATACTGGCTCAGGACAGAGCTGCTGTACATAGGGTCGCGATATATCACAGGCAACTAAATGGCACATACATACTAAGACAGGTTTGGAAACAAGACTGACATCCACCTCCTATATAACATGCCTCCAGAAACTCTTAGGAAATTTGATAAATGTCAATAATTGTAGAGGGGCTTCAGGCCTTTTGTTCACAGGGTCGCTATGCTCAACTCGAAGGCAATAAACAACAACAACAGGATGAGCCCGTTTGTTCTCCTAGCAGTTCAAGGTAAATTCAATACTCTTCTCCAGCACCACAGCTCAGAAACGTCAATTCTCTTTCTGTCATCACTAGTGATTGTCCAGCTCTCTGATGCATAGCACCTAATTGTGGATTTATTATTGTTGTTGTTGTTGTTGTTATGTGCCACTGAGTCACTTGTGACTCATAG
>NW_006399901.1:5643813-5647802 GCF_000299155.1 Elephantulus edwardii | reverse complement strand
TTCTCAGGTAACACTGAAGATGCCAAAACCATGTGGCATTCATTACACAGGCCGCGCACAGTGGGGGTAAAGGAGCCTGACTGGCAGAAAGCTGGGCAGCTAAAAGATTTATTATTAGAAGATACTTATACTGAAGTGTTTCAAGGCAAAGTTTCCATGGTATTACCTGCACAGGAGACTATGTGTCTTTCTCCTGAGGAGCTACTGGTAGATTCAAACTGCCAGACAAACGCACCCTTTGGGTTTGCAGCACAAATCCCCAGGGACTAGGCTACCAACCCCTCTCTGTGGTGTCTGATAAAAGAAGCAGAACAGACACACACAGGAAGGCAGAGGCCACTGAAGAGACTGCTACAATAACAATGATCCAAACACATGGGAACAAATATTGATTTATTAATTTTGCTGTATGTATTCTCAACAATTACAAAATGAATACATTTTCTTAAAAGATGCATTTACAAGCAGCTGAGGAATATCTGGGACTAATGAGAAAGAAGAACTCTCCCCTGGAGCCAGTGTTATGATCTGGACTTCTGCCTTCAAAACTACAAGAAAATAAATTTCTGTTCCTGAAAGCTCCTACTTTGGTATTTGTTACCACAACATGAGTAACTAAAGTGATGGCTTACTGATTGCCTCACTAAAGGATATGCTACGTGTTAACTAGTTTGAGTCCCCAACAGATCAGCTGTTCCGACAATCCCAGGTCATGCTGAAGTCATCTCCATGGTGGTCAAGTCTCTTCCTGTGCACTTGGCAATAACTCTGGTTTGTACATAGTTTGTGTTGACCTTGAACCAAAACCCCTCTACCTTGCAGCTGCCCCACGCGCCCCTGGGAAGCTCACCTGCTCCATGAACTCAAACACGGCCGGTGCGGCAATGGTGACTGACGCCTCTTCAATGATCTTCTGATGTCGCCGCTGGATGGAGCAATCTCGGCCAAAGAGTGACACAGCATTTCCATACTGGTCAGCGAGAACTTGGACCTCCAGGTGACGAGCGTGCTGGGCCAGCTTCATGAGGAAGATGGGAGAGCCCGGGATCTCACTCTGCACCTGGGGGGAAGAACAAGGAGCCCACTGTTCCCAGAGACACAAGGCAGGAGGCAGGAAGGTATCTGGAGAGAGCAAGAACACCGCAGTGATGTGGCCTGAGGACTTCTGCAACATTGCCCAGCTTCTCCTTTCCCTTTACTTCTCACAAAGATATAACACTCTCACTTGTTGGGTTTTTTTTTAGGTAAACATGAAAATATATATTGTAGAAAATGAATTTCACCCAAATCCCATCTTCCAAAGATACTGTGTTATCATGAATTTATGGGGTAGAGATGGGAAAGGTCTGGCATGCAAATGAAAGTAAAAGTCCTCTGCTCCATGCTGCCCTGGAGAGGGCGACATCAGGCTGCCCCTTGGAGGCAAGGATTTTTGAAGCTCTGTTTTACATATTTTGGGCTCATGACCAGGAGGAGTCCGGCAGAGGGACATCATGCTTGGAAGGGTGGAACACAACACAGGAGAGGAAGATCACAGATGAGATGGACTGATTGAGTGACTGGAGTAATGGGGACATTACTTTACAGTAAGACTGGCTTAGAATCGAGCAGACTTCAGAGTACATAGGGTCTCTATGAGTTAATGGCATATAACAACAACAACAACATTTCTTTACATATTAAAGTGGACAGAGAGCAGGGGTGGGAGGAAACAGTGCAACCATGAATGAATTTTTTTTAAGTGAACGGGGGGGTTGTTGTTGTTAAGTGCCATCGAGTTGTAGGGGGGTAGGGAAGAAAATGTGCAACAATGGATGAATGAAAATCCAACTTTTCTGTAAACTTTTGTTAAAATCACAATTAAAAAAAATATTAGTCACCTGTAACGTTTCCTCAGGCAAAATGAGAAACAGAAACAATAAAATTTTCCTAAAAAGAGATATGTTATATTTCATGTTTAATTTGAAGTACACCTTTTCTACATTTTGGTCTTAAATGCCTTTCTATTCAGAGTTATAAAATTGTAGATTGTAATAATGATACCATTCCCCCTAGGGCGTCACTTGGGAAAACAAAGAATTGCTTTTTAAAAAAATTTTATTTCTTATAAAGGGTGGGGCAGCTGATGGAATGAGAAGGAAAAGAATAGACAATTTTTGCATTGGAATAGGTGATAGGAATGTCTATCTTAAATGAGTAGAGAATCAGGTATTACGTGTATTGCAATTAACAGTCTGAAACAAAACATACACTATGGACTAAATGGCTAGAAGGAGGAAAGAGAAAGAGAAAATGAAGAAGAAGAAACAGGGAAGATGTATAAGGGAAAAGCAATATAAGAATTTACTCAGGCATTGTAATAAGTTAATTTCATCAATCCATGGCAATTAATCCCTATGTATGATTATATGGGAAAATCAATGTGATTTGTAAACTTCCACTCAAATAAAATGGATTCAAAACAACAACAAAAAAAATCTGTATTTCTTCTCTACACAAAGTAATACACACACTTCTTTAAACAAAAACAGGATCAAAATTAGGTGCAGCAGAAATGTTATTTCTCTACAAGGACATCAGCTAGTGATGGTTAAAAATCCTGCAGCAATGATTATGTGTAAATCGCTACCTAACTTGGGAGGAACTGGAGAGCATTATGCTGACTGAACTAACTCAGTCCCATAAGGACAAATAGTGTATAAGACCATTATCATAGAATGTGAATGAGGATCCAAGGAGGGGGAACAGAGAGGTGAGGATGGGTGGTGGAGGTCGGGGTGGGGGGTTAATCACAGGCCCACACAATATGATGAGTGGAGGGAGGGGCAGGTAAAGGAAATGGTAAAGATCTGTGTGAAAACCAATGTATATGAACTTTGTAAGTGAACCGGTATAAAACAGAAATTTATATATATATCTCCCCTACAAACATACACCATGTTTGACTGCTTGGACTAATTTCTAAGACAAAAGGTTAAGTGAGAGGGGCAGGGGGTGGGGTAGGGAATAAGCTGCAATAAAATAAAAGGTGGTGTCCCCTATACTAAAAAATATAGGTCCCATTTATACTGTAATAAAAACAAAAGTGTTTGAACATTTTTATTGTCAAAGTGATACAGAGACATCTGAAAACTCAAGATGCACTACTGTCCAATCAGAACCATCACACAGCTGACCCTTCAGCAGGTCTCATGGGAGAAGACTGCCCAGCTTTCTTCCTCAGAGCCAGTGGCAGATTCGAACCGCCAGAGAGTAGCTGCCCTTGGGTTAGCACTGCAGCTCCCTATGCACCAGAACCCTCATCTCTGAGACGGGGAAGGGGATTTTGAGGTGTTGACTGAAATGAAATTCTTTTTCAATGTTTGCACTTTGAGAATAGTTTCATATTGCAGTTGGGTAATTACAAGCAAAAGCTTGTGATTAAGATAATCTGTAAATGTCACACTGGGTCCCACACTAGACCCTGAAAAAGAAAGAGGGCATTAGTGGGGAAACGAGTCAGCATAAATTCTAGATTTAGTTACTAGACATGCTGTGAATATTAATAATCTCTTGGTTGTGACATAAAGTGACACCAACAAGGGATATTAATATTAGAGGAGCATAGGTGAAGAATACATGGGAGCTCTGTGCCATTATTGAAAATCCCCAGCTGGACAATGAACAAGTGATAGAAGAACTGATGCCTTTGAGCTGTGGTGTGGGAGAAGAGCAGTGAACATCCCATAGAAGAACTGATGCCTTTGAGCTGTAGTGTGGGAGAAGAGCAGTGAACATCCTGTAGAAGAACTGATGCCTTTGAGCTGTGGTGTGGGAGAAGAGCAGTGAACATCCCGTAGAAGAACTGATGCCTTTGAGCTGTAGTGTGGGAGAAGAGCAGTGAACATCCCATAGAAGAACTGATGTCTTTGAGCTGTGGTGTGGGAGAAGAGCACTGAACATCCCATAGAAGAACTGATGCCTTTGAGCTGTAGTGTGGGAGAAGAGCA
>NW_006399901.1:5638158-5643713 GCF_000299155.1 Elephantulus edwardii | reverse complement strand
AGTGTGGGAGAAGAGCAGTGAACATCCCATAGAACTGATGCCTTTGAGCTGTAGTGTGGGAGAAGAGCACTGAACATCCCGTAGAAGAACTGATGTCTTTGAGCTGTAGTGTGGGAGAAGAGCACTGAACATCCCGTAGAAGAACTGATGTCTTTGAGCTGTAGTGTGGGAGAAGAGCAGTGAACATCCCGTAGAAGAACTGATGCCTTTGAGCGGTGGTGTGGGAGAAGAGCACTGAACATCCCCATGGACAGCCAAGTCTTGGAAAGAGTGCAGCCAAAGTGCTCGTTGGAGGCTAGAATGATGAGGCTTCACCTCACATACCTTGGGTATGTTGCTAGGAGGGGCTAGTCCTTGGAGAGGAACATGATGCTGGGATGGGTGGAGGGTCAGCAAAGGAGAGGAAGACCCTCAACCAGGTAGATTGATATAGTAACTGCGACAATGGGCTCTTATGTGTCAGGAAGTGTGAGGATGATACAGGATAGAACAGGGTTCAGATCTCTTGTTCATACGGTCGCTATGAGTCATGCTCAATTCGACAGCACCTAACAACAACTACAAACAACATATACATAAACATCACCATCCCACAAATAAGCAAATAAATTTTAAAACAGACACTTTGAGCCTGTATCTTTGTGTGATTTAGACACAACTGACTCACAGGATCAAATTTCCTAATGAAACAGACAATCATAAATGGTGTACTCTGATGAGTGAAAATGCGCTCAATTGCTTCAAAATACAACACAGCATTGTATCTAGCTCCTGTAAACGCTTTCTCCATTGTTATATGTTACCGCAAATCATTGGTTTGTCAACAGCTGAGTAAAGGCAATTCCCAACGACATGAAGGGGGTCTGGGAGAAGGGGAGGCAGGACGAGGTGCTGTACAAAGCATTGCCAAGGACAATGAAAGCTGTAGCAATAGGCACGTGGCATTTGTTGAAAGTGACAGGATCGTACACCACTAAGAGTGGCCTAGATTTAATGCAATGATCATTATTAGCTAACTGAGTATAACAAATATCTAAGTGGCAAGATGCTAAGGGGGAAAATAGCGAAGAGGAGGTATATGCAAACTTGACTTTCTCTACAAATTCACTGTAAACCCTCAATGCTCTAAAAATAAAGTCAACTTTTAAAAATGATAAGAACAAACTTACTTGTCTAAAAAGAATTGGGAAGTCCTCTGCACTCTCTGCTTTCCGGATTCCTTTCCCTCCACCACCTTCCGAAGCTTTGATCATCAATGGGAAACCTATCTTTTCTGCAGCCTGGGAGCAAAGGACAAGCAGATCTCTTTAAAGTTAACCACTTTGGCAGCGGCCAGGCCCAGTGAGGGGATCCCTGGTTCCACCAACTCTGTGCTCACCTCCAAGCCCTCATCAATGTCCTTCACACAACCCCTTTCATATACATCCTCTGGGACACTGATCGTTTCGCCCTGCCGTAACCCGTCCTCTGCCCACTCCACCATCAGACCTGCAGAGACACAAAGTGGGACCCTTCCCAGGAAGGCAGAAATGCACACACCCCACCGTAAACCGCAGGGCTCTCTCCTCACTCACATCACCGCGGACCCAGGCAGGGTCTGCACTAACCAAGTACAGACATGTTGCTTTAGCTACCAACAATAGTGGCCTAGTTGGTAAGGAATTGCACAGCCAATCCAACAGCAGGTAGGAATCCATCAGAGGCCCCACAGGAGAAAGATGGCCAATCTCCTCCCACGTGAATTACAGCCTCTGAAAACCCCATGGACGATCAGCTTTAAGGTGGTTCTGACTCAGTGGCACATAACAACAATAACAACATACACCATTATTTTTAATATTTTTTAATAAGTGGCGGTTAATCTAATCGAAATTCCCTAAAAGTGAAGCTCTGGAAGGCATATTCTATGTGATCTGACACAGGCATTTCAAGTGTTACGAAGTCTATTTATTGATGCAGAAAGTTACTCATTAGTGGGGGTGGGGGGCAGAAGATCATAAACCAGTAAAGATAAAAGATCTATCTTTTTCAAGGAAATATCCAGAAAAAGGCTGGGAGGGTAGATAACACAGCTCAACAATGGCATCATGTTCAACATGCTCAACAACAGGTCTCAGGATTATGGATGATTTTTACTTTCTTCCTTGTCATATTTTCTAAATTGTCTACAATGGGACTGTATCATTTGTTTAAAAATGTAGAAACATTTTAAGTAGAGAATGAAAACGTAAACTCAGTTTTATGCTCCCCGCCATAATATACACATTCACATATACAGCTCACACTACCAAGACTGGACACCAAGAAGTTCCCCAAAGTGAAGTTCAGGAACTCTTACCACTTCCACTCCAGGGCAGCGTTGGGATCTGCAGCGTCTGAGCCACGATGGTCGATGCGATCTTATCCCCCAGAGCCCACATGGCCTCACTGGGTGGACCTGGGGAGCCAAGGACAGGAAGAAAGACACACCAGGTTAAGTCACAAAACCTGCTTCATACCAGGAGGAACACAGAGAGTTCTGTTCATACCATTGTTGTTTTGTGCCATCAAGCTATGACTCAGAGTGACCGACCCTATGAACAATGTATCTGAACTTTACCCTGTCCTGTGCCGTCCTCAGCATCTGTGATACAAGGGAGACCACTGCCACAGTCACCACATCCATCTTGTTGAGGGTCTTCCTCTCTCCCACCCTTCTAAGCATAATGTCCTTCAAGGACTGACCCCTCCTTACAACATGCCAACAACAGAATTTCACCATCCTAGCCTCTAAGAGGCACTCTGGTTTCACTTTCTCCAAGACAGACCTATTTGTTCTCTTGGCAGTCTATGGGATATTAAAACTCTTCCCAAACACCACAACTCAAAGGTTTATCAATTCTTCTTCTGTCATAATTAGTCATTTGTTCAACTTTCAGATGCAAAACAAGCAACTGCGAAGACCATAGCTTGAGCAGGCGCACCTTCATCTTTAAACTGGCGTTGTTGTTGATTGCCTTCAAGTCGAGTACAATTCAAAGCGACCCTATGAACAAAATGCCTGAAGCCTTTCTATAACTATCGTCATTTATCTAATTTCATAGAGTTTCCAGAGGCATGTTGTTTAGAAAGTGTATACCACTCCTGCTTTCAAAACTGTATTGCTCTTTAATACTCTGGGGAGGTCCCTGATAGCAGATTTTTCTCAGTGTGACTCGTCTTTTGATTTCTTGACTGCTGGTACCACAGGTGTTTACTGTAAAAACAACCCTAATGACTCTTATCTCTGTGGCCTTATAGACTTATCCACATGACAGTCCGCCCCTCAACTCCCCACAATGAAAGTGTGAGTTAGCAATTTGAATGTACCCTAGTTAACAAAGCAGAGGTAGAAAGAAAACCTCAACCAGGCAAACTCTCCATCAATGGCCCCAGACTGCCATATGGGACAGAAACACACTTTACCTAGGAAGGCAATCTCATGCTTGTGCAGGAGCTCCGGAAGCTTAGGGTTTTCAGAAGCGTGGCCCCAGCCAGCCCACACAGCCTGCAAAGGAGAGAGGTGCGAGCAGTGAGACTCCTGCCCGTGTCCTGCAGAGCCTGCCTCCTCCACCTCTTTTGAGGCATGGAGTCAGGTCACTCTGCACCTCAGGGCCACCGAGATGTGGACACTCAGGCCAATCTACCTGCACAGGGATTCTCTTGGCAATGTCCACGATCAACTCCACGTTGGCGTAATTGTTGTTATTGGCCCCCCCTGGGACAGGGACATACTGATCTGCCATCTTGATGTATTCTGGAATTAAATGGAGGGAGAACAAGAGGACTAAGTTACTGCAGGCCATTCTGTGAGCCACAACTATACACAGGCATGGACATAAACAAAGACGATGCAGCACGCAAAGATATTTCCATGCAACCTGATGTCCACACGGAAACTTGTACCCAGTCGTACAGGAAAGTTTATAACAGCAGAGTCCAAAGACTAAAATAACTCAAATGTCCACCAAGGAATGAAGTGTGGTGACTCTATACAATGGAATATTACTCAGTTATTATACAAAGGACATATGCAAAGGCAACTCTGGTGACCTAGCGGCAAGAAGCTGCATTGCACTCCCAAAGGCACATGGTTCAAATCCACCAGATGCTTCACTTGGCAGTCTCTCCCTTTGCCAGTCGTATCTGACTCGACAGCACAAAAAAAAAAGAAGGGAAAAAAAATTTTTTTAAAGTACATATGCTACAACACAGATGAATCTTGAAAATAGTATGTTGGATTCAAGAAGTCACAGAAGGAGATATACTGTCAGATGTCTTTTTATGACAAATCCAGAATACAGGTCTGTGGTTACCCGAGCATGGAGGAGATGATGATTTGCTGGGTAGAGAGTGGTGATCTGGGGGTGATGGAAAAATCCTCTAGCTAGTGGGAAGTGGTGCCTGTGTAGCATTGTAAGTACACAAAATGCCATCAAGCTGTGTGCTTTAAAATAATTGATTGCATGTTATGTGAATTTCAACTTAATTTTAAAATACAAAGCAATGGAGAAACGTGTGTGACAACTGGAAGAAAACTGGATATTTAAGAAGCCCTGGTACACATCTCACCCCAGAAGCAGTGGAAAAGTTTAACAGGACAGCAAGTAACAAATGCTAGAGAGAATGTGGAGAGATAGGAACCCTTATGTACTGTTGGTGGTATCGTAAAATGGTACAACCACTCTGGAAGGCAGTTTAGCATTTCCTCAAAGCCGAACATAGAAATTCCATACGACCCAGCTATCCCACTGCTTGGAATATACCCTGAGGAAATTGGAACTGAGGCACAAACGGGGATTTATACACCAATGTTCATAGCAGCGTTATTCACCATCACAAGCACATGGAAACAGCTCACATGTCCAACCACAACTGAATGGATTGAGAAATTATGGTACATTCACATAATAGAATACTACACAGCATGCAGGAACAATGATTTTGAAAATCACTGCCTGACTTGGGAGGGACTGGGAGCATTTTGCTAAGTGAACTAACTCAAAGCCGTAAGGACAGTAGGGTGAGGATGGGCAGGCAGGGGGAGGGCGGTAATAATAGGGTCACACAATTTGATGGATGGAGGAAGGGTGGGTAAAGAAAATGGGAAAGATCTGGAGTGAAAAGCAATGTATGCGAAATTTTTTAGTAAACCAGTACAAAATAAAAATTTTATTTTTTTATTATTATTAAATTTTATTCGTTTTAATGAACATTTACAGGGATTTTGGGTTTTCATTCCTTCATTGCTGCACCATTCTCTCTACCCTCCTCCCCAGTTTGTTCTTCTTCCCCTGTCCTCCGAATGTCTGTTTTAATTGTCCAATTGCCACAGTGCTTGCCAAAGCCAGTTCTGATTAATCTCCTTTGTCATTGTGTCCTTTGCCATTCCCTATCACTCCTCCCTGAGAGAGACTTCACCCTGATTCATAAGGAAAAGGGAATGGCATATTCTCTTAGCTACTTCCTGCTGAAAACGGACGCTGTGGGTTTCAGGGTGAAGATCTTCTCTCACTACTCTAAAGAGCCCCTTTGGC
>NW_006399901.1:5611715-5638058 GCF_000299155.1 Elephantulus edwardii | reverse complement strand
CTGTGGGTTTCAGGGTGAAGATCTTCTCTCACTACTCTAAAGAGCCCCTTTGGCAGTAGGAAACACATAGACTATTATGGAGACTATTATGGACTATTATTTTTAATAAAAAAAAGCAAGCCCTCGTACATAAAGGAGTTCTGGTGGCCTAGTGGCCAAGACACGGCATTGCAATCCTGAGGTTTGTGGTTCGAGTCCACCAGCTGCTCCACGGGAGAAGGATGGGCAATCTCCTCCCACATGATTAACTCCCTCTGAAAACCTGCCAGAGGCTCAGCTAACTCGATGTACACAACAACAACACTCAAAAAAATAAGTTTCCAAAGAAGCCCTGGTGCCCAGTGTATAATGTAACAGGCTGCTTGCTAACCACCTGTTCAAACCCACAACCAGCTGCTCCACACAAGAAAGCTGGGCAGTCACCTCCTGTCAAGATTTACAGCCTTGGAGGGTAAGCATAAGTCAGAATCTACTTGACGTCAATGGGCATGGTTTGGACATGTGATTAAAATTAAAGGACTTGGAGGAGAAAGAGCCAAAGAAAATGGAAGCAAGCTGGCAGGATAATGAAATTAGAAATGATCTGTTTGTTTTGTTTGTGTGAGTTTTTTTTAATTGATTTAAAGTTTATCTTAATATCATGTTAGCATTAAACAATATAATATCTTAACTTTAAAATATTTAAGATCTCTAAGCTAGAAAGGGGAACTCTGGTGGCCTAGTAGCAAGAAGCTGCGCTGTAATCCCGGAAGGCATGTGGTTCAAGGTCACCTCTCTCTGCAGGAGAAAGATGGCAGTCTCCTCCCGTGCGATTAACTGCCTCTGAAAACCAACCAGATGGTCAGCTATGGATCGGTTCTGACCCGACGGTACACAACAACAAGCAGCAGCTAGAAATTCCACTTCTAGGAATATGTCCTAAAAAAAAATCCCTCAGTGAGACCAAGATTACACAACAGGATATTCACAGAACAGGGCTTTGAACTGAGAAAAATCAGACCACTCCACAGTCAAGAGCTGCCACAGCTGAGCCTGGCAGTTCTCCAAGATCCTGTGAATGGACAACCTGGAGTCTCAGGTACAGATGCAACAAGAATCCTACAAAGATGGCCCTTCTGGACCCCTGCTTCCAGTGTTCATCAAATATACATGTGCTGGCCATGGTGAAGGTTTCAGAGGTTAGGAAGTGAGCCAGTCAGAGAGCTCATCAAATTTGGATTTAATTTGAGTTGGAAAGGCAAGGAAATAGTAAGTGCAGGCTGTGGTCATGGGTAGGAAGGAAACACCCAGCATTCTCTGGGAAAGCAGCGCCAGAGGAAGTGACGTTTGAGTCACTGAGTGTCTAGCAGGCTGAGTGGTTGTGGGCAAGCTGGGGAGGAGTTCTCCCAGCTGTGAGCTGGGGGGAAGTACCCTGAGCAGAAAAGGCACCACTTGTGCCAAGGATCTTGTGCCAAGACCCTCAAATCAGAAAGACCACAGCCCACCAGGATCCAAGAACAGGCTGGTGAAAGAGGGGAGACTGCCGACAGAGGCAGCAACAACACAGGCACCAAGGAAAGAGATAATAGGACCTCAGCTCTGCTTTGATTTTTGTTTTGATTTTCTTGTTGTAAGGTACACATTTCCAAACATTTGCCATCTTCACCACTCTATGTTTATAATTCAGTGATGTTTTAACCACTGTTTATACAATCATCACTACTGTCCACTTGCAATTTTTTTCCCCCTCATCCTTTAAAGTTCCCATTTAGAGGCCACTTCCGGCATAGTCATGGTGGCTAAGGCTACCACCAACCCATTGCTAGGACTTGTGGACAAATGCATAGGATCAAGGATTCAGATTGGGATGAAGAGTGGTAAGGAAATTGTTGGCACATTTCTAGGTTTTGATGACTTCATCAATTTGGTCTTGGAAGACGTCACTGAGTTTGAAATCATCAGAAGGCAGAAGAATTACTACATTAGATTAGATTCTGTTCAATGTAAATAATATAACAATGCTGGTTCCTGGAAAAGGACCTGAAGTATGAGTGGATTTTCTTGACTGAATGCTAGCTTTTGTTTTATAAAAGCAACAAAATGGAATTTTTTTTAACTTTTTACTCTCGAAATTCTGTAATGCTAAGTTTCCTGTTACAGGGAAATGTTTTGAGATAAATTTTAAATGCCAATTTTTATAAGTTAATCATGATTATCTTGGAAGAAAAATCAACAGTTTGCAGTTTGAAGACCAAAATATTTTTTTTGTTGTGTGTGTGCAAGCAACAAATGCTGGCAAGGTTGTGGAGAAACTGGAACCCTTATTCACTGTTCGTGGGAGTGCAAAATGGTGCAACCACTATGGAAGGTAGTAAGTATGGTGCTTTATCAAAAAGTTTGAAATAGAAATATCATTTGACCCAGAAATTCCACTACTGGGAATACATCCTCAAGAAACCATAACTGCCACCCAAGCAGACATATGCACACCCATGTTTATTGCAGCTTTGTTCACAATAGCAGAGGAGAAAACAAACCAAGTGCACAACAACAAACAAATGAATAGAGACGCTGCTGTATATCCACACAATGGAATACTATGCTGCATTGAAAAACAGGGAACTCATGAAATATTATACAAAATAGGTGACCCTGGAAGGCATTATGCTGAACGAAAGATCTCAGTCACAAAAGAGAAAATACTGCATAACACTACTGTTATAAAACAGGACTGACATGGGATTGTGGGGAAACTAAGAAAAGATGGGATAATGTACACTTCATTGAAACAAATGAGGGAAAGAACTGCTTAAAAGGAATATATGATTAGGTATTATTTGCATGACAACAGTCCAGAATAAGAGTTGCATAGTAAAGTGGACCAGGGTTGGGGTGGGGAATTAGAAACTAATGAAAGAATTTTTTTCTCAAAGAGAAAAAAGAAAAAAAAAAGAGAGAGAGAGAAAAAAAAAGCAAACTGGGGTGGGGGGTGGACATGGAAACAAAATGTGCAACAATGAATGAAAAAATAATAAAATAAAAATGTTTTTGATTAATTGTAAAAAAAAAAAGTGTCCATTTACCATGACCCTGAGCCCAGAAAGCCTAGAGGGTGCTCGACTACTAGTGCTGGCTACACTGAAAGAGAACACTGTAGAGGGACCCAGATAGAGTGGGAGAAATATGTCCAACAAAATCAGAATTTTTTTTTAAAGGCCAGGATTATTGGTCTGATGGAGATTGATGGAACTTTGAGACTACGGCCCTGAGCCACCCTTCAGGCCTGAACTGAGCTCATCCCCATGGCTGGACTTCCCAGCAAACAATGGAGAGGCTGTAAGTGAATATCAACACCAAGGAGGAACAAGGAGGGACACACTCCTAAGAAAAAGTAATCAAGTGAGAGCCACAGGGCAACACTGGGCCAGCGATAGAACTCAGTGGGAAGAAGGGGCAAAGAAAGAGGAGTGGATGTGGTAAACAGAGAGGGGAGGAGGGGTGGTACGGCGTTGGGGAATCATAGTGTCATATCAAGTAGACTGAATGAACCAATTTGCTCTGTAAACTTCCACTCAACTCACACCATAAAATTTGAAAGATAAAATATGTTGCCTTAAAATAAAGGCTTGATTCAACTTTATAATCACTTAATTATGTGAATCAAACATAATTAACATTCTAAAACAAACTGTCTATGAATGATTGAATTAAAAACCAATATGTGTTCACCAATGCTCATAGCAGCATTATTCATCATCGCAAGAACATGGAAATAGCACAGATGTCCAACCACAAATGAATGGATTGAGAAACTATGGTACATTCACACAATGGAATACCACACAGCATGCAGGAGCAATGATTTTGTAAATTATTACCTAACTTGGGAGGAACTGGAGAGCATTATATTGACTGAACTCAATCCCACAAGGACAAATATTGTATAAAACCATTATTGTAGAATGAGTATAAGGATCCAAGGTAGGGGGGAGGGTGGAAGCAGAGGGATGATGATGTGCAGGGGGAGGAGGGTTGTATAATTTGATGGGAGAGTGAAATTGGAAGAATCTGTCCAGGAAAATAATGTGTCCAAATTTTGTAAATAAACAAGTATAATAATTTTTTAAAAAACAAACCCAATATGACTGTCACTCAAATTTTTAATTTTTTTTTTATAAATCTCTGTTCCTCCCACCCCTGGTCACCACTAATAAACTCTGGTTATGCATCTGACTGTTTTAGAGATTTCACACTAAGTGGGATCACCGACTATATAGTGTTTGACTCATCATAATGTTTTCAGAGTGCACCAGACCTGCTATTCTCTTCATGGCAGACTTATCCACTGGGTGGATGGAGCACGTTTTGTTTATCCATTCACCTGCTGAAGGGCGTTTACACTGTTCTCATCTTTTGGCTATTGTGAAGGGGCGGCAATGAACATTAGCAGACAGGCCTCTGTTTGGGTCCTGGATGTTTAAGTCTTTTGAGCATCCACTGGAGAGTTGAATTGCTGAGTCACACCATAGTTCCATGCCTAACTTCTTGAAGGGCTGTCAGGCTATTTACTCTAAGTTGTGTTTTTAAAAGTTCCCTCTGCCTGGTTCATGGAGATGGGTTTGTAATTGGACAAAATTGTTAGGGAAAAGTGAGTTGTCCAATAGTCATTTATGGAATGATCTATTTCAGTAGAAATAAATACAGACAATAAATGAATGACTGAAATTATACACAGAGAGACACATACATATATAAATCCGTTTAAAACTGGTTTGTTTTTTTTATAAAAAAACAACAACAACAAACAAACCTGCAAGGGGGGGAAAGGATCCTATTGGGATAGTGCATAATGGATGAGGCTGCTAACTTAAAGGTCAAGTTGTTGTGGTGCCTTGGTGTTAAGGAGCCGCACTGCGAACCCAAAGGCGCATGGTTCAAATCCATCAGTTGCTCCATGGGAGAAAGATGGGCAATCTGCTCCCATGCTATTTACAGCCTCTGAAAATCCACTTGAGAGTCAGCTGAGTTGGTTTCAACTCAGTGGTAAACAAAACTTAAAAGTTGGTGGTTCGATTCTACCAGACACTCCGTAAAAGAAAGATGGACAGTCTCTTTCTGCACTGATTTACGGCTTTGGACATTCAATGGTGGGCAGTGTTGAGGTGGATGCTACGTGATGGTCTGGTTTTTTGGGGGGCTGTTGTTATGTGCCATTGAGTCACCTTTGACCCGTGGGGACCCTATGTCCAGCAGCTCTGAAGCCTGCCCTGTCCTAAGCCAGTCTCACTGACACTGACACACCAACCTTCATTGCCCCAGTTACGGTATCATCCATCTCGTCCAGGATCTTCCTCTCCTGCGCTGTCCCTCCACCCTTCTAAGCATGATGTCCTTCTCCAAGTATCAGTCCCTCCTGGCCATGTCCCCAAAGTATGTGAGACGGAGCTTCAAAATCATAGCCTCCAAGTAGAGTTTTGGTTTCACCCTCTCCAAGACAGGCCTAAACATTAATCTACTGCGAATGTGGACAAGTCTCAAAGACAGGATTTCCACACCACATGGTGGCCGTCCAGACGTCTGTAAAGCACATAGATTGCTCTTGTTGTCAGTGCAGAAGAAAGAATAAATAAGTGTGAGGTCTGGGAAGGTGTCTTGGGGCTCTGCTCTGGGGGCCATGGGGAGGACAGCTGAGGACAGGAGGAGCACCCCATCCTGGTACCTGCATTGGCCTTGAGGTCCTCGGGGGTCACCATGACCACGAAGCGGATGGCCCGCTCGTTCCGGAACATCTCGTAGGCCCACCTGCGGATGGAGCGCATACACTTGACAGCGGCGATGCCGTTGTTGGCGATGAGGACCTGGGTGGGGGGGAAAGAGGAAGGAGGGAGGGCTGCACATCTCCCGGCTGAGGGGGTGCCCTGGGGATTCAGAGCCTCCTGTGAGCCTGCAGGGCATTGGTCTCCATATCCCTAGGACTCTCTGTCAGCACAGAACAGGTGCTCAAAGTCAGGTAATGATCAAATGCATGATTTCTATTCCTTTGGTCCCATCACAATCACATTTTATTGAGTACTTGGTGCTGAATACTATGTACTAAGTAGTAAGTGCTAAGTACTAGGAGCTCGGTGGCCAAATGGTAAGGAGCTGTGCTGCCAACTCAAAGACTCTGGGGGAGAATGATGGGCAATCTCCTCCTAGGCCATTTACTGCTGATGGGTCAGCTATGAGTCAGGTCTGACTTGACAACAATAATAAAGGCTTTAGACATGGATGGTCCTAAGGATTCCTGGTTATGACAGGCATCAACCCACGTGAGACAAGGCAGCTCTGAGAGAGCTTTCTGAGAGTCACTCTAGCAAATTTCTGAACCAGAAGGAACAATGGAAGCAAGCAGGTCAGAAGTGAATATTGTGGGGCCTTTCAGTATTGGGAGGATGGGCGGGGTGGGGGGTGGGGTGCCTGAGATTGTGGACAGATCTGACAGACTAGATGACTGTGCTCTTGAATCATGAACTCAACTCCCGGTAGTAACAGAGGAGGAAGATAGTATATACACTATGAACCGAGAATTCTGCCAATTTAGTTGGGAACAGAATGTAAGTGAAAGCATAGAATGAACTGAATTTCACAGTCCTCAGGCATGTGGTTTAAATCCAGCTGCTGTGCAGTGGAGTCAGGGCAGGGGGTGGGGATGGGGAAAGGGAGGCAATCTCCTCCTGTGGAATTTGCAGCCTCTGAAAACCCACTGGAGGGTCAGCTAGGGATCAGTTTACAACAACAAGAAGCCTCTGTAAACTTTCATTAAAATTCATTTAAAAAATTAAAAATAAAAAAAGGCTGCATGCAGGTGCCTCAGAAGAAAGGACTGGCAACCCACCTTCAAAAAAATACACTTTGAAAATCCGATGGAGCACAGTTCTACTTTACTACAGGGATCACTGTAGATGAGAACTGATTTGATGGTAGTAACTAGATTTGATCCAAATAATCTAAAAAGCGAACTCTTTTGACAGAGATACCCAAGGACCCTTTGCAGGAGTCTCCTGATGGGACTCAGAGGCCTCAGTCTCTCCATGAAATGCCCAGTCCATTGGGCTACTGCAAGAGTGAAAACTCCTGTATGTCAGTGCCAGCCCTCGGCTACAGCCTCCCCTGAGGAATGCACCAGAAGCTGGTTCTCCACCTCCAGCTGCAAAGAGGTGCCTCTAACCCAATCCTGGCCCTCTACCCAGGAACATCAGGGCACATCCTACCTTCTCAATGACCCGATTCCCCCCAAAGCGTGTGACAAACTCGGCAGGGGAAGCCACAGTAAAGTCTCGGTGCAGATCCAACTTCTTGTGCTCACGGCCCCTCTTCACCAGGTGGAGTCCTGACATGCTTGGCCTGCAGAGGAAAGAAAAACCTGCCTTAGGGAGGGAGTGGGCAGAGCTGCAGCCCTTGGAGCTCTCAGATAGGGGAGCTGGGGACCCCAGATCTATAAAATAAATCAACAGCAGTAGAGAATTCCACATGTCAGACCCCTCTGCTCAGCATTCCTTCTCCAGAGAATCTGAAGCATTTCACAAAGACACCTGACAAGGCCTCATCTATCCTAAGATCAGAAGAACTAGATGGTGCCCAGCCAACACCACCAACCATGCTGATCAGGACCGATACATACCCACCTCTGACTTATCAACAAAGAGCAGGTGAAAAGCAGTTACGTGACAATGGATGATGACCACATCAAATCTCAAAATGGAAGGTGATAACATCATTACACAATTTCCAAATTTTATCATTGCATACCAGCCAAGCTGACATACAGCCTTAACCATCCACAGCCAGTGTTACTTCTAGCTCACACGTCAGACCCTACATCATTAATGTGCAAAATAGTCAGATTGCTTACTATTATCATAGATATGAAACACTGGGCAGTAGAAACTGAGGAGTAGGTTTCTGACAAAACTAGAGGAAATTGTGGAACAAAGTTCAAATTCTCATAAGATTCTTTTACTGGACTAGTTAAGATTAGAGGAATCCCTAAGAGGATCACCGTCAGAGGTTCTTTAAAACTTAGACTGACATTATCCCTTGAGTTCACCTTTAAAAGTGAAACAGTAGATTGTCTCACAAAAGAAAGAATATCACTTGTGAGTAACTGACTCATAGCTGACCCTCCAGTGGGTTTTGGATTCAGACTTGAATTGACAGCACAACTCTCTATCCACTAGGCAACCAGAACTCATCAGTAATGAACTCCTTTAAAAAAGAATCTGTAAGATGGACTATGGGGAGCTCTGGTGGGCTAGTGGCAAGAAGCTGAGTTGCAATCCCAAAGGCATACAGTTCAAATCCAGCTGCTCTGCAGAAGAAGGATGGGCAATCTCCTCCCGTATGATTAACTAACTGCCTCTGTAAACCCACAGGAGGGTCAGCTATGGGTCGGTTCAGACTCTATGGTCCACAACAACAGGATGGTCAATAAATACCCTATAACAAAGATGAGAAAGTCAGGGTACAGAGAAACTAGAGTACTAAAAATGGCACAAGCAGAATAGAATGAATGAGAGTCATGACACATTGTAAAAAATGGAACGAATCCCATGGAATAAATATTGTAGAAAACATTACATGAGAAAAGCTAGGATGCAAAATGAAGTGGGAGGGAGCCCTTCACCTAACCTTAAGTGTTTTTTCAATCTCCAACTAATTTTTGCATTACATGATATGAGTTCTATCATATGTTGTTGTTGTTGTTGTTATGTCATAGTGATCCCATGTACAACATCTCTGAACATTGCCCTGTCGTGAACCAGTCTCACTGACTTTGACACATCTAATCCCATCACCCCAGTTACCGAGTCAATCCATCTCATCCAAGGTCCTCCTCCACTGCACTGTCCCTCCACCCTTCCAAACATAATGTCCTTCTCCAAGGACTGGTCCCTACTAACCACGTGCCCAAAGTATGTGAGACAAAGCTTCAAAATCTTTGCCTCCAAAGAGAAATCTGGTTTCACCCTCTCCAAGACAGATCTATTTGTTCTTCTAGTCTATGTTCGATACTCTTAAGACTCCAGCACCACAACTCAAGGCATTGTTACGAAAGAAATGGAACATATAAATATTGACATACTTGGTACTGGTGAAATGAGATGGACTGGCAGGGCATTTTGAATCAGACAATCATGATCTACTATGCTCGAGAAGACAAAGTGTGGCAAAACCTTCAGTTTAAAATGTCATTTCTAGATCCATCTCTAAATACAATGTTGTGAGTGACAGGATAATATACATACACATAAAAGGAAGTCCAGTGAATACCAATATCACTCAAATATATGCAATATTTATCATTTAGGAACTCAAATAGTTCTAAAAGGCTCAGATCAGCAGAGGGGGAAGCCCAAGGTTAATCCTCTTCCCAGGCAGTAGCTACATTCTAAACCCTTATTGATGTTACATTGTATCTCTGGTGGGCTCCAGTGTATCAGAGATGATCAGCATGGCACAGGGTAGGACAGAGTTCAGATCCACTCTTCACAGGGTTATTATGAGTGTTAACCGACTAGATGACACTTGACAACAATCTTTCAAGAACTTTTCTTTCTTATTTTTTTTTTCAGATTGGTGTTGATTTTGAACTTTTTAAAAAATTTTTTATTATTTATTTATTTTATGTGTGTACCGTCAAGTTGGATCTGACTGGTACAGGAGGAGATTGTTCCTCCTTCAGCAGAGCATCTGGTGGATTTGAACCGTGCACCTCTGGGATTGCAGTGCAGTTTCCTGCCACTAGGCCACCAGAGCTCGCCTCATGAACTTTTCTATGTGCACAAATCAAAAAAATTTTTTTCAGGAATTTTTTTTAATAATTTTAAAGAGCATTTACAGAGATTTTGGATTTTCATTCATTCATTGCTGCACTTCTCTCCCCGCCCATCCCTCCCCCAACTAAATAAAAATTTTTTAAAAAATAAAACAAAAATAGGGGAGCTCTGGTGGCCTAGTGGCGAGAAGCTGCATTGTAATCCCAGAGGCACCAGGTTCGAGTCTACCATATGCTCAACTGGAGAAGGAGGGACAATTTCCTCCTGTACCAGTTAGATATGATTTGACAGTACATGCACACAAAATAATAAAATAAAATTTTTTTTAAAAATTAAGTTAAAAAAAAAAACAAAAAAGAGGTTCTTTGCCCCATCTCTCCTCAAACCCATTCCTATCCAGCTCACGTCACTGAAAGTCCCTTTTGACTCTTCTGGCATTTGTACATCTTCATGGTTCTAGGAAGGAGAGGGCATAACATGCTAGGCTGCTAACCAAAATGCTGCTGGTTCGAATCAACCAACTGCCCTGCAGCAGAAAGATGGGCAGTCTCCTCCCTTGATTTACAGCCTTGGGTAAGCCTTGGAGGGTCCCTTCGAGTGGTAAGAGCAGCAGTTCTTTCTATGGAGCATAGGGTAGTTCTGAGCCAAAGTCAACTTGACATTACTTAACAGTAATGACAACAGACCCTTGATTATGCAATTGTTAAAGTGCTTGGCTCCTCACAGAAAATCTCGCAGTTCAAACCCACTGTCTTCTCCATGGGAGGAAGCTGTGGTAATCAGCTTCCATTAATGGAAGAATCTTGGAACCTTATGTGGCAGAACTAACTTGTCCTACTGAGTCACAATTGTCTCAGTGGGAGCAGCCAATGGGGGAAGTTGCAAGAGGTGCAAATGGTAATACTCTCAGCTGCTACTCAAAAGGTTAGAGGTTCCAATCCACCCAGAAGCACCTTAAAAGGAAGTCTGGCTGTTCTACTTTTGAAAAGTCAGTCATGGAAAACCTTTAGCATGAAGTTCTATTCTGGACACACATAGGGTCGGCTTGGGATCGAGTTGACAGCAACCGGTTTATCATTCTAAACCTGAGTGTATCACCATGTGAGCCATCAAGCTGAGATCGGATCCACTGTCTTCCTCTTTTAACAAACAGGCTGCTTCAGCTTTCTTTCAGCCCAGCCATTTCACCAGCTTCCCTGCCCCCAACTCCTCAACAGTGGGATCCCACGACTTGATAAAGAAGTTGTTAAAATGCTCAGCTGCAGGTTGCTCAGAGGTGGGGCGACTCGAGGGTTTGAAAAGTGGCAGCTGCGGCGTGGAGAACCATGGGTTTTACAACTCTTTAAAACAATGCACAGAACCAGACAAGTTTTTAAAAATTATGGGAGAGCACTAGAAGCAGCCAGACTAAAGATAAATGAAGAATTCAAAAATAATAAAAGTGAGACATCTCCCAAGAAAATAGAAGAGCTAATGAAAATGGGATCTGATGTTGAAATGTTACTCAGGACCTCTGTTATACAAGGAATTCACACAGACCACAATACATTGAAATTGATTCCTAGGAAAGACCTTCTTTTAAATAATGTGCCATATTGTGATACACCAACTCAAAAGCAGTGACTTTCTCAGGATAAAACGGAACATTTGTGCTTTTTAAGCTTAAAATATACAACTTGAGAAAAGTCCTAGGAATGTGAATACTTTTTTCTAAACTGGTATACAGAAAACAAGTGGATTAAAATATTCTTCATAAAAAAATGCTCAGCTGCTGACCAAGAGGTAGATGGTTTGAGCCCACCCGCGGCTCTGTGGGAGAGAGATGTGGCATGCGGCCTCCAATAAGATTCACAGGCTTGCTCTTTCACTAGGGACCTGCCAACATGGGCCAGGTTCGCATCAAAACTGCGAAGGCGGCGGCCCGGGTCACCACTGAGAAATACTACACGCGCCTGGGTAATGACTTCTACACGAACAAGCGCGTGTGTGAGGAGATCGTCATTATTCCCAACAAAAAAACTCCAGAACAAGACAGCAGGCTATGTCACACACCTGATGAAGCAGATTCAGAGAGGGCCTGTGAGAGGCATCTCCATTAAGCTGTAGGAGGAGGAGAGAGAAAGGAGATAGAATTATGTACCAGAGGTTTCAGCCCTGGATCAGGAGATCATTGAAGTAGATCCTGATACTAAGGAAATGCTGAAAGTCTTGGACTTTTGCAGTCTGTCCAACCTGCAGGTCACTCAGCCCACAGTTGGGATGAATGAATTTCAAAACACCACGTGGAGCCGTTTGAGTCCGTCTGCTGTGATGTAATATTTTAAATAAACTTGGGCACACCAGCCTTGCCTTTGTAAAATAAAAAATAAAATAAAAAAAAAAGATTCACAGGCTTGGAAACTGTGGAGCAGTGCTACTCACATCTGTACAATCACTGCCAACTGGAAACAATCCAACAGCAACAGGTCATTTCAGTGTGTGATCCTTATTCACAGATGAGTTGTTATTGTTGTTGTTAGGTGCCATCAAGTCAAGTATGACTCACAGTGACCCTATGAACAAAATATCTGAACCCTGTTCTGTCCTGTGACATCCTCACACTTCCTCACACACAAGAGCCCATTGCAGTAGTCACCGTGTCAAATCCACCAGGTTGAGGGTCTTTCTCTCCTTCGCTGACCCTTCACCATTCCCAGCATTATGTCCTTCTCCAAGGAATAGCACCTTCTAGCAACATGCCAAAGTATGATAGATGAAATCTCATAATTCTTGCCTCCAAAGAGCACTCTGGCTGCACCCTCTCCAAGACATAGCTGTTTGTTCTCTTGGCGTCCATGGGATATTCAGTGGTCTTCTACAACACCACAGCTCAAAGGCGTCAATTCTTTTTCTGTCATATTTATTCATTTTCAGCTCTCGCATGCATAGTAAGTACTCAGAAAGACTATGGGCTGAATCAGATGCACCTTAGTCCTCAAACTGACATTATTACTCCTCAATAAATTGGAGACTGCAGATTTTTCCAGTGCAGTACATCTCCTTATTTCCTGACTGCTGGTACCAAGGGTGTTACTTGTGGATCCAAGCAAGATAAAGCTGTTGACAGTTTCAATCTCCTCTCCATCCATCATAATGATATTGGTCCAGTGGTAAGAATCTTTGTTTTCTTGACACTGAGATACAATCCATACCGAAGGCTGCATTCCTTGATCTTCTGCAACAAATGCTTCGAGTCCTCCTCACTTCCAGCCAGCAAGGTTATGTCACCTGCATAACGCAGGCTATGGATGGGTGTCCCTCCAATCATGAGACTACATTCCTCTTCACAGAATCCAGCCTCTCAGATAATTTGCTCAGCACACAGATTGAAGAGTTATGAAGAAAGAATACAACCCTGACACACTCCTTTCTCAATTTTAAACCAACCATGCAGTGCCCCCCTGCTCCATTCACACAACAGCCTCCTGGTCCAGGTATAGGTTCCACATGAGATGAGTTCTATATGACTTTCACCGACTTCCACACTCTGAGAGTTAATTTTTTCTTTTTCATATACTTGGTTTTCACTGTACCTCTTGCTAACACAGGCTGCCCTTTCTAAGAGTTTTACACAACACCATAAGGTTGATAGTTGGAATTCAGCCAGGGGAGCCACAGAAGGGAGGCCTGGTGGTCTACTTCCACAGTTTACTGCCAAACGACACTAACTAGGAGGTATCTTTAACACATGGGGTTACCATGAGCTGAACTGGCTCAATGGCAATAGGTCTGACCTAGGTTTGACACATAAAACACCAGATCAACTCCATTCCTTTTTCCCCTTGCTAGTATCTCTCCTAACAGCAGACTTTCCCATCGTGATACGCTTTTTGATTTCCTGACTGCTGGTACCAAGAGTGTTGACTGTGGAGCCGAGCAAACTGAAGCTGTGAACACTCTCAATCTCATCGTCATCCATCCTGATGCTGCTAATTGGTCCAGTGGCGAGAATCTTTGTCTTCTTGACATTGAGCCTTAGTCCATACTGAAGGCTGCAGTCCTTGACCCTTTGCAGCAAGTGCATGAGGTCCTCCTTGGTTTCAGCAAGCAGGGTTGTGTCATCTGCATAACGGAGATTGTTAATAGATCTTCCACCAATCCTGATGCCACAATTCTCCTCATAGAGCCCAGCCTCTCGGATAATCTGCTCTGCATACATGTTGAAAAGGTATGGAGACAGGATGCATCCCTGGCGTACACCCTTCCCAATTTTGAACCATGCAGTGTTACCCTGCTCTGTTCTGACTACTGCCTCTTGGTCCAAGTATAGGTTTCGCATTAGCACAATTAAATGTTCTGGGATTCCCATTCTTCTCAGAGTCAGCCACAGTTTGTTATGATCCACACAGTCAAATGCCTTTGCATAATCAATGAAACACCTCTCAAAGGTACTCAGGAGCAACAGTGTCTCTCTGGAGACTAAGGTGCGCCTGATACAGGTCACGGTATTTGCAATTGCTTGTTATGCATCAGAGAGTTGGACAATGACTAGGGAGGACAGAAGGAGAGTGGATGCTTTTGAGCTGTGGTGCTGGAGAAGGGTACTGAATGTACCATGGACTGCCAGGAAAACAAACAGATTCATCTTGGAGAGGATTAAACCAAGCTACTCCTTGGAGGCAAGGATTCTGGGGCTTCGTCTGACATACTTTGGACATGTTGCCAGGAGGGACGGGTCCTTGGAGAGGGACATCATGCTTGGGAGGGTTGAGGGACAGCGCAGGAGGGGAAGACCCTCTATGAGATGGATTGATTCGGTGATTGGGGTAATCGGGATGGGTGTGTCAGAGGCGGTGCGGTTGGCGCAGGATAGAGTAGGGTTTAGGGCTGTTGTGCATAGGGTCGCTATGAGTCGGAAACGATTCGACGGCACATAACAACAACAACAACAGTATCTCTCCTATGGCATCTCTTTTCATCAAGATGGTTTGCTCTATATGCTTCCTGCAATCACCATTCTGGGCTGTCCTTTGCTGACATCCTTAGATTGCCCTTGACTTTCCCTCTGGGGCTGGATTCCTATTTGGGGGTGACTCTTCTTGGCTCCCTCTTTCTTAGTGTACTCCTTGGGTGTGGCTGCAGCACATCCTACAGTCTTTTGATCCACTTTAAAAAGATGGTAAATTCACATAATTTAATATTAAACAACACTGAAAAACAATGAACTTATATAGCATCACACAACTTGGTAGAGCCTGGAGGACACTATGCAGAGTGAAATATCTCAGTCACAAAAAGACAAATACTGCTTAACACTGCTGTTACAAAATAGGACAGACATGGTGGGGTGCTGAGGAGAGAATGGGTAAAGGGTGGACAGAAAACGAATACTGCATTAGAATAGATGAAAGGAAGAACTGTCCGAAAGGAATATATGATGATTGTTGTTGTTGTTGTTGTTGTTGTTATAGGTCATCATGTTGCTTGCAACTTATAGCAACCCTACACACAACAGCCCTGAAACCTGCTCTAACCTGTGCCGACTTTACACACCTGCCCTCATTACCACAGTCACTGTATCAATCCATCTCATCGATGGTCTCCTTCTCTTTCTCTGTCCCTCCACCCTTCCAAGCACGATGTCCCTCCCCAAGGAGTAGTCCTTCTTTGCAACATGCCCACAGTATGTCAGATGAAGCCTCAGAATCCTTGCCTCCAAGGAGTAGGGTGGCTTCCATGGTGTATTCAACACTTTTGCACCACAGCTCAAGGGATCAATTCTCTTTCTAGCAACCATAGTCATTGCAGCTCTCTGACACATAGCAAGCAATTGTGAAGACTATGGCCTGAATCAGGTGCACCTTAGTCTCCAGACTGACATCATTGCTCTCTAGTACTCTGGAGAGGTCCTTACAGCCGACTTTCCCAATGTAATCTGTCTCTTAATTTCCTGGCTGCTGGTACCAAGAGCGTTTATTGTAGAGCCAAGCAAACTAAAGCTATTAACAATATCAATCTCTTCACCATTCATTATGGTGCTGCTAATTGGCCCAATGGTGAGAATCTTTGTTTTCTTGATATTGTGCTTCAATCCATATTGACCTTCTGCAGCAAACACTTAAAGTCCTCCTCAGTTTCAGCAAGTAGGTTTGTGTCATCTGCATAACGTAGGTTGTTAATGAATCTTCCTCCAATCCTGATGCCACATTCCTTCTCATACAGCCCAGCCTCCCAGATGATCTGTTCTGCATAGAGATTGAAAAGGTGTGGAGAAGGAATACATCCCTGGCATGCAGCCTTCCCGATTTTGAACGATGCAGTGTCTCCTTGCTCTGTTCTGAAAAAATGATTAGGCAGGTATTATATGAATATGACAACAATCTGGAACAACGGGTGCATTGTGGGATGGGCCAGGGAAGAGGAGAAATAAAATGTGCAACAATGGGGAAAAAATTATAACAACACATTTTCAACTAAAAGAGAAAAAGCTGGTACAGTGATGGAGTGCATGGTGAATGATGCCCTCAACATACCTCCGATGCTCTGGCTGCACTGCCCTCCCTTCTCACAAGCATCCTTTTGCTTCTGTTGGGTACCTGTGCCCTGTGTCCCATAAGTTGCTCTCTCTCAGTTTATTTTCTCGTTTCCTACAAGATTCCCTCCAGAAATGCTATTCAGGGAATAGTGCTTGACAACCTTGCAGGTTCTAACAATACGTTCTTCTGCCTTCACATTTGACCAACTCATTTGCCTGGGTAAGAAATTCTAGAAAAAAAAACTTCCTTGGCATTTCAGAAGATGTGTCATTGTGTTCTTACATCTGGGGTTAAAAAAAAAAAAGCCACCCTAATCCCTGATGCTTTAAAAAAAAAATAAATTCTCACACCCATTAGCATAAAGTTGGAACCAACTCACCGCTGGCCCTGCAGGGGTTTTCTGAAACTGTAAAATACACAGAAGGAAATTGTCCCTCATTTTTCCAGTAAAGCAAGTGGTGAATTCAAATTGTGTGGCTTTGGACTGGCAGTGCAACTCCTCAGCACTGGCCACCAGAGTTCCCACCCAGTACGCTGTAAATTTATACCATCTGTCCAGGCATGAGCCTGGGAATCTGTCAGGCCCTTTTTGACCTGGGAAATTTGCCTTCAAATACTTCCTTGATGGTTCTCCTCATCTCCATTTCCCTTACTCTTTCCAGAAGTCCTATTATTTGAGTATTGAAATTGATCAATGTTGTTGTTGTTGTTGTTGTATATTATAGAGTCAGAACTGACCCATAGCTGACCTGCCAGCGGGTTTTCAGAGGCAGTTAATCACACAGGAGGATTCTGCCCATCCTTCTCCCACAGAGCAGCAGATGGCCTCGAACAGCATGCCTTTGGGATTGCACCACAGCTTCCTGCCACCAGAGACTGGCCCTTTAATTAATCCCTCTCCGCCCCTCTATTTTCTCTGTCATCTTTTTCTACTCAGCGATTTCTTTATCTGTACTGTCTTACTGACCAGTAGACTTCTTCCATTTCTGTGGTCATGGTTTTCATGTCCAGCAGCCTGGTTTTGGCCTGCAAATGTTTCTTTTTAAATGGCATCCTGTTGCTATGTGTGCATGTCCCCTTTAACTTCTATGAGATTAGAGGTTTTTCAAAAAAAGTGCTCCTGGCCTGGTTTCTGTTTCTTCCTGCGTTTCCTGTGACTGTTGTTCTGGGCCTCTGTCTTCCGTTTTAGGACTGTACTCAAATATCTGGGAAGCCCTGGCTTCGCTCCTTATGACTAAATAGCAACAACAACACATCCCAAATGATTGCTATTAATTCCAGCTTATAGCAACCCAGAGAGGGGTCTGGTGACCTAGTGGTCAAAGAGATGTGCTGCCAACTCAAAGGCATGGAGTTCAAATCCACAGAGCACTCTGGCTGCATCCTTCATCACCAACTCTATTTACAATTAACAACAACATTTGTAGGAGCACATTAGCCTATCTTCCTGCCAAGAAGCCACTGGGGGGTTCAAACAAGCTACTTTTCTGTTCGCTTTTAGCACTGTGACACCCTGGTAAGGACTGATGGTCAGTTGGGAAGTGTTGGGTCTGCAGGGGTAGGGAGGGCAGGTGGCTCGCTGGCACCACACTGTCAGTATCTTTAACTGTGTTTGGGAAACAGCTGGAAGAAAACAAAGTATGACTGGTTTTGCTGCTATTTGTTCCCATCAAGTTGGCTTCGCTCCTGCTAGACTGGGGTGACATGCCTGTTGCTACGGTGTCAGAAGCTACACTGCAAGGATTTCAAATACCAACAGGGTCCCTCAAAGCAGAGAAGTTGAAGGGGAGGGAAGTTCCAGGCTAAGACACACTTGACCTAGTGGGTAAGGAGTTGCGCTGCCAACACAAAGGCACACAGTTCAAATCTACCAGCTGCTCCAGGGGAGAAAGGTGGGCAATCTCCTCCCAGGAAATTTACAGCCTCTGCAAACACACAGGGTCAGCTCTGAGTTGGTTCCAGCTGGATGATACACAACAACAGGACGAAAGGCCTGGTGATCTACTTGTGAAAATGAGCCAATGAAAACCCTCTGGATCATCACAGAATATTGTCCAATATCACACTGGCTGACTGGGCATAAAATACACATGGGGCCATAACAATGGGTCAGTGCCTGTCAACAGTCCTGAAGATTGTATGGAACCTGACAATGGTTTGTTCTGTCATACATGGAGCCCATTTTGCAAACGGGGAGGCTGAAGCCTGGCCAAGCATAATGGGTCACCTAGGAAGTCAGTAGCTGGGGGCTCTGTTCACTAGACTGTTTTTAGGTGCCATTGAGTCAATTGCGACTCATGGCGATTCTATGAACAATGCACCAGAAGTCTGCCCTATCATGTGCCACCCTCACCATCCCCGACACGCTTCACCATCCTAGACCTTCTGTTTCACAGGGTAGGTGGGAAATGTTGGGTTTGGGCATCTTCTACAGTTCTCTCCACCCACTCACTCCCCACCTGCCTCCACCTCTGGGGTCAAGACTGTTGTTGCTGTTGTGGGGTTCCATCAAGTCATTTCTGACTCTACGTGAGGCAGAATGAAACACTGCTATTATCAAACAACAATGACTGTTTGAGCCTACCGCTGACTCAGTGAGGACTGATACACTGGCCACAATAATGAGAGCAAGACGAAGCCCTGGTGACTGGATCTACAGTCCTTGTAGTCTGGATCCCTTATTCTCCTCCTTCCAGATTATAAACCAACAAGAGCCTAACGGGATGACCTCACCCATCAGCCCACTGATAATGAGTCAATTCTGACTGACGGTGGTCCTCCATCAGTGCTCCAAAGCACCCTTCAAAGAGTACACTACCTTCCTCCACCAACTTGGTGGTTTGTGCAGGAGCCTCACGTGTTCGGCGCCAGGCTCCTCTCAGAAGCTCACCATATTTCCATGCCACAATCACAGGACATACGTTTTCAGTTAAGGCTGTCTCTGTTCAACTGGGCATAAGCATAGTACCTGAATGAATGAATGAATGAATGCTCACGCCCTCCTGTAAAGCGCAAGCAGCTTCTCTAGCCCTGAGCTGTGGAAATGAGAGGCGGCTTAGAAAAGTGCATTGGAAGGTCAACATCACCCCGCAAGTGTAAATTCTGATAAGGGCTTTTATCATCATTGCATTTTAACAACCAACAAGTTCAGTTTGATCCTACGTCATTTGTTTGCTTATAAAAACAGGCAGGTCTGAGGGCTATCATTTGCCACACCCTGATCTACAGAAAAAGACACCAACGTGTGAAGAGCAGTTCTCTCAGAGCAGGTGGGATGACAGGTATCTTAATAACATTATTTTCAATAAGGAAAAAAGTTATTCAAATCCTCTCTATAAGACCTAAATTTCAACAAGATGAAATGACAAAGGGTGGAGGGAAACTAGACTAGTCAAAACAAGACAACTAGAATAGAGTTAAGTCACATTATGAAAATTTCCCTAAAGCCAAGAAACAATTTGTCACATGGGAACCAAATAAGCCCTATAAACTTTTATGGGAAACACAAGAAAATACACTATCAAGGAAATGTTACTCATTTCACAATGGAGATGCCCAGAGTAATGGCATTCCTTGTCATGGGCCTCAGTCTTCTCGCCTGTAAAATGGGGATAACAACAACACACACCTCACAGGACTGAGGATCCAATGAGTTGATACCTAGAAGCAACAGGGAAATGGCTGACACACAAAAAGCCTGGATAATTCTTCCAATGGGGAATGCCAAGAGGGACAGAGACAGTTGACCTCTCTCTTCCCCATTCTCTGTGAAGTGCAGCGTTTGCTCCCCAACTGTCCACACTCCTCACTCCTTCCACAGCCTCCCCTGCCTGGTTGGATGAATCCTTTGGCCTCAGAAAATATAAGCATTAAAACTCTCATCATTAAGCTCAACAAAGAAATCTGAGAGCATTATAAAAAACATTATATTGCACCCAGAGGGAAACCACTTGGGCTGCCATTCTACCATCAAATCTGGTGGCAGATCACAAGAACAAAGAAACTGCCCAGATGTCCAACCATAGACAAATGGATTGAGAAGCTGTGGCACATTCACACAATGGAATACTACATAGCACACAGGAGTAACGATTTTGTAAATTACTACTTAACTTGGGAGGGACTGGAGAATATTATGTTGAGTGAACTACTCAGTCCCATAAAGACAAAACACTGTATAAAACAATTGTTGTAGAACAAGTATGAGGATGTGGGGGAGGGGAGAATGGAAGCAGAGGGATGAGGATGGGTGTGTGGCAGTGTTAATCACATCGCACAATTTGATGTAGGGGAATGAAGGAAATGGGAAAGTTCTTATGTGAAAAACAATGTATTTGAACTTTGTAAATAAATCAGTATGAAACAAAAGAAATTTTTTTTAAAAATCTGGTGGCAGGGCCCCTCCAAACACAAGCCAAGTAACATACACACAGTGGGTCAACACATGATGCTATCCCAAAGGTCTCCTTGCAAGCTGAGCCTTCAAGCTCCTGGCTATTTTTATCTGTTTTGGTCAAAGCTGGAGACAAAAAAAATAACAGCAGACTGACCTTCAGCCGACTTTTGCCCCAGATGAAAGAGGAGCGCCCTAAGATACATGCTGCTGTCCCTAAGCCCCAGAGCTAAGCCCTGTCTTTCCAGGGGCAGGCGAGGTGGGGGCTGAAATGTTCCGTGGCACCAAGCCGGGCAGAGGGACACTGAAAAGGGAGGGAGCATCCTGAGGGCCCACTGCGGCCCTTCTCCCCGACTTATCACCCTGTGCAGTGGCTGCTCCCATCTCTTCTCCACGATGAGGAAACCAAGGCTCAGAGAAGATCAAAAGGCCCGGGTCATACAGCTGACAAGACACAGAGCAGGCATTCTAATCCAAATCTGCCTGACTCCCCACCTCTGATTTTGAGGCAGAAAGACAACCAAATTGGTTCTGATAAAAAGAAGCACCTCTCTCTTGCTGCAAGCACTTGCATTTGAGAGGTGGAACAAGCAGGTCTGTCCTGTAGAAAACAAAGCCAGTGGGCTCCTTAGAGACAAGGATGTGATGCTCCGCCGTCCCACAGACTTCAGGCATGTTGTCAGGAGGGGCCTGTCTCTGAAGAAGGACATCATGCTTGAAAAGGTGGAGGGGTCAGTGCAAGACAGGAAGACCCTCGATGAGATGGATTGACACAGAGACTGCAGCTATGGGCTCAAGTCTGTCAAAGATGGTAAGAATGATCCGGGACAGGGCAGGGTGCAGATCTGTTGTTCTTAATAAGGCTGCAATGAGTTGTGGTCAACTCAATGGCACATAGCAACTCTGTGTGTGTGTGTGTGTGTGTGTGTGTGTGTGTTCCTGATGGTGTAGTGTATAGCATATCAGGTGCCAGGTGGCAGGTTGGCAGTACAAATCCATTAGTGACTCCATAGTAAAAAGATGAACAAGCCATCTCCTCCTGTAAAGAGTCACAGCCTTGGAAATCCAACAGAGGGATGCTAGGAGTCTAACCAAAAGATTGCCAGTTCACATCCTACCAGAGCAAGAGCCTCAGAATAAAGTCCTTGAAATCTACCTCCAAGTAAAAAAAAAATAAATAAATAAATCCCCCACTGAAAACTCTATGGGGTGCAATTCTCAGGCACATATAGATCTCCCTGAGATGGAACTAGTTCCATGGCAACTGGTACTGGTATGTGCAATGCAGGGCTCTCAAATCGGGGACTATTTTGCTCCCCAGGGAACACTGGGCAATCTTAGAAGGCATTTCTGTTGTCTCCCACATCTTGGGAAGTACTCCTGGCCTTTAGTAGTAGGTAGAGGTCAAGGACAGTGCTGAGTCCCTCATGCTACATTAAAACAGCCTCTACCACCAAGAATGAGCCAGCCCCAAAGCCAAGAGTCTGTGACACAAACCCCCTGGTTTAACAGAGCCATCCTTCCTGACTTTGATTCCAGAATCTCCCACCTACAAACTGTACAATCCTGGGCAAGCTACCTCAATAGCTCTGCCTCAAAGGATGGAAATAGCAGTAACATTACTGGTCTCTGTCTCATCATGCTGGTGTCCAGGGCTCAGCACCAAGCCTGGTCAACAGAATGGTCATGGCCACTTTAGCGGTGACACCTCCCTCCAGTAGGGACATTGGACTTCAGCCCTAACCTAACGAGCCCATTGAGCTTTCTGCAGTCATCTGTCTGTTTCACCAAGCAAATAAGCAAGACAGGGCATTGAATAGTTAAGGCTGAGAGATTTGAACTGGCCAAACTATCAGAGAACACAAAACTGGGCTCCCAGAAAACTGGACGCTGGGAATTTCTCAGGTCATCCAATCCCCCTCGGTGCAGCCTAGAATGGCCTTCAAGAGGCTTTACAGTACTCCAGGCTGGGGGTTGGCAAACTTTGGCCAGAGGGTCAAATCCAACCCACCAACTGTTCTTTTAAGAATGTTTTTTTGTGCAACAATGAATGAATTTTTATTTTAAGTGAATTGGGGGGTAGGGAGGAAAAGGTACAACCATGAATGAATGAAAACCCAACTTTTCTATAAGCTTTCATTAAAATCACACAAAAAAATGGGGGGAAAGAATGATGTTCAAAGTTTTTTTTCAAAGGAAAAAAAGTGGTTCTTGTAGCTTCAAGTGGTTAAGGGGGGAATATTACAAGGCTATTTTATATGACATGTGAAAAGTATATAAAATTCACATTTCAATGTCTATCAGTAAAGTTTTATTGGAATACAACCATACCTACCTGCTTACTTACCTGTCTATGGCTATTTTCTGAGCCCCTGGGTGGTACAAATGGTTTAACGGCTCAGCTGACAACCACAAAGTTGGAAGTCTGATTGTGGCCAGAGGTGTCTAAGAAGAAAGGCCTGGCAAGTTTGCATACCAAAAAAAAATCAGCCATTGAAAAACCCTGTGGAGCACAGCCACACTCTGTCCACATAGGTCACATGAGACAAAGTTAATGCTGAGAAATGGCTGTATGGCTGTTCTCACTCTACAAGGAAGGAGCCAGAAGAACTGTGACAGAGGCAAAGCCTGAAATATGTATTAGCTGGCCCTCCATAGACACAGACAGTTCTAGTGAGCTTGTGGGTAAAGTGGTGTCCTGCCAACCCAAAGGCAGGCAGTTCAAATCCCTCAGCTGCACCACAGAAAAAGGATGGATAATCTCCTGTGCAATTACAGCCTCTGAAAACCCACTACAGGCTTAGCTATGTGTCGGTTTTGACTCAAGAGCAATGAGATTTTCATTGAAACAATCTCCAATCCTAACTGCATGGTCTTACCTCTTTTTTTTTTTTTAATTGTATTATTTTACATGTACCGTCAAATCAGCTCTGACTGCTACAGGAGGAGATTGCCCCCTCCTTCTCCAACAGAGCATCTGGTGGATTTGAACCGTGCACCTCTGGGATTGCAGTGCAGCGTCTTGCCACTAGGCCACCAGAGCTCCCATGGTCTTACCTCTTAAGAATCTTTAAAAAATAACGATGCCCACACCCCATGTTGGACCAATTCAATCCACATGTGAAGGTGCTGCAGAGGGTTGGGGAGTCAGGGCATCAACATTTTCCTAACACTCCCCAGGAAAATCGAATGTGTATCCAAGGGTCAAAACCACTAATAGATCAACAACCTCTACTTCCATACAGGTAGCTGGAACCTCCACTTGGTGACATTTCTCACAATGGGACGCTGGGGAATTCACTGAAGGCCATTCTCCTTCCTCTGCCTCCCAACTTATTTCACGGCATTAACTCCATCTCCATCTCCTCCATGCACTTGGAAACCTGTTATTCATTCTGGCTCCTCAGCTGGATGGCCAAAGCCCATCAGGAGAGAATCTCAAGGCTTCTTGAGTCTATTGTATCAGATGTCATCAAGTGACTCCAATTCATAGCAACCCAATGTGCAAACAGATGGTAAAATTGAGCAATTCTCCACTGTGCTTAAGTCCATTGCTGCAGTCACTGGGTCAATCCATCTTGAAGATCTTCCTCTCCTCCTCTGTCACTCTACCTTTCCAACCACAACATCTCCTTCCAGGGACTGATCCCTCCTGGCTGCATTTTTTTTTTTACTGCTAATTTGGAGTGAGCATTTATTTGCACAATTACAACATGCAGACACACCCAGGAAGGAGGGACACCTGGGGTGACCAGGCCTCCTGTGATGGCGGCTGGGGCCACTAGTCCTCCCCGGAGGAATCTCTCTCAAGCGTGTAGACCATGAAGCAGGCATCGGGTCTCTTGGGGACAAGGGGATGCCCTGATCTCGCAATCTCAAAGCCCAGAAAGCTGAAGGTCCGGAGCAAGGCGGCTCTGTCATCTCGGTTTTTATGGAAGCAGATGAAGACGTGGTCCACGCAGAGCTGCTCCTCGACAAACTCAAGGAGAACTGCGAGACTGTCTTTTCTCTCCTCCGGCAGGGCACCACCTGGGAGGTCGACGTAGAGGCCGCTGCTGCTGAGCACAGCCCTCTAGGTGATGTATTTGGCATCTGTGAGCCTGGACTGGACATTAAGAATTCTCGTCTTGTCGTTAGACGCTAGTTCCTCTGTTACATTCAGCCGATTATCAGAGTAAAATAAATTAGCTGAAAGATTGTGATCCCTCTGACTATTCCCTCGCCCACCTGGGATCTTCAGGGGTGGGTGAGGGGCATCAGGAGCACCACTGAGGCCCTGGACCCAGGTTATTACAGCAATTGGAAGAGACCCTGGAACTCTCGCTGCTGTGGCCTCCGCGGCTGTGTAAGCTGAGGAGCGGCATGGTGCGGCTGGCGAGGACGGTGGCCCTGGGGTTATCCCCTTCTTTGTCTCTGGCGAAACAGTAGCTGTTGAGGATCCGCTGCAGGGAGGATTTCACCATCTGGCCGATCGGGTCCGAAACCAGCAAAACCTCCGCTGCGCCTTCTCCGCACCGCTGCCGCTGCAAGCCGTTCGCAAAAAACCTGGCTGCATTTTTAAGGCAGGCTAGTTTGAACCTTTGGTCAGTCCATGGGATATTCAACACCCTTTGCCAACAACACAATTCAAAGGCATTTTTTCTTTTGTCTTTCTTATTCTCTGTCCAACTTTCATGTGCGTGTTGTTTTTGTTGTTGTTAGGCACCCGTCAAGTCAAGTATGACTCATAGCGACCCCAAGAACAGCCAGCCTGAACCCTGCCCTGTCCTGTGGCCATCCTCACCATCTCTGACACACTGCTGAAGTCACCGTGTCAATCCATCTCATTGGGTATCTTCCTCTCCTTCACTGACCCTCCATCTTTCCAAGCACGATGTCCAAGGAACATCCTTGCCCAGCTACATGTCTAAAGTCTGAAAGATGAAGCTTCGCCTTCCTTGCCTCTGGCTGCACTTTTTCTAGGCCATATCTATTTGTTCTTTTGCCAGTCCATGGAGAAGAGTCCATTCAGTATTCTTCCAACACCACAACTCAAAGGCACCATCAGTTCTCCTTCTGTCATGATTATTCATTGTCCAGCTTCTCTGACGTGTAGGAGGTGATTGAGAAGACCATGGCCTGATTCACGCGCACCTTAGTCTTCACACTGACCTCACTGCATTTTGGAGAGGCCCCTGACAGTGGACTTGCCCAGTGCAACACATCTCCTGATTTCCTGACTGCTGGTACCAAGGGTGTTGACTGTTGATCCAAGCAAGACGAAATCATTGACAGCTTCAATCTTTTCTCCATCTATCATAATGTTGACTGCAAGCAGCAGTAAAATCACTCTGTTGTCACTGTTATCAGTTCACACAAATGTTTGTGTTAACCCTGGACAGGGCTCAAAGCCATGACTGCCAGCGTGCAGGGGACGTAGCACAGGGCTGGCACAAAGATTAGACCATCTCACAACCCTACCAGGATTCTCCCCTTGGCAGAAGAGGAAACTGAGATCCATAGGGTTGAGGACACTAGATTAGTGTCCCAGGACTGCCCAGTGCCAGTCAGGTTTTTGGACTCTATCTTTTTAGAAACTCTCAGCAAAGAGATTAATGATTCAGTCATCCAACAAAGTGCTATTATTATTAATATTATA
>NW_006399901.1:5608793-5611615 GCF_000299155.1 Elephantulus edwardii | reverse complement strand
TAATAAAATCTTATTCTAAATATGGTGGACACATGTCTTGAATTAGCCGGGTTCATTCTAAACACTTTCAAACATACTCTTTTAGATCAAGGTGTTTTGAAAATGTATCCTTTGGGATTAAAGTATACAATTATACCTGCTTCCAGATAGATATGTTAAACTATTTTGTAAAAACAGCTCTACAGGCTGAGGGTTGTTGTTATGAGTTGAATCACCTATGACTCATAGCAACTGTACAACAGCTCTGAAAGCTGTCTTGTCATGGCCAGTCTCACTGTCTCTGACACACCTACCCTCATTGCCCCAATTACTGTGTCAATCCATCTCATCTAAGGTCTTTCTCTCCTGTGCTGTTCCTCCACCCTTCCGAGCATATGTCCTTCTCCACAGACCAGTCCCTCCTGGCCACATATCCAAAGTATGTGATATGGAGCTTCAAAATCCTAGCCTCCAAGGAGAAACTTTTTTTCACCTTCTCCAAAACAGACTGATTTGTTCTCCATGGTATGTTCAAGACTCTTCTCCAGCACCACAACTCAAAAACCTCAATTAGTCTTCTATCATACAAAGTCGTTGTCCAGGTCTCTGATGCATAGCAAATAATTGCAAAGACCATAGCCTGGATCAAGCACACCTTAGTCTCTAGACTAACATCATTGCTCTTTACCACTCTGGAGAGGAAGTCCTTAACAGCACACTTCCCTACTGCAATTTTTATTTCCCAACTCCTGGTGCCAAGAGTGTTGATTGAGGAGCTGAGCAAGCTGAAACTGTTAACAACCTCAATCTCTTCTCCATCCATCATGGTGCTGCCAGTTGGCCCAGTGGTGAGAATCTTTGTCTTCTTTATGTTGGTTAAGCTTCAACCCATATTGAAGACTGCAGTCCTTGACTTTCTGCAGCAAACACTTCAAGTCCTCCTCAGTTTCAGCTAGCAAGATGTGTCATCTACATAATGCAGGCTATTGACGAGTCTTCCTCCAATCCTGATGCCACACTGCTCTTCATAAAGTCCAGCTTCCTGAATTATTTGTTCCGCATACTGATTGAAAAGGTATGGAGATAGGAGACATCCCTGATGCACTCTCTTCCTAATTTTGAAATAAGCAGTGCTTGCTTGCTCTGTTCTTATGACTGCCTCCTGGTCCAAGTATAGGTTTCACACAAGCACAATCAAGTGTTCTGAGAGGGTGTGCAATTACCTTTGTAGATTTGGTAGACTGTAAGGAACTGAGTAGGCAGCTCTAGTGGCCTAGTGGTAAGAAAGTGTGCTGCAACTCCAAAGGCATGCAGTTCTAATCCACCAGCTGCTCCATGGGAGAAAGACAGGCAGTCTCCTCCTATCTGACTAACTTCAAGGTACACAACGAGAAACTGAGCCAGAAGCTCTGGTGGCCTAATAAGTAAGGGGTTGCATCATCAACCCAAAGGTAATAGGTTCTAATCCTACCTGCTGCTTTGAGGGAGAAAGATGGACAATCTCCTCCTTTGAGATTTACAGCCTCTGAACCTGCAGGATATTCCACTATGAGTTGGCTCCAACAGGAATGAACAGCAGCAACAGTAAGGAACCAAGTGATTTTGCCAGAGGCAGATTAGGGTCCCAGATAAGGAAGGAACAGTGACTGCCGTGCTCCATATACTTCGTCCATTTAGCTCAGCTCAGCTCACTGCCCTTGAGTCAGAACCACCTCACAGCTGACTCTACAGGGGGGTTTCCAAGGCTGTAAACTAACTGCACAGGAGGAGACTGCCCAGTGTTCTCTCCCAGAGCTGTCCATGGATTCAAATCACCAGAGAGGTGCATCACCCTGTGGACTTCACCACCAGAGCCCCTGTACAAGAGACTCAGCGCACAAGACAGACTGGGATCCAAACTAGTTCTCTGCTACTTCCAGAGCCATTGCTCAGACACAGCTGTGACTTCTGGGGGCACTGTCAGGACCTAAAGTCCCCCTGATAGCTCTGTCGGTCACTTCTGCAGAAAAACCAAGATCTGGAAGGTTCAGCCTCCCTTCTGTCTTCCTGCAGGTCTTTCTGAGCCTCACATCTGTGGTCAAAGACAAGGTCTTTCCAGCTCCACAAGTACTTTCATCCCCAGAGAGTACACAAGTCAGGGGGACCTTTAGAGTCGCACAGCAGAGTCTTATTTTCTGACTAGTGCAAATTAAGAGTGGCCTCTTATTACTACTGTCCCCTCTGGGTGACCCTGCTGGTATCTGGAACAGCATAGCTTTCAGCATCACAGCAATGCCATCACAGTACAGCTAACTGACAAATGGGGGGTGGACAAGTCACCCACCAGCAGGGCTTTCAGATCAAAGCAGATTAGGATGAAAAGCCTGGCAATCACTTGCAAAAACCCTATGAAGCAAGACAGAACACAGTCTACTATAACGCTGGAAGATAAGGCCCCTAAGTTAGAAGACATTAAAAAACAACAACAATCAATGGCTCCTCCCCTGAGGTTGTATTTTAGCAAAACAGGCAAACAAAATAAATTATATTACCTATGTAGGGAGCTCTGGTGGCCTAGGGGCAAGAAATTGCACTTCAATCCCAAAGGCATGCAGGTCAAATCCACCAGCTGCTCCAAAGGAGAGAGATAGGCAATCTCCTCCTATGCGATTAACTGCCTCTGAAAATCTGCTGGATGGACCAGCGATAGGCCAGTTCTGACTTGGCAGTACACAACAACAACATCATAAGCTATTAATCAGCCAGATGAGACTCAAAAGATCAAATATTACTCAAAAGCAAAGATGAGGAGAGCACAGGGAAACTAGAGTACCAGAAATGGAACAACTGAAACTCAAAGATAA
>NW_006399901.1:5601949-5608577 GCF_000299155.1 Elephantulus edwardii | reverse complement strand
TATAATAATTAACATTTTATGAAAAATGTAATGCCACTGAATAATTAATGCACATATTTGTAAATGGAAGCATAATGTGCTGCATAAATTTTCACTGCAAATACAATAAAGCATTATTTAACTTAAAAAAAAACCAACAAACACCAATAGAGGCAAACAGCCAATGATTACAGGGATAACACAGAATTGGGCCAACATGATTTGGAGCCTATTCAGTAGTAACTCACAGCTCACTTTGAAAGCTACGGAGTATACTCAAACAGACTGTCATCTTAAAGCAGCAGAACCTGGATGGCTACAGAGTGGACTCTCTGAGTTACTGCTGTTGTTGTTAGGTGCTGTCAAGTATGACTCACAGTGACCCTGTGAACAAAAGATCTGAACTCTGCTCTATCCCACGCCATCCTCACACTTCTGACACACAAGAGCCCATTGCAGCAGTCACTGTGTCAATCTACCTGGTTGAGGGTCTTCTTCTCCTTCAGCGATCATTCACCCTTCCCAGCATCATGTCCCTCTCCAAGGAATAGCCCCTCCTAGCAACATGCCCAAAGTATGTGAGGTGAAGCCTCATCATTCTTGCCTCCAAAGAGCACTCTGGCTGCAACCTCTCTGGCTGCACCCTCTCCAAGACACATCTGTTCATTCTCTTGGTCGTCCATGGGATGTTTAGTGCTCTTCTCCAACATCACAGCTCAAAGACGTCAATTATTTTTCTGTCATCCTTATTCACTGTCCAGCTCTCGGATGTATAGCAAGTAATTAGAAAGACAATGGCCAATGGAAACCCAAAATCTCTGTAAATGTTTATGAAAATTAATAAAATATAGAAAAGAAAAAAAAAAGAAAGACAATGGCCTGAATCAGATGCATCTTAGTGCTTCAACTGACATCACTACTCCTCGATAATTTGGAAAGGTCCCTAACTACAGATTTCCCCAGTGCAATGAACGTATATCTCCTTATTTCCTAACTGCTCCTACCAAGGGTGTACTGTTAGAGTGCAAATCCCTGTTCGATCCTCACCAGCCCTGGGACCTCAAATTCCTCAAGATGGCAACCACTTGGTTTTGTGAAGACAGTATGAGATGCCACCCACCACACACTCGGCCTGGTATGCTGAAACATCCAACACAAATAGTAGAGTTGCACCCCGTGGGAAGCAGTCCCTATCGCTGCTCTCCTCGGGTCTCGAATTAGAGTTACTGACATTATTATTCCTGGAGGTAGAACACAGTTCCCAAAGACTTTGTGTCCCTTCCTGCTCCCAGGTGCAGGCCTGATATGTAAGCATGCTCTCAAACTCATTGCTGTCAAGTCAGAATAGACTCATCGCCTACCCTCCTCCACATAAGTGTGCAAGGACTATTTATGGACCTGATAAACTGACCCTAAAATAAGAAGCAACACTCTTGGCACCAGCAGCCAGGAAATTAAAAGGCATATTGTGATGGGAAAGTCTGCTGTTAGGGACCTCTCCAAAGTACTAAAGAACAATGGTGTCTCTCTGGAGACTAAGGTGCGTCTGATACAGGCCATGGTCTTTGCAATCACTTGTTATGAGTCAGAGAGTTGAACAATGACTAGGGAGGATAGAAGGAGAATTGATGCCTTTGAGCTGTGGTGCTGGAGAAGAGTATTGAGGGTACCATGGACTGGTAGGAAAACAAACAGATCCATCCTGGAGAGGGTTAAACAGGGCTGATCCTTGGAGGCAAGGATTCTGAGGCTTCGTATGACACACTTTGGACAAACGTAAGGAGGGACAGGTCCTTGGAGAGGGACATCATGCTTGGGAGAGTGGTGGGACAGCACAGGAGGGGAAGGCCCTCTATGAGGTGGATTGATTCAGTGACTGGGGTAATTGGGATGGGTGTGTCTGAGTGTAATTGGCACAGGATAGAGCAAAGTTTAGGGCTGTTGTACACAGAGTCACTATGAGTCGCAAGCTACTCTACGGCACATAACAACAACAAAATAAGAACAGAAGCAGACACTTGGCCCTTTCACTGAACATAGCGAAACTATGAGAAGGAAATCAAATACCTATTGTGTTTGTTATTGACTATTGGACTATTCATTTTAAGGAATATCTATTTAAGAGAGCTCTCATGACTTAGTGGTAAGGAGTTGCAATGTGAACCCAAAGGCATGCAGTTAAAATCAACCAGCTGTTCTGTTGATGAAAGATGGGCAATCCTGTGTGATTTACTCTCTCTAAAAACCCCTCAGGGGGTCAACTATGAGACAGTTTCAACTTAAGGTCACAAAACAGCAGAACAAAGACCCAGGAAAAAGTACATTACAGACCACAGATTCTTTCTACAAACAGATAGTAGCTACTTTAGGTTTTATGGGTCAGACTCAGTCCACCAATGCAGATACATAAAAAATTAGTAGCTGTGTTCCAATCATGCATGACTGATGGAAAATAAAATGTGAATTGCAGTGACATTCACACATTACAATACAGAATTCTCTTGTTTTTAAAAAAAATCCGTCTGAAAAGATAAAAATAAACCTCAGTTCATAAGGGAACTCCAGTAGCATAGCAAGGCATTGCATTGCTAACCCAAGAGCCACACCTGGTTAGATGCGGGAAAGATGGGCAATCTCCTCCCCTGTGACTGACTGCCTACGAAAACTCACTCGAGGGTCAGCTCTGAGTCAGTTCCTTTGAGTTCGAGTCCCTTCATGTTTGAGTTGTGAGTTTAGCTCACAGCCCACACAAAACCAGGCAAAGGAGTGAGTTTCCAAATGCCACAGTAGAATAATACTTAAAAATTGAGTGAGAAAGTAAGTTACTGTACAGCTTATTTTGTCTGATTCAAGATTTTAAATAAAATACTATCTGCACGGGGGGGCGGGTATAAGGATAGATAACTGTTTACAAAGATCACAGACTATGGAATACGGATGATTGTTGTTCCTCTTGGATAACCAATAATTTTCTCTATTTTAAAAAAGTGCTCAGGCACAGAGATGGCCTTAGCAGCACTAGGCTTTAAAAAGACCTTCAACAATCATCACCTTTTCCAAGGAGAGGGGGAAAGGGGTGGCACCCACGAACAGGCTAATCTGAAGGATACACGTGGTCTCTGGGATGTTACCACACCTCCAGTTAGCATCTCTGCCAAATAGGGCTGGACACTCCCTCCTCTTCTCCAGCCAAGAGCAGCTAATACCTTCGGAAAGCCGGCTCCATCTCCCAAGCCTGCATTCCCTGGGGAGGGAGAAGGAGGGCTGGACAAACGGGTAGTATTGACAAGAGGACACAAGGCCTGTCTTCACTAGAGAGTCGAGGGGGGCGCGCAAGGGAGGCGCATAAGTCTCTAAAAGGTAGCCCAACAATATTAAAGAAGCAGGCTTACTTACTTTACTTTGCGATCAGAGAAACAGAGCTTGCACTTGGCAGGACTCATGCTGACAGCCCCGCCGGCCAATCCCACCGGGTTCCTGCTGGGGTGCGGAGCCTACACTCTCTAACCCTCTGACGTAGACCCAGGTCCCGGGACTCAGCAAGGCAACCAAGTGACTACTGGGAGGTGCAGGCGCAGCTCTACAAAGACTTGGGCCGAATTTTGTGGCAGCCACCAGGCGCCCAAGTCCGCGCCTTTCCTCCATCCCGAAATACGCGCTGCGTGCAAGTGTCCCGGCTGACGCCCCGCACGGCTCCGCCCCACCTATTAGGCCAAGACCCGCCCCGGCCCCGCCCATCGGGCTCGCCCCACTTGCCGGCCGTCACCGCCCACCAGGACCTCTGTCTTCGCCCCGCCTACCAGACCCGCCCCATTGGCCCATTGGCTCACCTTATTGTGTACATCCCGCCCACTCAGACCTGCCTACTTCCCCGCGCCCCGCCCACTCAGGCCAGCCCCATAGACCCCCGCCCTGCTCACTCAGGCCCGCCCCATTGGCATGGCCCCGCCCTTGAACTGGCCTAATCTGGCACCTAGGCCCGACCAATCGCATATGGTCGCTGACCTTGGGCGCTGGCTCCAGATGTCTGACATGATTTAAATTTCTTCTCCGACCTTCTAAACCAAGGTAGACAAGATCTAGGATGGACAACGCTGGCATATTGGCAGCTAAAGAGAATTTTCAAGCAGACAGTGCTTTGAATACACACACACACACAATGGGAAGTGGTGGAAAAGACAGGAAATTGAAAATGAGACAAATACCCCACTGTGGATGTTAAAAGCCACCAGCTGGGTCAAATCCAGTTTTGGCGCACCAACTTCCAGGGCTGCTGCTTTCGATTCTTGTCCAGACGCTTTCCCCGGGCTACCCCAGTGTGCCTCCACCCAAGTCCCACTGCCGTCTGTCTGGTCCATCTGGATCATTGGGACTCCCCACTGGACTCTGAGGCTGTAATATCCTCACGGGGGAAACGAGATTTGGCTATTTTTCTCTCCCTTTGAGCAGCTGCTGGATTTGAAACGCCAGTCCTGGGTTAACAATACTTAATGCAGTGTGCCACTAGGACTCCTGAGGACCACAGAACGGCCCTAAACAAGCTCTTGATAAGAATGATGAACATGTGTGTGGTCTTGTGTCTTTGACTCACTTAATCCTTACAGCAATTCTATTGTTCTTACCCCCAAGATACAGTTAAGGAAACTGAGGTCCACCTGTGAAGAGTGTTGTTGTCCAGGCCACAGGGCTGGTGATATGAACCTGACAGAATGTTCCCAGACAGAATGAATGTGTCTCCAAGGTAGTTACAATGTATACAAATTATCGTGACCACTGTCCAGAAAACTGCACCAGAAATAAATGTAACCCACAATCATTAATCAATTAATATCACATGCATGTAAAAGAGTGCTGAAAATTATCCAATTAAGTACATCAACAGAGAACTGCCTAAAGTTCAAGCTGTATTTAGAAGAGGCTATCTCACCAGGGATATCTTGCTGATGTCAGATAGATCTTGGCTGAAAACAGAGAATACTAGAAGGATGTCTATTTGTGTTTTATTGAGTAAGACGATGGTATGGATAATGACAAATTGTGACTAACATTGAAAAGAATGGGAATCTCGGAATACTGTGCTCATGCAAAACCTACACCTGGACCGAAGCTGCTGTGTAAACAGAGCAAGGGAACACTCATTTATATCAAGAAAAGAGTGTGTCAGGGCTGTATTCTATCTTCATACCTATTCAATCTGTATGCTGAGCAAATCATTTGAGAAGTTGAGTTTTATGAAAAAGAATGTAGCATCAAGATAAAGGAAGACTCTTCCACAACATGCATTATACAGATGGCAAAACCCTGCTTGGTGAAAGTGAAGAACTTGCAGAAGAAGATCAAAGACTACAGACTTCAATATAGATTATATCTTAACATCAAGAACTGGTCAAGAGGCAATAGCGTGATAGATGGAGAAGAGATCGAAGTTGTCAATGATCTCGCCTTCCTTGGGTCCTCAATCAACAACACACTTGGTACCAACAGTCAAGAAATCAGAAGAAATGTAACACTGGAAAAATCTGCTGTCAGGGACCTCTCCAAAGTGCTAAGAAACGACAAGCTTAAAGACTACAATACACCTAATTCAAGCCATGGTCTTTTCAATCACCTACTATGCAGCTGACAGTTGGACGATGAATAGGGATGACAGAATTGATGCCTTTGAGTTGTCGTGTTGGAGAATACTGAATATCCTACAGAATGCCAAAAGGACTGACAAGTATACTTTGGCGAAAATGCTACCAGGGTGTTCCTTACAGTAGGTGAGGATGGCGGAGCTTCATCTAACATAATTTGGGCACTTTTTTAGGAGGAGCCAGTCATTGCAAAAGGACATCATGCTTGGAAAGATTGGAGGGTCAGCGAAAGAAAGACCTTCAGGGTGGTGGATTGGCATAATGAGTGTAGCAATGGTCTAGCAGAGAAGGTGAGGATCAGATTTGATGTTCATAGCACCACTATGAGTCATCCTAGACACCTATAAACAATAGGGTCATTAAAAACAAGCAAGCTTTAAAGAGTACAAATGTTTGCAAATGTTGTTTCAAAAGGCACGGCAGAGTCAAACCTCCAGGGGGCGCCATCTGCACGGCCACAACTCGAAAGCCGACCCCGCCCCCACCCCGAAAACGCGGGTTAAATTTTGAAAACCTGTTTAAAACAAACTAAAAAAACTAGTGAATAAAATTCCCAGTTTTCCAGAGTTCCTAGATGGTCCCTCCAGGCTTGTTCCCTCTTCCAAACACTGCCTTCTTTTTAACAGTTGCCTAATAATAATAATAATATAATCTCCCGAGTAAATAATATTTTAATTTGCTGCTTCTTAGCTGCAGTCGGGTTGATTCCAAGTTCAGGATGTGACCTTCCAGAAGTGGATCACCAGGTGTATCTTCCAAGTACGGGTTTGAACCAACAACCTTTAGTCTAGTAGTCTAGAGCTTAAGGGTTCATGCCATCCAGTAACTAAATAAAAATTTAACCATCTCAAAACAAGAAAAGTCTTTCAAATCAGGACATAGGCCACTCCAGCCTCTACCCTAAAGTCAGAATCAGGATACTGGGAAGACTGTTTATGTTGTGGATTAGGACTTCTAGTGTTGTTCCTAGCTTTTCTGTAATGAATTTTATAGTCCTTTGTTTTAGTCCTAGG
>NW_006399901.1:5581749-5598874 GCF_000299155.1 Elephantulus edwardii | reverse complement strand
AGGAAAAAAATAAAGTCAGAATCATACTGTAAAGAATGGCTCACCTAGTGACCTTGCATTTCTATTGCCAAAATCTTTGTTCCTTGATCTTCTGCAGCAAGTACTCACTTCAGGTTCTTCTAAATTTCAGCAAGCAGGATTGTGTCATGGCATAACGCAGATTGTTGATAGATCTTCCTCCAATCCTGATGCCACATGTCTCCTCATAGAGCCCAGCCTTCCAGATAATCTGTTCGGCTTATAGTTTGAAAAGGTGTGGAGATTGGACACACCCCTGGAGAACACCCTTCCCAATTTTGAACCATGCAGTGTTTCCATGCTCTGTTTTGACAACTGCCTCCTGGTCCAAGTATAGATTTTGCATAAGTATGGTCAATCGTTCTGGAATTCCTAATCTTCTCAGAGTTAGCCAGTTTGTTGTGGTCCACACCGTCAAATGCCTTTGTATAGTCAATGAAGATATTAATATTGTTAAGAGCTTTAGTTTGCTTAGCTCCACAATCAACACTCTTGACACCAGCAGCCAGGAAATTAAAAGATGTATTACATTGGGAAAGTCTGCTGTCACAGACCTCTCCAAAGTATTGAAGAGCAACAATGTCAGTCTGGAGACTAAGGTGCACCTGATACAGGCCATGGTATTTGCAATCACTTGCCATGCATCAGAGAGCTGGATAATGACTAGGGATGACAGAAGGAGAATTGATGCCTTTGAGCTGTGGTGCTGGAGAGTAATAGTGAATATACCATGGACTGCGAAGAGAACAGGATTGTCCTGGAGATGGTGAGACCAGGCTGCTCCTTGGAGGCAAGGATTCTGAAGCTCCGTCTAACATACTTTGGACATGTTGCAAGGAGGGACCAGTCCTTGGAGAGGGACATCATGCTTGGGAGGGTGGAGAGACAGTACAGGAGAGGAAGACCCTCAATGAGATGGACTGATTCAGTGACTGGGGTAATGGGGGTTTGTGTGCCGGAGACAGTGAGATTGGCACAGGGTAGAGCAGGGTTCAGGGCTCCTGTACATAGGATTGCTATGAGTCACAGGCAACTCGACAGCATAACAATAACAACATTGCCCCAAACTTCCCAGCATCCCTTGGAACTCCTTCTCTACTTAGATATCCTTAAAGCTAGTCCAACACATTTTCCTTTTACCTGGGCTCCCCAGGAAGAGATGTTACTCAGATCAAATTTTACACAGGCGAGATGTATGTTTCATCAGCATGAAAAAAAACCTCGGATTTTTTTTTCTCTACCTGCATCACCTGGAAGGGGTGGGAGCAGGAAAATAAGGTTAATATGTACAATGTGTTCAAAGTAATTGTTGTTATGTGCTATGGGGTCAGAACTGACCTTTCAGAGAGGAATGCTCATCATTAATAATTAATAATAGAATGCTTCATAAATTTGTGTGTCATCCTTGTACAGGAGCCACACTAATCTTGTCTGAATCATTCCAATTTTAGTAGGAACTGCCAAATTGAGCACAAGAATGCCTGTCTCCCATGAAGCAGCTGGTGAATTCAAACCTTCTGCCTTTGGGTTGACAGCATAATTCCTTACCCACACACCATCAGAGCTCTCCAAACATAGTTAACATCCCAAATTCTACACTGAAAAAAATAATTGTGTATGTATTTCACAAAAATAGAAAATTTCAATTTTGGCAAGCCCATAGACATACAGACACAAACTGTAAACAATTTACAGAAAGATGGGCCATCTCCTCCCGTGCGATTAACTGCCTCTGAAAATCCACCAGAGGGCCGGTTCCAACTCTACGGTATGTAACAACAGGGCCCACCCAGAGCTGAAAGGAAAGGGGTGGATGGTGACAATGACCAGGAAGGAGCAAGCAAGTTCCCCTGGGATTCTGTCTGGAGAAGACAAGGTGACAGTATGTACTGGCCCCAGTCTGCTTTCCTGATGTCCCCAACTTCCCAGGCAGGACACCCCTCCCTACAGACTTTGATTTTCCTTCCGGAGTCCACCCAGTCTGTGCTACTTACCCTCTCTTACCTTAGGACCCCAACATGGAAGGGAGTGGTTTGGAAAATAATGGGCAATTTCCCTGTTTTACGAGGACACTTCACAGCTTTTTTAATTGCTCTTCCTCCTCTGGACACATGTTAAAAGTGTGTGACTGGCCAGGGTTTGGGAATGGCCAAGTTCACAGGCAAAGATTGTGGGGAAGGTCTATTTAATTGATGGGAGCTGGGCCAGAAGCTGGGCTGCATGCAGCAGCGACTCCCCCATGCCCCCCCACCCTATCTCACTCCTGTGAGGTAGGCCCTATTATTATCCTGCATTGACAGTGGAGGAAACTGCAGCTCAGAGGGGTTATGGGACTGAGCTGAGACATGAACTCAGACCTGGTAGACCCCAAGCCTCTGGGCCTTTCCAGGGACAATGGGTACCTACTGAATGACGATGAGCACACACAGACAAATACTCTAAGCAGAAAAAAAGAATAAGAGTGCTGCTAAGAGAGTTTACTCCCAACTCATGACAATCCAGTTCAGTCTTAAGAGTTTACCTTCATTTCAGGACTACAGTTAAGCGAATAGGAACCTGATGCATTTTTTTTTCTACCCCAACCCTCTCCCCTCTAGGCAGGAGATCTCAGAGCACACCAACTTTGAGTCTGCACATCTTACTCCAGCCCCAACTGACAGACCTCACTGCTTCTTTTGATACAAAACGGGGTCCCTCTGCACAGCAGTCTTCTGAAATCTTCACTTAAAAATGCACAGGTACTTATTTTGCCATGTGATATTTTGAATAGCTTCCTTTCTAAGTGTTGCATGTGAATTCCAAATTTTGGAATTTTCAAAGTCCATGGGAAGGGCACAAAATGAATCCTGCTCCAAAATGAACCCAAAGAGGAGCAGAGGGAATAGATGTCAGCGTGGAGTCGCAGATTATTTTCAGTTAGCCTATTTGGGGCCAAGAGTCTTGAACTCTTCATGGACCTCCAAGGAAAAAAATAGGTTTGTCCTAGAGAGGGTGAAACCAAGTTTCTCCTTGGAGGCTAGGATTTTGAAGCTCTGTCTCACATACTTTGGGCACGTGGCCAGGAGGGACAGGTCCTTGGAGAAGGATATCATGTTTGGAAGGGTGGAGGAACAACACAGGAGAGGAAGACCCTGATGAAATGGATTGATACAGTAACTGGGGCAATGAGGGTAGGTGTGTTAGAATTAGTGAGAATGGCTCGGGACAGGGCAGGCTTCAGAGCTGCTGTACACAGAGTCACTATGGGTGACTCGACAGGCAACTCGACAGCACATAAAAACAACAATTTGGGGAAAGACAAAAATTAATTATTTATTAGTACATTAAAAACAAAAAGGTTGTTATGATGCTAGAAGCTATGATATGCGTACTTCAAACACCAGGAAGGTCGTTCATACTGGACAAGTTTCAATGGTATTTGCAAACTAAGACTAGGGGAAAAGTCCTGGTATCCTACTTTGATCCATCTTGAATTAGTTTTTGTATATGGCGTGAGGTACAGGTCTGGTTTCAGTTTTCGAGACTAGGTATCCAGTTGTGTCACGAGCCCAAAAAAGTCCTGTAGTTCACAATAGTATGTTGCCTAATACACAGTGTAGGAAGGCCAGCCTCTGGGTTGACAGGCACTCCCCCCACTGATGGTCATGATGGGTCATGGTGGGACCAGGCAAGGATTCATTCCATTAGTCATAGGTCACAAATCAGAGTCGAACTGATGGCAACAAATAACAAAAGTGGAAGAAAAATTCAAAATCACAATTTAATCTCGGAATTCACTAGCAAAGCACTGACTATAAGCTAGCAGAATTGCATGAGAACAAAAATCCTACTAAACAACAGTCAAATGCTTATGCATTCATCCATCCACGTGTTCATCGTTCATCCATTCATCATCTATCCACCCCTTCATCCTTCCACCACCCATTCATACTGGCACATGTTCATCAAGTGCTCTGCATGGACCAGAAATGCAGGATCTTGTCTTAGGCAAAGTTTATGTAGAGAAAATGTGGTGTTACTTGAGCAGAGGAGTGTGGGAAATTGACAGTGAACACTATTGGAATAGGGGGAGGCCCTGTATGCACTGTAACTATGGAACAAGATATGCGTGATTGAAGAAAGGTAAGGAGAGGCTTATGCACAACAACAACATAGAAGATCAATAGGAAGGGCCAGGGGAGCTGAGCTGAGTGGACGAGCAGGTGGGGTGAAGGCAAAGTACAGAAAGGAAACTTCCAAAACTTGATTTTATCTTGCATATTTACAACTTGTTCAACGCTGAATAAATAGCTGTTGTTGTTGTTGTTGCTGTGTACCATAGAGTCGGAACTGATCCATAGCTGAGCCTCCAGTGGGTTTCCAGAGGTAGTTAGTCGCACGGGAGGAGACTGCCCATCCTTCTCCCACGGAGGAGCTGGTGGCCTTGAACTGCATGCCTTTGGGATTACAGCTTGGCTTCTTGCCACTAGGCCACCAGAGCTCCCTGATTAAATAGTATACTTTAAAAAAAAATTCTCTGCAACTACAATCCCAGAGGTGCACGGCTCGAATCCACCAGATGCTCTGCCGGGGAAGGAGGAGCAATCTCCTCCTGTACCAGTCAGATCTGATTTGACGGTACACGCACACAAAAATAATAAAATTTAAAAAAAAATTCTCTGTGAGTGCTCGCTTTGGCAGCACATATACTAAAACTGGAAGGAAACAGAAGATTAGCATGGCCCCTGTGCAAGGAGGACACACGAATTCATGAAGCGTTCCATATCTGCTTTACTGAGTGCAGTATTTCTGTCACGGAAGGGGAAATATTGCATAAGACCACGACTGTGAAACAGGAGGAAGAATGAGTAAGGTATGTATTGTAACTGTTCATAGGGAAAAGAGAGGAGGGGAGCAGAAAAAGGAGAAGGGGGAAATCCCTGGGATAGGAGATGTTAGTGGGTGGAGTGAAGTAATGGGAAGGTTCAATGTGGACATGAAAAAGATGTGGTGACAATAGGCATTGTTGTTGTTGTTAGGTGCCTTTGACACTATAGAGTTGCTGAGTGGAGTGAGTGTCTCCCTGGTGTTACTGTTCATCTTGCCTATTGTTGGGCTGCAAGAGGAGTCAAACGGATGCATTTTGTTCCAGAAGAAAAAAACGATGGCTTTGAATTGTGGTATTTGTCAAACAGATTGTTGTTGTTGTTGTTGTTGTTAGGTGCTATCAAGTTGAGCATGATTCATAATGACCCTAGGAACAAAAGATCTGAACCCTGTTCTATCTTACACCGTCCTCTCACTTCCTGACCCACTAGAACCCATTGCAGCAGTCACTGTGTCAGTCTACCTGGTTGAGTTTCTTCCTCTCTTTCACTGACCCTCCACCATTCCTAGCATCATGTCCTTCTCCAAGGAATAGACCCTCCTAACAACATGCCCAAAGTCTGTAAGGTGAAGAAGCATCGTCATTCTTGCCTCCAAAGAGCACTTCCTCTTCAAGACATACCTGTTTGTTCTCTTGCCATCCATGGGATTTTCAGTGCTCTTTTCCAACACCACAGCTCAAAGGCATCAAGTCTTGTTCTGTCATCTTTCTTTATTCATTGTCCAGCTCTCAGATGCATACCAAATGATTGAAAAGACTATAGCTTGAATCAGACACACCTTAATTCTCAAACTGACATCATTACTCCTCAATAATTTGGAGAGGTCTCTAACTGCAGATTTTTCCAGACAATGCGTCTTCTTATTTCCTGACTGCAGATACCAAAGGTGTTAATTGTGGATCCAGGCAAGATGAAGCTGTTTGACAGTTTCAATCTCTCCATTCATCACGACGCTGTCTATCAGTCCAGTGCTAAGAACCTTTGTTTTTTTTGACATTGAGATGCAATCCATACCAATGGCTGCAATCCTTGATCAATGGTAATTAATTATATAAAATTATACAAAAAATTATTTTTAAAACTATATAACATATAATGTATATGAATGACTGTATAAAACACAATATATATGAGTGATCATATGCAAATCAATTAAAAAAGTTTATGCTCGAAACTAGGTTTAAAAAAATGTCTCTGTGAACCAGCACTAACTAGACAGTGGGGGGAAGCTGATATTTTGATGAGTGTGGACAAATGCAGCCCTGCTTTCAGGATGTGAGTGGCAGAGCACGAGAAGACAAGTAATGACCAAGGAAGTTCAGATGTGACATAGGTGCTCGGATGGCACAGTACGCTATGTGTTATGCTGCTAACTAAAAAGGTCAGAAGTTTGGACACACCAGCTGCTCTGAGGGAGAAAGCTGGGTACTCTCCTCCGTTTAAGATTCACAGCCTCAGAAACCTGATAGAGGGGCCCTGTGAGTCAGAATTCATAGCAGTGGGCTATATGAGGCATACTCAAGAGTAATTTGTTGTTGGGGAAGCAATGTAGCAGGGTGATGGGCCGAGAAATCGAGGTGACAGTACAGAGGAGAAAGGACAAAAAGGTGATGTTGACTAGTCACCAATACAGAAGTTGGGGTAGAGGTAGAACTGGTTTCTTATTTTGCAGGACCCAGAACAAAAGAGTGCAATTGTCAATTACTTGGATCCACTTCCAGCAACCAGGGTCTCAGGTAAGGTCCCTCACAGGGATGTGCATGGAAGGACCCATTTCTCCACTTCAGTTTGCACTCATCTGGGTGGAAGGAGTTATTTACTGAAGCAAATCCCACTCCAAGGGGGAAACAGTGAGAGGGAAGAGGATTAAAACAGAATGGTTCATCCATGGACAGTGGACATTCTCTCCTTGGTGGGTCCTCCGTCCCACCTGGAAGGCTGCCAATGTAAAAAAAACAGAGTCACCAGTTATACCCTTTAAATAGTCTCACTTGGTGCAGACCTTCCCAACAACCTCAGGAATAGGTGTGGAATATAGTTTTGAAGTTTCTGCTTTTCAAACATCACCAAAGAAGAGTGGTTCCTCTGGTTGCTAGTTGGATCCTGGCTGAAAGCAGAGAATACCAGAGAAATGTTTGTGTTTCACTGACTGTGTGAAGGCATTTGACTGTGTGGATCATAACAAATTCTTGATAATCCTGAGAAGACTGGGACTCCCAGAACATTTCATTGAGCTCATGTAGAATCAGTACGTGAACCAAGAAGCTATTGTTCAAACAGAATAAGGTGTAAAATTATGGCGGAAAATCAGGGAAGGTGTGCATCAGGGTTATATCCTTTTTCCATATCTATTCAATTTGTATACTGACTGAACAAATCATTTAAGAAGCTGGACTCTATGAAAAAGAATGTGTTATCAGGGTTGGAAGAAGTCTCACCAACGCTCTGATTTCTGCAGAAGATATACTGCATGCAGAAAGTGAAGATAGGAGGCACTTACTGACAGTCAGTACTACAGCCTTCAATATACCTCACATCTCACCATCGAGAAAACAAAAATCCACAGGCAACATCAAGGGGAAAAGACTGAAGTTGTCAATGATTTCATTGTACTTGAAACGACAATCAATACCCATGGTTGCAGCAGGCAAATCAAGAGACATGTTGCATTGGGCAAATGTGCCCTCAAGGGCCTCTTCAAAGTGCTAAAAGAGCAAGGATATCAGTTTAAAGACTAAGGTGTAGCTGGTTCAAACCATGGTATCTTCAATAGCTTATTAGGTATACAGGACAATGGACAAGGAAGACCTAAAAGGAATCACTACCCTTGAACTGTGAGGCTGGCAAAGCATCCTAAATACCCCATGAAGTCTGTTTTGGGGGAAGTGCAACCAGAATGCTCCTTAGAGGCAAAGATGGGGAAGCTTTGTCTCATATAATTGGGGTGTGTTTTCAGTAGGGACCAGTCCTTGGGAAAAGCATCACGCTTGGGAAAGTAGAGGATCGGTGAAGGGGAAGAAGCCCCCTCACCCGGACGAGCTGACACAGTGATGGCAGTAATGGGCTTGAGCATGGCAGGGCACTCGGACGGTGCAGGAACTCTGTTGTTCATGGGTCAGGGTGAGCCATAGTCAACTCAACAGCACCTAACAACAACAGTTCCAGGTTGAATGAATGAAAAATCTCTCATAAGTGAATGAGCCTCCTTCCTGGTCAGCCAAAATGGCTTCTGCCGGAATCAGGACTTATACACAGGTTAACTTCCCCAGCCAGACTAAGATCTCCTAGAATTCCAGGCATGGAGCCCTGCACATACAACCAATCCAAAAACCTACTGTTGCTGAATCTATTCCAACCCGCAGGGACCCTTCATTGAATTTCTGAGGCTGTAGATCTTAAGGAAGAGACAGTCCATCTTTCTCACAGAGCATCTGGTAGATTCGAACCTCTGACATTTTAGTAGCAGCTGGACACATGCATTTTACCAGCAGAGTGTACAGTAAAGGTTCACCAACATTCTTTAATAGAAGGAAGGTGGGGAGGTTTATGCCTTCTACTTTTTACCAAGAAGTTGCCATCGAGGTGATTGTTGAAGCATATGTCAGAGAAGAATGGTTTTCTTGGCTGTAACAGTTATGGAAGGAAGCTCTGGTGGCCTAGTGGCAAGAAGCTCTGCTGCAATCCCAAAGGCACACAGTTCGAGGCCACCAGCTACTCCATGGGAGAATGGGCAGTCTCCTCCTGTGTGATTAACTGCCTCTGAAAACCCACTAGAGGGTCAGCTATGGGTCCATTCCACCTCTACAGTTCACAACAACAATAGCTATGGAAGCGGATTGACAGACCATTCTTCTGCGGGACTGCTGAGTGGGTCCAAACTGTCAACCTTCGGGTAATGTGACCACCTGGGTGGACTGAGCCAGTGAAGGCAAAAGAAGGGTGCAGGCCCACTAAGCTTTGCTTTGGGGGAGCAAGAGAGGTCTTACCTGATGGTGAGGGCAGTAGCTTCAGACTCGCCAGCAGTCACAGCAGCATCCAGAGACAGGGTCCCCAGGCTGGCCCGGCTGCCCTTCCGGGAAGATTCTCGGAACGAGCCAGCGCCCGTGTCCTCGTCAGAGGAGTTGTCATCAAAGGAGCCCAGGATGAAGTTGGTCATCAGCTGCCTCTTGAGGTGAGCCTGCTTCTCATCTTCTCTAGAGGTGGCCCTAGCCTGCTGGGCCTGGGGCCCGGCTGGGGAGGACGGACCATTGCTTTCTGGAGTTATGGTTGCTGTCCCATTGGCTTGGGGTTCTGAGGTGGCCGATGGGCCATCAGAGGAAGGAGAATGTTTCTGAGGCTTCTGGTGTGGGGGTGGCCGGGAAGCACCCTGCCGGGAAGTGTCTTTGGGGTCTCGGAGAGGTGCAGGTGTCTTTGGTAGGGAGCTGCAGCCATCCTTCCCCAGCATGGGCTCCTCGGAGCTGTCCGGAGCGGAGAAGGACTTCTGGTCAGTAGCTAAGCTCGCTTTGGATCTGCTCTTGCTGCTCAGGCTGGAGTCAGTCATGGTCTTCCAGAATTTTAACCAGGAGAAGGTCAGGTAGGAAAAGAACAGACAGGACACAAGAAGCAACAGGACCATTCAGAAAACCTGTTAAGGAGAGAGGAGAGGCATGTGGTCAGGGGCTGCGTCACCAAGGGCTTTCCAGCCCAGAGACAATCAGAGGGCAAGGGCCAGTGAGATTCTGAGGTGAGTAGACAGGTGAGAGAGACAGGGGCTCCGCGCAAAGGTTGGGACAGGCTCAGCTCCCAGCTGGGAGGCGAACTTGCTCTCTGGCCTTAAACCAGCTCCTCACTTCTAACTGAGGCACTCCCATGCACTAGGGAGAGCTGGTGGCTTGGTGGTCAGGAGTTGCATTGCCAACTCAAAGGCTTGTAGTTCAAAGCCACCAGATGCTCTATGAGAGAAAGATGGGAAATCTCCTCTACTGTGATTCAAGTGCCTCTAAAAACCCACTGGAGAGTCAGCTATGACTTGGATCTGACTCTCTCGTCTGCCTCAACAAGGCACTGACTCAATTTAACTCTTTGCTGTAAGTTGGAAGCTAGTCATGGCTGATCCTCCAGTGGGGTTTTGGAGGCTGTGAATTGCACGGGGAGATGTGGCCCATCCTTCTCCTCAGGGCCGCTGAAGGATTCGAACCAGCAGAGAAGCCCTACCTTTAGGTTAGCAGGTTACAGGCCACCTCTAGAGCTCCCCTACGCATATTTAAAGTAGTGATCCCGTTTAGCACTCTCATGTGCCAGAAATCACAAACGTGCCACGTGAGACACTAAAGAGATCATGTGTGTTAAAAAACTCTGTTACAGCAGCATCATTATAATAATTTAATGTGGCTATAGAGAGCTGGGCCAACCCTGAAGATGATGGAAGAAATCTGGAGGACAATCACTTGGCCAACTGACTGGAAGAGATCTATATTTGTTCCCATTCCAAAGAAAGGTGACCCAACAGAGTGTGGAAATTACTGAACAATATCAATTGATATCACATGCAAGCAAGATTCTACTGAAGATTATCCAAAAACGACTGGAACAGCACATCAGCAGAGAACTGCCAGAAGTCCAGGCTGGGTTTAGAAGGGGTCGTGGTACTAGGGATATTGCAGCTAATGTTAGATGGATCTTGGCTGAAAAGCAAGGAGTAGCAGAAGAATGTCTATCTGTGTTTCATTGATTATGCAAAGGCATTTGACTGTGTGGATCACAACAAACTGTGGCTGACTCTGAGAAGAATGGGAATCCCAGAACACTTGATCGTGCTAATGTGAAACCTATACTTGGACCAGGAGGCACTTGTCAGAACAGAGCAAGGGAACACTGCATGGTTCAAAATTGGGAAGGGTGTATGCCAGGGATGTGTTCTATCTCCATACCTTTTCAACCTATATGCAGAACATATTATCTGGGAGGCTGGGTTGAATGAGAATTGTGGCATCAGGATTGGTGGAAGATTCATCAAGAATCTGCGTTATGCAGATGACACAACACTGCTTGCTGAAACTGAGGAGGACCTGAAGCACTTGCTGAAGAAGATCAAGGACTGCAGCCTTCAATATGGATTGAGGCTTAATATCAAGAAGACAAAGTCAACTGTCAGCATCAGGATGGATGGGAAAAGATTTAGATTATTAACAGCTTTAGTTTGCTTGGCTCCACAATCAACACTCTTGGTACCAGCAAACAAGAAATCAAGAGACAAATTACATTGGGAAAGTCAGCTGTCAGAGACCTCTCCAAAGTATTGAAGAGCAACGCTATCAGTCTGGAGACTAAGGTGCACCTTATCCAGGCCATAGTTTTCACAATTGCTTGCTGTGTGTCAGAGAGCTGGACAATGACTAGGGAGGATAGAAGGAGAATTGATTCCTTTGAGCTATGGTGTTGGAGAAGAGTACCGAATATACCATGGACTGCTAAGAAAACGAAGGTTCATCCTGGAGAGGGTTAAACCAGGCTGCTCTTTGGAGGCAAGGATTCTGATGCTTCGTCTGACATACTTTTGGACATGTTGCAAGGAGGGACCAGTCCTTGGAGAAAGATGTCATGGTTGGGAAGATGGAGGAACAGCACAGGAGAGGAAGACCCTCTATGAGGTGGACTGATTCAGTGACTGGGGTAATAGGGGTGGGTGTGTCAGAGACAGTGAGGTTGGCACAGGATAGAGCAGAGTTTAGGGCTGTTGTACACAGGGTCGCTATGAGTTACAGGAGACTTGATGGCACATAACAACAACAACAACAACAACAACGTCTTGATGTTGCCTATCAGTCCAGTGGTAAGACTTTTTGTTTTCCTGACATTGAAATGTAAGCCATATTGAAGGCTACATTCTCAGATCTTCTGCAACAAGTGCTTCAAGTCCTCCTCACTAACAGCAAGCAAGGTGTGTCATCTACATAAAGCAAGTTATTGATGAGTCTTCCTCCAATCTTGATGCCACATTCTTCATCGAGTCCAGCTTCTTGAATAATTTTCTCAGCATACAAATGGAATGAGAATGGAGAGAGATTACGACCCTGATGCACTCTCTTTTTCATTTTAAACCGTGTCATATTCTCTTGATCTGTTTGCACAACAGCCTCTTGGTCTAGGTGTAGATTTCACATAAAACCTTTTATCCCCCCTTTATTTAGGACATCTCTTCTTTATAATTAGTTAATATTATTAATAATATCTTCACTATTACCATCAGCCTGGTCCCAGAGAGGGAAAATGGCACACTGTCCTATTTTCTGAATAGGAGAAATACACCTGTCCTGGGGTATATTTACAATGAGACAGGAAGTTCAAAAAGGCCGAGAAGACTGTTCTGTTCGAGGTCTAGAACAGCGCCCGGTACAGTGAGGACCTAATACGTGTCTGATGAACACACGAGCCTGTGTCCTGATTTCTAACCTAGACCTCTTCTCACCACATTCCGTGCTAGTAAAGAGTGTGCTGTTGTTGTTAGGGACTGCAGAGTCAGACCCAAGTCACAGCTGACCATCCAGAGGGTTTTCAGATGCCTGTCAAGGGAGAGTGCCCATCTTTCTTCCTTGGAGCAGCCGGTGGATTTAAACCAACTTCCTCTGAGTTGGCAGCACAACTCCTTTCCATTAATACATATGAGCAGATAACTTATTTGAAAGAAATATACTTTTAAAAAAAGTAACCCGAACATGTTGAAATTTCAGGAACTTATTTTTGCCACCATCATATCCTAGAAGCATTAAAAAAAAAAAGCTATGGCTATAAAAGTTAATTACATCAATCTGGTGGCTAAAAGATCTATTTCATTTTTTCTTGTATGTATACCAAAATAGAGCATTTTCTATTTAAACCCCTTTTAAATGTACAATCTAGTCACTCAGATGTGCAGCCAACATCAGTATCTCTTTCCAAATACTTGCCACTACATTAACTCAATCCCCTTCAAGGAATAACTCCTTGTCCGCTTCCCCTGGGCCCCAGGCAACCACTTTTGTCCCTATGCATTGGTCTATTCTAGACACTCATATAAGTGGAACCAGACAGTTACTTTGTCCTTTTGTAAAAAGCTTTCTTTCTTTTAAAATTTCAACACAATGTTCGAGAGATGATAGAAAAATAGATGCCTTTGAGCTGTGGTGCTGGAGAAGAGTATTGAATATACCATGGACTGCAAGGAGAATAAACAGGTTCATCCTGGAGAGGGTGAAACTAGGCTGCCCCTTGGAGGCAAGGATTCTGAAGTTTCATCTAACATACTTTGGACATGTTGCAAGGAGGAACCAGTCTTTGGAGAGGGACATCATGGTTGGAAGGGTGGAGGGATGGCACAAGTGAGGAAGAGCCTGGATTAGATGGATTAATGCAATGGTTGGGGTAATGGGGGTAGGTGTGTCAGAGACAGTAAGACAGGCACAGGATAGAGCAGGGTTTAGGGCTGTTGTACATAAGTTCGCTATGAGTCATAGGCAACTTGACAGCACATAACAACAACAACAATAAAAGTTTGTAAAGTCACAGCAATAAAAAAATCTAATAGAGCAGAGTTTTCACTGGTTCACATCTTGGGGCCTCAATCACCTCTCTGAAACTCTGACCTGACTGGGCAACCCAACCTACTGCTGGGCTGGCAGACACACTGATCCAGGCTGGTGTCTTCCTTTTACCCACCCATGAAGGCAGCAAAAGTAGCCACCAGGTGCCCAGACCACTCCCACTGAAGGTCCTTTTTCTCTCGTTTTTTATTTCCTTTGCTTTTAAAAATTTGTTTCTGTTTTACTCTTACAACTTCCCCCCCTTTTTCATATTTTCTACTATTTTGTCTCTCTAGCTACGCCCCCACACCCTTGCTAGTCTGTTCTCTTTTTCTTCTCCCCCCTCACCTTTTTCTTTTCTTAATTTTCACCTTTCTATCCTGATGCCCCCTCATTTTGTTCTCCTCTAAGTCATGGTGTATATATATTTTTTCTTTCTTTTTTTTTTACTGTCCAAGCTGCACTGCAATACTGAAGGCATGCGGTTTGAGTCCATCAGCTGCTCCACAGAAGGATGGGGAATCTTCTTTTATGCAAATTAACTGCCTCTGAAAACCCATCGGAGGGTCAGCTACGAATTCCTTCCAACTCTACGGTACATGATAACTTGGGTTTTTGTTCTTTACTGGTGTTCGTTTTCCTCCCCTTTTCTTTGTCTCATCTGACAAAAAACAACAACAGCATCCAGACGCACAGCATCTGCAGCTTCAACCATCAGCCAGGACTGAAGACTGGCTCCTGCTGGACCTGATCAATGCAGAACTGCAGCCAACACTCACCGGGTCTTCCTTCGATTGCCCTACAAAACAGCAACTAGATAGAGAATCGCACACCATCCTCTATCACATTCACCAGAAGACAGCGTGTATTATCAAACTAGCAAACAACACAACATACTCGAAGCAGATATACCAAATACTGCACATACCCGTTCTGAGCGAGCTCTGAGTGTATCAGGCATGGCTCAACCAAACTGATCAAAGCAAAACAGTACAAAGACAACAGCACCCCATTGTCTCAGAGGCGGGGGAGAACTTTAAACCAGCTTTTAAAAAATGAAAATAAAAACAAAACAGGGCAATATAGAACAAAAACATGGTCACAATTCAGAGGAAGAAATGTGACTAGAATTTGCTGATAAGGATTTCAAGAGTTAAAGTGAAGTGTCTCCAACAAATTGAGAAAAGTTATGCAGAATCTACAGGCAAAATCCAGGAAAACAGACAAAACTCTAGGAAAACTTACAAACAAAAAACAATATCAAGAAGAGAAAATAAATGGAAAATTAGAGTAATTTTTTTTAAAGACCCAGCTAATTGAAATTCAGAACAGCAAGACTAAGATTTCAGAAACAGATAACACACTGGAAGGAATAAAGAGTAGAATGGAAGCACGGGAACACAGACTTTAGTGAGAGGGAGAACATCCTTCTGTACCAACTTGTTCTAGAAATAACCAGGAAGAGGGTCAACAATTAAAAATATGGGACCAAAAAGGGAGCTCTGGTGGCACAGTGGCAAGAAGCTGCAATGCAGTCCCAAAGGAACACGGTTTGAATCCACTAGGTGCTCCACTGGAGAAAGAGAGGCAATCTCCTCCTGTGCCAGTCGGATCTGACTCGACACTACACAAAAAGGAGGGAAAAAATGGGACAAAGCATGATACAATACAGCTGTTAAGAGCTGTGTTGTCGCTCTCCCTGCTCAAAATAAAGTTGTTTCTTATCTATCCCTCCTGTCTGCTGTGCTTTTGTGGCAGTCCAGGGATGATTAGACTCATACATGTTGGTAAATTAAAAAAAATAAATAAACAATATATCTATCATATATTCATATTTTTATATATATCTCACAATACGAAAAGGAGTAATCTATGCATGAATGGAATGCCAGAACAGGAAGAGATAAAAACGAGAAACACTAGAGATTTGCTGGAAGAAGACTTCTCAAATATTATGAAAAAGGAGAAAATATACATTCGGGAAGCTAAGTGACTCACAAGCAGGCCAGACTCCACAAGGAAAACACCGAAGTATCTCATCATCAAATTTTTCAATAGTAAAACTCTACTCGAAGGGAGCTCTCTCTAGTGGCCTAGTGGCAAGAAGCTGCATTGCAATCCAGAAGGCATGCAGTTCGGATCCACTAGACGCTCTGCTGGAGAAGGAGGGGCAAACTCCTCCTGTACCAGTCTGATCTGATTCAAGGGTACACACATAAAAAAAGAATAATACTTGAGTTAATGGCACCTAACAACAACAAAGACAAAGAAAGAATAATGAAAGCAGCCCAGGAAAAATAATAATAACATTTTAAAAAATGAAATAAAAATCACAGTTACCTACAAATAACCAATAACCATTAATATTATGTTAACCAATGAAAAGAACCAGTAACATTAAGTTTCCATTTCTCAGCAGAAACCATGGAGGAAAGAAGGCAATGAAATATGCTGACCAAGAATTCTCTACTCCGCAAAATGTCCCAACAAATAGGCTAGTGACACTGGACACTCCCAGATCTACAGAAAATTAGGGAATCTGTGTAAACTGGATCGACTTTACAAGACATACTAAAACAAGTCCTTTGAAACAAGAGTCAATAATGATAGACGACTCAAAATTAACATACACAATGACATCACCCAGAAACTGAAACAGACACAGAAATTCAAAGTATAATAAACATAAAACAGTAGATTTCAGAAACCAGAAGTATCAGTCCGTAAATAAGCACAACTATGTAGCAAAAAGAGGAAGTGGAAGTATAGCAGAAGTTCTTAATGGAGAAGAAATCACGGCATAAAATGAACTGTTTTAGACTTGGCAACAAAAAAGGTAACTTATCAGATAAGGTACAAGAAAATTAATAAACTTTATCATCAAAATAATAGATGAAAATTTGGTAAAAATCAAAACAGCAGCAATGAAGGAAATTGTAAAAAAAAATCCATAAGCATGGTGATGTCAACACAGAAAAACAGCTGGAACATAAAAATAAACAGCATCAGAAAAAGAGTGCAGCAAAATGACAGCATTACGCATTTGACTTTGTGGATCACAACAAACTGTGTGGATAACCTTGAGGAGAATGGGAATCCCAGAACACTTGATGTGCTTATGTGAAACCTATACTTGGACCAGGAAGTAGTCCTTAGATCAGAGCAAGAAAAACACTACATGGCTCAGTCAGGAATGGAGTGTGTCAGGGATGCATCCTGTCCCCATACCTTTTCAATCTATATTCAGAAAAGATCATCGGGAAGTGAGGCTTTATGAGGAGGAACGTGGCATCAATATTAGAGGAAGATTCATCAACAACCTACAATATGCAGATGACACAATCTTGCTTGCTGAAACTAAAGAAGACCTGAAACACTTGCTGCAGAAGATTAAGGTCTGTAGTTGTCAATTTGGATTGAAGCTCAACATCAAAAAGACAAAGATTCTCACCATTGGGTCAACTGGCAGCACCATGATAGAGAAGAGATTGAGGCTGTTAACAATTACAGCTTGCTCAGCTCCCCAATCAATACTCTTTTAACACCAGCAGTCAGGAAATCAAAAGGTGAACTGCATTGGGAAAAGTTGCTGTTAGGGACCTCTCTAGAGTAGTGAAAAGCAACGGTGTCAGTCTAGAGACTAAGGTGCACCTAATCCAGTAATCTTCACAATTACTTGCAATGTATCAGAGAGCTGTACAA
>NW_006399901.1:5541919-5579129 GCF_000299155.1 Elephantulus edwardii | reverse complement strand
TATTTGTCCTTTTGTAACTGAGATATTTCACTCAGCATAATGTCCTCCAGGGTCACCCATTTTGTATAATATTTCATGAGTTCCTTGTTTTTCAATGTAGCATAGTATTCTGTTGTGTGATATACCACAGCTTCTCTATTAATTCGTTTGTTGATGGGCACTTAGGTTGTTTCCAACTCTTTGCTATTGTGAACAAAGCCACAATAAACATGGGTGGGCATAAATCTGCTTGGGTGGTGACTATGGTTTCTTTGGGGTATATCCCCAGTAGTGGAATTGCTGGGTCAAATGGTTATTTCTATTTGCAACTTTTTGAGAACGTGCCATACAGCCTTCCACAGTGGCTGCACCATTTTACACTCCCACCAACAATGAGCAAGGGTTCCAGTTTCTCCACAACCTCACCAGCATTTGTTGTTTGCTGTTCTGTTAAATTTTGCAATTCTTACTGGAGATGATATCTCATAGTTGTTTTGATTTGCATCTCTATTAGCGCTAGGGATTTTTAACATTTCTTCATGTGTTTGTTTGCCATCTGAATGTCTTCTTTGGTGAAGAGTCTGTTCATATCCTGTGCCCATTTTTCAACTGGGTTACCATTATCTTGTTGTGGTGCTCGAGTATTTTATAAGTTCTAGATGTAAGTCCCTTATCTGACATCATTACCAAATATTTTTCCCCAGTCTGTGACTTCCCTTTTTACCTTGTTGAAGAAGTTTTGGATGTGCATGGGGATTTAATTCTTAGAAGGTCCCATTTATCTATTTTATCCTCTCCTGGTCGCAGATTTTTCAGGATGCTTGGAAGACTGTTTATGTTGTGGGTTAGGACTTCTAGAGTTCTCCCAAGCTTTTCTTCAATGAAGTTTAGAGTTAGTAGTTTTAGTTCTAGGTCCATGATCCACTCTTCGTTGGTTTTTGTGTACTGAGTGAGATGTGGATATTTCTCAAGTTTTCTGCAGACAGTTTTCCAATTTTGCCAGCACCATTTCTTTAAATGGCTGTTGTTTCCCCACTTGACTGATTTCATCTCCTCGTGAAAAATCAGTTGACCATAGGTAGATGGGCTGACTTCTGGATTCTCAATTCTATTCCATTCATCTATGTGTCTATCATTGTACCAGTACCATGCTGTCTTAACTACCACGGCAGTGTAGTAGGATTTGAAATCAGGGAGTGAGATGCTTTCTACCTTGTTTCTCTTTTTAAGAAGTGCTTTGCTTATTCAGGGCCTCTCTCATTCCAAATGAAATTGGAGATTGCCATTTCCATCTCATTGAAGAATGGGATTGGTATTTGTATTGGAATTGCATTGAACGTGGAAATTCTCTGCCTACTCAAACTAATACAGATAAAGGAAGGACCTTCGAACAGATTCATCACAAAAGAACTTGAACAGGTTACAAAACATTTCCAACCAAAATGTCTTGGCCCACATGGCTTCACTAGTGAATTCTAACAAATATTCAGAGAAGTGCTGACACTAACTACTAAAACTATTTCAGAATATAGAGAAAGATGGAATACTCTCAAACTCATTCTATGAAACAAACATTACCCTGACAGCAAAGCCAGGAAAGACTTCACTAAAAAAATTATTGTTGTTGTGTTTCATTGAGCAGGAACCAACCCATAGCCAACTTTGCAGGAGTTTTCAAAGACAGTGAATCACACAGGAAATGACAGCCAATCCTGCTCCTATGATTCAAACCATGTGCCTTTGGGATTGCAGCACAGCTTACCATTGGACTACTAGAGGGGGAAAAAACAACAAAAAACCCCAAACAGCCAGCCTATTTTTGACCAACATCCCTCGTGAACATAGATGCAAAAACTCTCAACAAAATCCTAGCTGATAGAATCCAACAGCATGTAAGAAAATTATCCATGAGCAAGTTGGAGTCATACCAGGTACAAAAGGATGATTCAACCTTAGAAAACTAATCAATGTAATCCATGACATCAATAAAATAAAGGAAAAGGACTATATTATTTTAATACAGAAAAGGCATTTGGCAGATATGAACAGTCTTTCTTGATAAAAATCCTCAACAAAATAGGAGGGAAATTTTATTCTTTTTTCTTGTTTTGTTTTGTTTGTTTTTTTTTATGTGTGTACCGTCAAATTGGATCTGACTGGTACAGGAGACGATTGTTCCTCCTTCTTCAGCAGAGCATCTGGTGGATTTGAACCACACACCTCTGGGATTGCAGTTCAGTTTCCTACCACTAGGCAACCAGAGCTCGCCAGGAGGGAAATTTTAGAAAGAAAATTTCTCAACACAATTAAAAGAATATTCAAGATCAATGCTCCACATTACTCTCAAAAGAAAGAAATCAGGAACCAGACATTTTTGCCCTTTATCACCACTCACACAGAGCTGGTAGCCTAGTATTAAGGGGTTGTGTTGCCAATCCAAAGACATGTGGTTAGAATCCACCAGCTGCTTCACGGGAGGAAGATGGACAGTCTCCTCCTGTGCTAGTTACAGTTTCTGAAAACCCACTGGAAGGTCAGCTGTGAGTCATTTCCAACTTGATGGCAATAAACAACAACTCAATATTATATTAGAAATCTTAGCCAGAAAAATAAGGCAAGAAAAAGAAAAAGAAACAAAAAGTATCCAAATTGGCAAAGAAATAAAACTATGAGTTGGTAAAATTGGATATCTAGTCTTGAAGATGGAAAGATCATACCTCACACCATATACAAAAACTAATTCAAGATGTATTAAAATCCTAGGTATAAAGTTATAAAGATCATCAAAGAAAAAAATTTAGTCCTTTAGAAGCCCTAATCAGTGGCATAAATATACTACAAATATAACTGAAAATGTACCATTTACAGAGGATAAACTAGATGATTGGGCCCTCTGTAAAAATTAAATCCTTATGTGCATCATTGAGTATATGCAATCATTGTTTTCTTAAATTCTGTGTCAGAAAGTTCCATCAGACTTTTTGGCTTCAGGAAATCCATTGATACTGGGGGTGACACTTGCTTTGTGTTTGTGTAGTGTGTAGGATAGCTTGCTTTCTTCGAGACATGAATATGTTCTTGATCTGAAGACAACGCTCTAGATATCAGTTGGGCAGCTACCCCACGTGTGTGTTTCTCTGAACTTCTGACTTCAGGGAAATGTCAGTTTAGAGCCTGTGAGAGCAACCTCTTGTTGGTAAGACAGGTCAAGGTGCTCCCAATTAAAGGCAAGTTGATTGACCAGACGTGTAGGCACCGGTTCCTTATGTGCATCAAAATGTCCCCAATGTATACAAAATTTTAAGTAAACCAATATAAAGGGAGGGAGAAAGGATGTCCCCCAAAAAAGGTAAAAAAAGAATGTACAGACTGGTAAAAAAATACTTGTTAATGATATATTTGATAAAAGATTCATCTCTGAGATTTCTAGGAAACTCCAACACCTCAGCAAGAAAAAGGCAAATAACTCAATTACATAAAGGGCAAGGGACATAAAAAGCCACCTCATCAAAGACATTCAGATAGCCACAAGAATATGGAGAAAAACTCCAGGTCGTTGCTATTAGAGAGATGCGTCTCCAAGCAACAATAGACAATAAGACAGCAAACAGTAAATGCAGGTGAGGGTACGGGGAGATTGGACACTGCTGTTGTCCTTCTTAGATGTTAAATGGGAATCTACTCATATGTGATTTCCCACCCCTCCCCCCAAGCAGGTCTTCAGAGGCTGTAAATCTCACAGCAGGAGACTGTCCATCTTTCTCCCCCAGAACAGCTGGTAATTTCAAACAGCATGTTTTTGAGTTCACAGTGTTAACTGCTTACCACTTGGCCATCAGAGCTACCTCATAAACTGCTACTGAAAATGTAAAATGGCACAACCAATATGGAAAGCAGGTTGGTGCTTCCTTAAAAGTTGGAATAGAAACACCATTTGATTCCATCAATCCAAAGAAATAAGAGCTGGGACACAATGTGACACACATTCATGTTTATTGCAGCATTATTTTCAATAGCAAAACATTGGCAACAACGCACATGTTCAAAAGAATGGGTAAAGAAATGACAGTATGTTCACACAGCCGGGTGTCAAAAATTCCTGTAATACTGCACAACATGAATTAATCTAGAATAAATTATGCTGAGTGACATAAAATAGCAATAAAAATATAATCAGAGTGTGTTGTTGTTGTTGTGTACTATCTAGTCAGAAGTGACCCATAGCTGACCTTCCGGTGGTTTTTCAGAGGCAGTTTAATTGCATAGGAGGAGATTACCCATCCTTCTCCTACGGAGCAGCTGGAGGATTAGAACCACACATCTTCAGAATTGCAGCACAGTTTCTTGCCACTAGGCCAGGAGAGCTCTCTAAATACGGTATGTTTGTTATTGTTGTTACGTGCCGTTGAGTCACCTGTGACCCATAGCAACCCTATGTACAGCAGCTCTGAACCCTACCCTGTCCTGAGCCAGTCTCACTTATTCTGACACATATACCCCCACTGACCAGAAACTGTATCCATCTGTCTCAGCTGGGGTCTTCTTCTCCTGTGCTGTCCCTCCACCCTTCTGAGAATGATGTCCTTCTCCAAAGACCATCTCCTGGCCATGTGCCCAAAGTATGTGAGACAGAGCTTCGAAATCCTAGATTTCAAGGAGAAACTTGGTTTCACTCTCTCTAAAACAGACCTCTTTGTTTTCTTGGTGGTCCACGGTATGCTCAAAATTCTTCTCCAGCATCACAGTTACAGTACAAGACCATTAATATAAAAAGCCATGGAAAGTTTATACATGTATCATCAATCTTGGAGTGCTAACAGGAATGAAAATGGAGGGAGAGCGGAGTCAAAATTAATACATAGATAGTTTGGTAAAGAGAAAAGTGACAATGGGTTAATTATGTTTCTTGATGTTATGTGCTGTCGACTGTGACTCATTGCAACCCTATGCACAACAGCTCTGAACCCTGCTCTTTCCTGTCCTGAGCCAGTCTCACTGCTTTTGACACACCTACTCCATTATCCTAGTGTCAATCGACCTTATCCAACCATCTCATCCAGGGTCTTCCTCTCCTGCATTGTCCTTTCCCCTTCCAAGCATGATGTCCTTCTCCAAGGATCGATCCTGCTAGCAACATATCCCCAAAGTATATGAGACAGGACTTCAAAATCCTTGCCTCCAAGAAGCAGGTTGGTTTCACCCTCTCCAGGACAATGTGAAATAAAATGTCTACGGATTCTTGTATGAGAACAAGTCTGATATGTAAACCTTCACTCAGATAAGAAATAAATAAGAAAAAATACAATTACTTTTTAAAAAAACCTTGTTGTTATGTGCCATCAAGTGGCCTGTGACTCTTAGCAACCTTAAGTCCAGCAGCTTTGAAGCCTGCCCTGTCCTGAGCCAGTCTCACTCTGACACATCAACCCCTGTCGCCCCAGTTACTGTGTCAATCCATCTCATCCGGGGTCTTCCTCTCCTGTGCTGCCCCTCCACACTTATGTGCATGGGAGGAAACTCCATACTTTTCCAGCAGAGCCACTAGTGAGAGACATGCAACATTTCGGCTAGCAGTACAACGTGCAAGGGACTAAGCCACCAGGGCTCCTTAACCGGAAGACAGAAACAAGAGCAGCTCGACGGCATCAATCACGACCTATTCATACATGACCCTCCAGTGGGTTTTCAGAGGCTGTAATCAATCGCACGAGAGGAAACTGCCCATCTTTCTCCCACAGAGCAGCTGATGGATTCAAACCACCTGCCTCTGAACCAGCAATGCAACCTCTTACTCACTAGGCTACCAGAGCTCTCTAATTGGAAAGCACCATCACCAGGAAACATTGCTGCCAGAGATTTCACAGATTAAAGGCCGAAGAGGCTGGCAGGACACAGGCCGTCCTCCACCTGCTGAGAGGCTAGGCCCCTCTCTCTCCTGCCCTCTGCTGGTTACAATGGCCAGGAGCTTCCATGGTTCTGTTTCCTTGGTTCAAATCCTTTCAGTGCTCCACCAAGAAGTTATTGTTACTGTGTTTGTTGTTGTTGTGTACCGTAGAGTCGGAACCGACCCATAGCTGACCCTCTGGTGGGTTTTCAGAGGCAGTTAATCGCACGGAGTCGCCCATCCTTCATGACTTTGGGGATCACAGCCCAGATTCCTGCCACTAGGGGAGTTCTGGTGGCCTATTGGCAAGAAGCTGTGCTGCATTTCTTACGGCATATGGTTAGAGGCCACCAGCTTCTCACCGGAGAAGGCTGGGCAAACTCCTCCTGTGCAATTAACAGCCTCTGAAACCCACCCAAGGGTCAGCTCTCGGGGTTCCAGCTCTACAGTACACAACATAAGTGAGCAGGGAAAAATATCCCATAAAGATTTTCAGCCTTGGAAACACAATGAAGAGTCGCTATGAGTCAGACTTGACATAAGGGCAGTGGGTCTAGGGTGTGGCTTTTTCTGGACTCTGTGCTCAGTGACCCCACAGAGTTATGAGTGGGAAACTGCATCCATCATGCAGACATTGATACGGCCAGGTGCAAACAGCCTGGTTCCTTGTCTGCCTCTCCAGGACATCTAGGCGACCCCTTGGACATGACCCCACTGTCATTCATTTCTGGGTCTCTCTGGCCAGCTAAGAGAGCGTGTGCTAAGTGGATGAAGAAATCCAAGTACACACACTCTGGCTCAATGCCAGCTGAGCTGGAATTTTGATTTCTGGTCTCATTGCTGGACCTGTGTTCAGATACTCTTGGGGGGAATGAGGGGAGTATCTCTTCTGCCATTTGAAAGCAGAGCACCAGAGTCAAGTTTTCAAAAATGTGTACATTTAAAATTATATAAAATGTGTAAAACTGAAATGCTGGCCTTTTCCCTATCCCAGATAAAAATATTTTCGTGACTTCCGGGGTGGGGGGGGGATTAAAAAGCCACATCAAAGTAAAAAATATACTGTAATGGTTTTAGATATATGAACCCTAAGAATGTTTTACATTTTTCCACATTGATTCTCATTGGAAACTGGTGAAATAATGCAAGTTTTGTATTATCAGGTTCTTCGGAGACTTGGTTGGGAAGTCCCAGCTATAGGAATGGATGGTGAACTGGGATGGTAGACAGGCAGACATATGGACAAGACAGACATACATACACACAGGAGGTACGTGATTGAGGGATGGGGTAATGCTGTCAGACATAAACACAGGCAGTAAGTGACTGAAGGATGTCATAAAGCTATCAGACTCTCAATCAGATGTTTTCATGAATGAACTGACCACTCATCTCCATACAGTCTGTCCCCAAATCCCTCTGTAAATCCACTATTATCTGCCATTATTCTGAAAGGGACTAGCGGATGTACACACTTCAATGCCCGACTTTCAGAGGCTGGCCACACACACACACACACACACACACACCAGTGTCTTTTCCTATTCTTTAGCAAGCAATAGCCTGGGCCCAAAGATGACTGCAGAACATTCCCCAAGCACAGAGAGACAAATAAAGACACTGTTTGAGAAAGCTGCCTGGTCTCCTGACTCCTTACCTATAAAACGAGACACTAATTCTTGCCCTATTTACCTGCCATGCAATTGCTCCTGGAGTTTTTCTCTCAGTGGAGAGGAAGGCTAGCTGAGAGAATGGGCCTCAGCATCACCAAGAAAGATTCGCCAGAAGTGGAGCATGACCTTCTGGACTCCAATCCATGTCCATTCTGGTCACAGAAAACTCAATGGGGAGTTCTCTAGAAAGGTCAATGGGAAAGGCAGAGGCACATAGAGATCTCCAAGGAATCCCAGATTACAGATAATGAAGGAAACAAAGGCTTTCCCCCAGAATAGACACAGAGACAGGGTCTTCCCCTAGAGCCAGAACCTTGAATTTGCATTTGAATTCTAGTCTTGATGATAAAGAATTATGCTGCCAATGCAAAGGTACAAAGTTGGAGCCCAGCAGCTGTTCCATGAGAGGAGGAGGGGCAATCCCTTCCCATGTGATCTACTGCCTCTGAAAACTAGCTATGGGTTGGTTCTGCCTCAACAGTATACAACAACAACAGTCTCCTAACCTGTAAAAGAGTAATTTTGTTTACCCTATCTGGCATGTGGTGTCTCTGCTACAGGAGCACAAGAGAGTGTGTCTTGACTCACGCCATAGTGCTCTCAGTTGCCTCACAAGCATTGTGAAATCTGGACATTGACTAAGTGAGATGGAAGAACTGATGTCTTGAAATCATGGGGTTGGCAAAGAACAGTGGGTCTGCCCAAGAGAGTCAAAGGGCCATCAAAACTGCTTTGGAGGAAGTGTAGTCAGAATGTGCCTTACTTCTCCCACATGCTTTGGGCATACTGTCGGAAAGGGCCAGTCCCTGGAGGAAGACACCATGCATGGTAAAGGGAAAGGTCAGAAAAAAAAAAAAAAGAAAAAAAAAAGAGGAAGACCCTCAATGGGATGATTGACATGGTGGCTGCAACAGTGAAGAGCAGAGGCTGTGAGGACGGCGCAGGACGGCGCAGCAGTGGGCAGGGTTGCATTGTGTCGCGCACGGGGACACACGAGTTTAAGGGTGACCAACAAGAAACCATTCTATTTACAGACTGCCTTCAAGCTTACCAGGTTTCTCACCCATTCTAATTCTCAGAAAAACTTTGTGGAAATGAGCACCATTTGTATCATTATTGACTTCTACTTCACAGCATATTATCAGCAGAGTCCATATTTACTCCAATTTCACAGTCTAGCAGACTGTTAGTTCAAAGAAGCTCGGCATCTGCTGAGATCCAGGCCCCACGTCTGGACGTTTCCCTCCGGCTCACCACCAAAGCTGGATTGAAATATATTCCATAAGGTGAGGGTGTTGCACTGAGCACACAGACGGGCTCCTCGGAGCAGACACTTGACTGTGTACCTTACGGGGAATGACCATACTGTCTGCATGTGTAGTCGGCCAGACTGAACACTCGTCTTGTGGTCAGAGTCCCCCAAGCAGGAGGCCTGCGAAGTCCCGCAGAGAGTCATGCCAGACTGCCCTTTGCTCAAACAGCCCGGCTGACCTGAAAACCCTGAGCTGCAGCCAGAGCTATTTTTTACTTCTTGCAAACTGAACCCGGGCAACAGCTGCCACGGTGCCAGGGCAATCATGGCCTCAGCCGTTGTGCTGCAGGAAACAAGCCCTGTGCCAAGTTCCCAGCCAGCAGGGACCAGAGGAGAGGGCTTCTATCCAGTTCTTTTGCCCCCTCCTCATGCCCATACCCAGGGAGGCTTTCAAAGGAGAAAGGGGCCAGAGTGTCCACATTCCACCAGCCACCTCCCCAAGAAGATTGTCCCTCCCACCTGAATTAACTCCCTAGTGCTCTCTGCCACTTACCAGGACTGAGGACAGGGCCACCGGCTCCATGGGTCTGACAAGTGCCCAAAGAGTGACTAAGGGCACCAGGCTGGTGGAGTGTCACCTTTCAGTAGGAGGCTGGTGTCATGCATCAGGCCACAGGGGAGGGGTTTGGATCAGCCAGTGCCCCGACAGGTGAGCTCCCGCCGCCCCCAGCTGGTCACCAGCAAATTTAAGTCATTCGCTGAGGTCCTTGCTCAGCTCCTCACCTGACCTTGAGCCTAGGTGTTTAAGAGGCTGTGCCTGTCCTCTGGGACTTGCTGGCCTGCGTGGCCGGCCACCTCCGTCACTTGCCACATCTCTGTACTTGGGCCTACTTTGAAGCACATGCAATTGCTTGCCTAACTTGGCATCTCTGGGCAGAACTGGGATCATCATGGTGCCCTAAGTGATGGAAAATGACACTAGTCACCTTTCTGCCCTATGCCAGAAACCTACTCAGAAGTCAGACTTGTATTTCACTGAGTTTGGTATGATTCAAAGTAAAAACTGTCACAAATGATGAGTGGGTGGACGTGGATCCTCAGGCTGGCAGGCAGATGACACAACATCCATTTGTAAATTCAGGGACATCTGAAATAACAGGAGAAGCCAAGTCTAGGTGCCAGGGGGTAGAAACCTGACTGGTGGGTACCTAGCCTGCAATTCAGCTCAAGGGACAGGGGTAAGCACAAAACACAGAGTTCTCAGAATGTTGCCTGCTTCAGCCTGTACCCTACAAGGGACAGACCAAAGGGGGGTCCAATCCTGGGATCTACTCAGGACTAGGACCAGCGTCCCCAGCTCCAGGCAGGCCCAGATTGTTTCTTGTTGTTTTGTGTCAAGTCAGACTCATCTCTGGGTTTTCAGAGGCTTCCAAATTGCAGGGAAGGAGATGATCTCTCTTTTTCCCTCAGAGCAGCCAGTGGATTCAAACCACGTTCCTCGGGGTTGGCAGCACAACCCTTTATCCACTAAGCTACCAGAGCCCCCTGGACTCTGTGAGGAAAGAGCATATTCACAGCCAAAATTGATGTCCTCAGTTCTTTTTCAGTCTCTGAAGCTAACTTGACAGCAGTGCACCTCTTGTTCAGAAGGAGCCTTGGGCAAGTGAAGTGTCCTCTCTGAGCCTCAAGGTCTCATCCTCAAAGTGTGGACTCAGACAGTACTTTCATCATGGCTATGAATACAATGAATTCACCCACTCAGGGAAATCAGCAGAGTGCCAGGCTGAGGACACATTCTATGCATTTTTTTTAAAGAGTAATGATATATTAGAAAGTTACACCCCCAAAGGAAAGGACCTTCCTCTTTGAAAGGAGACAAGGAGAAAAAGTTCTGTACATTTTTTTTTTATGGCTGTATGGTAAATAGAACTAAAATGTTAGCAAACTGTCGTTATTAGGTGCTGTCACATCAGCTCTCATTCACGGTGACCATGTACAACAGACAGAAACATTGGTTAAATTTCACAGTCCCTGGCACGCTTCGACCCACTGGTACAGCCACTGCATCAATCCTGCTGGTTGAGTCTTCCTCTTTCTTACGTCTTCCTCCAGCGACTGACCCTCCTGAGAACATGCCCATGGTGTGTGGAACAAAGTCTCACCTTTCTCACTTCTAAGGGGAGTTCTGGCTGCCCTTCCAAGACTCGCTGGTTTATTCCACAGCACACTCGAGCTTCTCTGCCAACACCACAACGCAAAGGTGCAATTCTTCTTCAGTCTTCCTCATTCATTGCCCAACTCCCACAACACATACGAGGTGACAGCCTGGCTTGGGTGAGGTGCACGAGTCATCTGAATGATATAGTTGCTCTTTTAGCGCTTTAAAGAGGTCCTTTGGTACAGATTTGCCCTGTGCAAGCTCAGAGTTTGTGGTTGATTTGTTTTAGTTTGGGTGTGTTGGTTTTTTTTTTTTTCATTTCTGCATATGTTAGATACATTTTTGTTTTGTTTTTATGCTGGTTTACGTACAAAGTTCAAATACATTGTTTTTTACACTGATCTTTCCTATTTCTTTTATCCACCCCTCTCTCTACCCATCAAATTGTGCAACCCTATGATTAAGCTCCTCACTTCCCCCCAACTGTTGGCCCATCCTCACCCCTCTGGTCCTTGGATCCTTGTACTCATTCTACGATAATGGTTTTATACAGTATTTGTCTTTCTGAGACTGAGTTAGCTCACTAAACATAATGCTCTCCAGTCTCTCCCAAGTTAGGCAGTAATTTACAAACTCCTTCTGGCTAATCAACACTCTTAGTACCAGCACCCAGAAAATTAAAAGACGTATTGCACTGGGAAAGTCTGCTGTCAGAGACCTCTCCAAAGCACTGAAGAGCAATGATGTCAGTTGCTAAGAGTAAGGCCATGGTCTTTGCAATTATTTACTATGCATCAGAAAGCTGGACAATGACTAGGGATGACAGAAGGAGAATTGATGCCTTTGAGCTGTGATTTTGGAGAATAGTATTGAATATACCATGGACTGCTAGGAGAACAAACAGGTTCATCCTAGAAAGGGTAAGACCAGGCTAGTTCTTGGAGGCAAGGATTCTGAAGCTTCGTCTGACATACTTTGGACATGTTGCAAGGCAGGATCAATCCTTGGAGAGGAACATCATGCTTGGGAGGGTGGAGGGACAGTGCAGGAGAGGAAGACCCTTAATGAGATGGATTGATTCAGTCACTCGGGTATCGGGTGTGTCAGAGATGGTGAGATTGGCATAGGACAGAACAGGGTTTAGGCCTGTTTACACAGGGTCGCTATGAGATGCAGGTGACTCCATGGCACATAACATTAACAATGTGAATATAAGTAAGTGAATCAGACAATGGTCGGTTATGATACATTTGGGGTAAGGGGGATAGCTGATTTTGAAAATTGACTATCAGGCCCTTCTTCCTGGTCCCTCTAGAGTCTAAAGCAGAGAAACCAAGGTGCCTGTGGTTAGTCTCATAGTGGTGACTGGGGTGGGTGGGAGGAAGAAAGAGGAATTACTGCATTTCTGTTTGCAAAGATGAAAACCTTTTGGAAATGGTGACGGCCCCGCACAATGGATGATGTGATTAATGTTAGTGAATGGGACACAAAAATGGTTAAGATGGCAAGGTTTTAAAATCAGGCAAGGTATGAATCAAGTCTGTAGTTTTTCACCATATGTATTTATGCTGTATGCTGGGCAGATAATCTGAGAAACTGCACTTTATGGAGAATGCCTTGGTAGGTTTAAAGACTCATTAACAAGCTGTGATATGCAGAAGACAAAAACCTGAAGCATGTACTGATGCAGTGTAAAGGCTAGGACCTTCAGTTTGCACTCTACCTCAACATGAAGAAAACAAAAATCCCCACACCACCACCCTGCTAAACAGAGGAAGGACTGCAGCAGTGAAGGATTTCCTTTTTCTTGGATCCACAGTCAGTCTTCCTGGAAACAAGAGTCAAGAAACCAAGGGATGAGTTTCTCATTTGGGAAAAATCTGCTGCAAAGGGCTTCTTTCTGTGATCCATCTCGCGATCAGGTGTGGTATCCTCTGTTTTTGCATACAGCCAGTTGACTGAGGCTTCCTTAGTAATCGATTATGGATCCAAGTAAAATGCCATCTTCGGTGATCTCAATGTTTTCGCTGTTTACTCTGATGCTGTTTAGTGATCCAGTTGTAAGGATTTTCTTAAACGTTGAGGTGTCATCCACACTGAAGACTTATAGCATTTAGGCTTCATCAGTGGGTGCTGGAAGTACTTCTCATGTTCTCAAGCAAGATCGTATCGTCCATGCATCACAGATTGCTAATGCTGTGTTGCAGGATGCGGGGGTGTGAATTGCTGCAGTGAATCCTGACTCATGGAACCCCCCATGAAGATTCCAGCTTCTCTTCCAGAAGCAGGTCTCCAGGCCTTTTTCCTTAAGTGCCTCTGGGTGAATTAAAAGTTTGAGTTAATAGCTATTTGCACTACTTGGGGAGTGGTATGTGTATAAATGCCCCTACACACCCACTCCTCACCTATAGGCATGGTTCCATTCCACAGATAAGGTTGTTATGTGAACATTGGCATTAGGCAAAAATCAAGAGTACCATATCAGACCCTGAGATGGATCACAGAAAGGGGCACTTTGTTGCAGACTGGCCCAACACAAGAAACACATCCCTTGATTTCTTGAAGATTTTTCCATGAATGCTGACTGTGAATCCTAGTGAAATGAAATCCTTCACAACTTCAACCCTTCCTCTGTTTAGCAGGATGTTGTTAAACAGTCCAGTTGTGGGGATTTTTGTTTTCTTCATGTTCTTCACCCTGCAGGTCCTGGCCTTTAAACATCATCAATACATGCTTCAGGTCTTTGTTTTCTACAAGCAAGGCTTTTGCATATCACAACTTGTTAATGAGTCTTACATTTTCTTTTTTGAAATGTTATCTTTTCCTATTATTTCATTTCTAAATCTGTTCTTGTTGTCAATGAGGCTTTATCTAATCCTCACAGGGTGTACTTCACAAAGTGCAACTCCTCAGATAATTTGTCCAACATACAGGTTAACTAAGTATGGTGAAAGGTTACAATCTTGACTCACACCTTTCCTAATTTTAAAACCCTGGCATTCTAACCATGTTTAAGTGTCCCATTCAGTGGCATTAATCACATTCTCCAGTTTGTGTGGCCATCACCATTTCCAAAAGGTCACCATCCCTCCAAACAGAAATGCAATGCTCTTCAGCAGTAATTCCTCTTTGTCGCTGCCACCTGTCCTGGGAACCACTAACGAACGTTAGTCTCTCTGCCTTAGCCCCTGGAGAGACCAGGAAAAAAGGCCTGATGGTCTATTTTCAAAACAATCTAGCCCCTCCTTTCCTAGTGTGTCATAACAGAGACCATTGTTTGATTCACTTACATTGTTCACATCAACAGGAAGCACCAAGAATTAGAGGAGGACATTGATGTTGGTGAAGCTGAAGACCAATAGATTATGGAGAACTTCACTGAGGTCAAAGGATTGACTTATTTCATGCCTTTGAGCTGTGGTGTTAAACATGCCATGGATGGCCAAGAAAACGAACAGCTATGTCTTAGAGAGGGTGCAGCCAGAGTGTTCTTTGGAAGCAAGAATGATAAGGCTTTGCCTCACATACTTTAGACATATTACTAGGAGGTGCTATTCCTTGGAGAGGGAAATAATGTTGGAAAGGATGGAGGGTTGGTGAAGGAGAAGAAGACCCTCAACCAGGTGGGTTAACAGAGTGACTGCTGCAATGGGCTCTTGCGTGTCGGGAAGTGTGAAGATGGTGCAGGACAAGACTGGGTTCAGATCTTTTTTTCATAGGGTCACTATGAGTCATACTCGACAGCACCTAACAACAACAACAAAAACATAATGTTTTCAAGGTTTATTCATCAGGTAGTGTGTATCAGGATTTGGGTCTTTTAACAACTGCATAATATTCCACTGTTACACCACATTCTCTATTCTTTCACCTGTTGATGGATATCTGAGTCGTTTGCACTTCTATACTGCTACAATGAACAGCCAGTGTACAATCATGTGCTTTGGCCCCTGCTTTCAAATCGTCAGTGCATACACCCAGCTCCACACGTCTTAGGGACTGCTAGTAGGGATGCCACATGCTGAGAACACTGCAGGAAGGATGGATGGCTTGTCACCACCTTGAACAAAGTGTGTTTCTCAACGTCCTTTTCTCCATCTAGATGCAGGGAAAAATATTCAGCTCCACTTACTCCATGAGATCATTGTGAGAATTAACTGAGATTCATTTATTCCACATACACCAAACTTCCCATTCCCAGCAAAACAGAAAAAAATGAAGCGGGTGCCTAAGAGCATTTCTTCAGCTTACCACATCTTCCTTCACAGACACAGAAATAGACTCGCAAGGGGTTAATGGGTGCCAGCCAGCCAGCTGGCAGCAGGGCCAGTCGGAAGCCAGACAGGCCAGATGGGATGGGCAAGTGTCCACACTCATGACTTGTTCCGCTTCTTAAGGCCTCTAGGCACAGCAGCTTTGGGAGCCTTTGAGGGGCAGATGCTTCTTAAGGGGGAGAAGTCCCAGGGATTTGACATTGGAAGCTGGGTAGAATCAACTCATCTATTCCCTGACCCAAGAGGGATGCTTCTAAGGACAGTGTTTCTGAGGGGAGTGACAGGATCACTTAGGCTGTTTGGAGTGCTGCTGTTGTTATGTGCCATCGAGTCACCTGTGACTCACAGCAACCCTATGTACAGCTCTGAAGCCTGCCCTCACCTGAGCCAGTCTCATTGACTCCAACACACCTTCCCCCATTGCCCCAGTTACTGTATCAATCCATCTTATGTGGGGTCTTTCTCTCCTGTGCTGTCCCTCCACCCTTCTGAGCATGATATCCTTCTCCAAGGATCAGTACCTTCTGGCCACATGCCCAAAGTATGTGAGAAAGAGCTTCAAAATCCTAGCCTCCAAGGAGAAACTTGGTTTCATCCTCTCCAAGACAGACCTATTTGTTTACTTGGCAGTTCATGGTATGTTCAAGACTCTTCTCCAGCACCAAACTCAAAGGCATCAGTTAGGGTTATGTCATCCCTAGACTTTAACCAGCTCTCTGATGCCTAGCAAGTAATTGTGAAGCCCATGGTCTGGATCAAGCACACCTCAGTCTCTAGACTGACATCGTTGCTTCTCAGTACTCTGGAGGTCCCTGATAGCAGGTTTACCTAATGCAATTCATCTTTTGATTTCCTGACTGCTAGTTCCAAGAGTGTTGATTGTGGTGCCAAGTAAGTTGTAACTGTTAACAACCTAAATCTCTAGAGTTTCCATAGGCTATCATTCTGTATACGTGGGACACAATGGAATCCATGACAGTCACAATTAGAGCAGCACAGAGACACCAAGTACTGGCTGCCAGGAACCAAGAGAGATATGTTATGGCTCCTTTCCCCAGAGTCTCAGAAGGAAATGACACAGCCACTCTCTGATTTGGACTTTCAGTTTCCAGAACCTTGAGGCATTGACTCTCTTTACTTTTTTATTTTTTTAAATTTCCTACTAGTTTATTTACCAAATTTGAATACATTGTTTTCAAGAACAAATTTACTCTCTGTTCTTTAAGACTACTCACACACATCAGGGTGTTTTATCTGGCTTCCCTAGGATGCTAAAGCCAGGGGCCAGTACATAAATTAACTGCATATTGGGCATCTAGAACCTTTGTAGAGTCTCAGCAGAAACTTCCTCTGCTTTTGTGCCAGGTCCCAACCAGCTGTTCCCAGCATGGAGCGCTGGCATATGGTGCTAGGAGCTGCGGACTTGGGAATAACCTGAAGGAGAACACACCTGAGCAGATTCTGTGAATGCACGTTCCTCCCACGTCCTCTCAGCAGGAAAAGGTTCCGTGATCCCATTTCCCAGGGCTCTGGGAGTGTTGTTCTAGAATGGTGCCCTCCACAGGCCTTGGCACAATGTGAATTCACTCAGTGAATGCCCTACTGAGCAAACCAAACAGCTGATGTGGTGGCTCGATCCAGCTGTGGTCTTTGTCTTGGCAGATTTAAGAGGAAGGAGTTGACTATCTGCATAGATAACTGGTCTCACATGTCACAGGCTCATTTTGTCCATTAGTCTCACGTGAGTCTCTCTGTTTGTTGTTGCTGTTGTTAGGTGCCATCAAGCACGGCTAATAGTGACCCTATGAACAAAAGAGCTGAACCCTGTTCTGTCCTGCGCCATCCTCATATTTCCTGACACACAAGAGCCCATTGCAGCAGTCACTGTGTCAGTCCACCTGGTTGAGGGTCTTCTTCTCCTTCGTTCACCCCCCGACCCTTCCCAGCATCATGTCCCTCTCTAAAGAATAGTCCCTCCTAGCAACATGTCCAAAGTATGTAAGGTGAAACCTCATCATTCTTGCCTCCAAAGAGCACTCCGGCTGCACCCTGTCCAAGACACATCTGTTCATTCTCTTGGCCGTTCGTGGGATGTTTAGTGCTCTTCTCCAGAACCAGAGCTCAAAGGCCTCAATTCTTTTTTCTGTCATCCTTATTCACTGTCCAGCTCTCAGATGCATAGCTAGTAATTGGAAAGACTATAGCCTAACTCAGATGCACCACAGTCTCCAAACTGACATCACTACTCCTCAATAATTTAGAAAGGTCCCTAACTGCAGACTTTCCCAGTGCAAGACTTTCCCAGATGAAGTCCTCCTGTAGATACTGCAAATGAGTCCTAGCCAGCTCTCCGGACTGATGCCACCTTCACGGATGGGCACGCTAGCCTCTATCCCCTCTACACATGCCACACCATGAAGCTACCTCCTTCAAACACTCATTCATCCACAAGGGGACCCTGAGAGCCTGCAGGCAGGGTGCCAGCTGCAGGAAGGTGGAGCAAACAGGACAAGAACAGCCCCGGGGGCTCAGTGGGTTCACGTGTTACTGGGAAGTAGGTAAATCACTGCCACGTGTAAGGTCTGCTCACAAAGAGCATGGAGCACCCCGAGCACCCCTGGGACTGGAAAATATGATGGTGGGAGTACGATTCTGCTAGGCAGAGGAGCCGGGGGGGAGGAAGGTGAAGGAAATATATTCTGGCCACATGGAGGAAGGAGGAAGCTCAGCAGTAGGAAGGAGCTGGTACTTCCAGGAATCAGAAGGAGGTCGGCCAAAAGACCCAGAGCTCAGAAAAGCATGGGATGGGATGAGGTACGAGAGGGTCAGAGACACAGGCAGGGTCATGAAGGCCCGTTAAAGAATTCAGACAGACCTCGGCCTCAGAGCAGAGTCTCCGGGTGCTGCACAGGCATAGCTTGCATGGGTGTTTTAGTCTACTCCGAGATACCATGAAGGAAAGATCCCCTGCTTCTACCTCTGAAACATCAGCCAATGGAAACAGCTCAGGCTTCTGGCACTGCAGCCCCGTCACAAGACCAAGAACGTGAGCAAGCCGAGGCACAGCGGCGGCCCTGGCCTCCTCACGCGCAAGTTCTCCGGGGCATGGTCTGGGAGGAGTGTGGCTTGGGACCTATGAGCACAGGGCCATGGAGTTGCCCAAGGCCTCCCAGACAAGAGGACCCTCAGGTTCATCAAGAAAAAGGTGAGTGCATGCACTCACACATAAATCCATGCCAAGAGGAAGCCAGGCCACTGCTCCGACGCCATGAGGAAGGCAGCTGCTGGGCAGGACTGGGTGTGCTCCTGTCCCTCAGAGCTGTGTCCTCACACCTCCAAGTAATGAAGCTTTTCCAGGAAAAAGAAACACTTGGGCACAGAGTGTCTCCAAGAAGTGGAGTCAACTCGGCAAACATTGCTTAAGTGTCCCTGTTGATGTTGTGCCGTTGAGTCGAGCACGACTTACAGCAATCCTATGAACAGAAGATCTGAGCCCTGTTCTGTCCTGCACCATCCTCACACCTCCTGACACACAAGAGCCCACTGTGGCAGTCACCGTGTCCATCCACCTGGTGGAGGGTCTTCCTCTCCTTCTCCGACCCTCCACTCTTCCCAGCATCATGTCCTTCTCCAAGGAACAGCCCCTCCTGGCAACAAGCCATTGCTTGTAAATGGCTAAGTGCTCAGTTCTGAACTAGAAGGTTGGTGGTTCGCACCCAGTCATCTTGAAAGGTCTAGTGATCAACTTCTTTTATATTCTTGTGATTTTAGTGATAAGTTTACAAAGAGATTTGGTTTTTTCATTTATCTGTTCACACACACGTTTCCCCCTTCCCCTCCGCCCATGGTGATCTGATTCTGAAAGATGATTCAAAAACTCAAACTCAACTCACAGATGCCCAGTTGGAACTACCTCGTAGCTGACCCTCCAAGTGAGTTTTCAGAGGCTGTTGTAAATCACCTGGGAGGAGATTCTCCTGTGGAGCAGCTGGTGGATTCGAGCTCTCTAACTTTGGGTTAGCAGCACAACGCCTTACTCATTAGGCCGTCAGAACTGAAATATGATAGAGCTTTAACACAAGAGTAAGAGCACAGACGCTTCAGCCCGCTTTGCTAGAAGTGCACCACCACCTACCAGCTGTGGCTATGAGCAATTGCGTTCCTATGAGCCTTTGTTTCCCCAACCTACCCTCCAGCGGGTTTTCAGAGGCTGTAAGTTACATGAAGTAGACTGCCTATTTTTCTCACACTGGTGGATTCGAACCAATAGAGGAAGCACCTTCACATTTATCAGCACAGCACCCTATGCCACCAGAGAGTTCTCATGTATAAACTGTTGGTTGTGGGTATTGTCAAGTCACAAGTGACTCACAGCTGACCCTCCAGTGGGTTTTCAGAGGCAGCAAACAGCACAGAAGGAGACTGCTCATCTTTCTTTCATGGAGCTGCTAATAGATTAGAACCACATACCTTTGGGTTGGCAACACAACTCCTTACCACTAAGCCAACAGAGCTCTCTTCCATGTATAAAAAGATACAAATACCACCAGCCTGGCCCATCAGGGAGCAATGACATATGCTAATACAGACAGACTGCTTAGCCTGGTATAAGTGCTGCCTGTGGCCAGAAGCAGCTGCCATGACTGTGGGAGCTGTGCTTCTCATTAATGTCACTATTCAGAGTAGTTGCTGATCAGCCCTTGGGAAACTAAGAATCTTTATGCAATGCTTCTTCATGCAGTCCTTAGGTGATAAGAACCTCTTCATAGATAAGGTTGGGGCCAGAGCTAAGGTTAGAATGAGGCAAAAACAGAATTAAGGCTAAGGTTAAAGCTAGCAAGAGGGTTAGGTTTAGGTTTGGCGTTAAAGGGAGATCAGAGATGGGGTAGCCCCTAGCCAGGAAGGCAGTGGAGGTGACCCAGGAGACCTGGTCTTATTCACACACAGCTGAGTCTGGACACCTCCGAAGCAGTCCTGGCTGCCTTCTCCCCACGTAAGCCACCCCCTTTACCCTTTATGGGGCAGCTTGAACATTAAGGCTAATCTGTCTTCCTAAAATGGAGAATCCTGTCTGTCTGGCATCTTCCTTCTAGATAAAAAAAGCAGAGCAACTGCTTTTGGCACAGAATCAGGTGGCTCAAGTTCAAGCCTGGGCACTGACGCATGGGATATGTGATTTGAATCACTGAAACTCAGCCTTCCCATTTTGATGAATCTCAACCTCACAGGCTATTATTGTATACATCATAAGAGCACACATTTAGAGCTCAGAGCTTGTGAGGACAGTATCAGTAGTAGTCTTAAGTGCTACTCCATCTTGCTAATGTTCAGTGATGCAGAAATCCTGCAGGGGGTTGGGAGGTGGGCAGGAATAGAGAGTCTGCAAGACTTGGCTATCAGGGCCCTGGCTGGAACCCCAGTTCACACTCTAGTGAGCAAATGGGCCTCACAGACCACCTTAGCTTTCAAGAAATACGCACAGACCATCAAACGACGAGTGCTTTCAAAAAACCATACAATTATTGTCTCACAGTTGTCAAGGCAGCAGGTCCACTCAGGTTATTAGCAGTATCGGTTTCTTCTAAACCTCTGACAAAGGAACTACCTCATTCCTCCCTTCTACCTTCCAATGCCATCTTTCCCTTCACTGACCCTCCACCCTTCCCGGCATCATGTCCCTCTCCAAGGACAGACCCTGTTAGCAACATGTCTGATGTAGGTGAGGTGAAGCTTCATCATTCTTGCCTCCAAAGAGCACTCTGGCTGCATCCTCTCAAAGACACTTCCATACGTTCTCTTGGCCGTCCATGGGATACTCAGTGCTCTTCTCCAACACTATAGGTCAAAGGCATCAGTTCTTTGCCTGTCATCCCTACTCACTGTCTAGTTTTCAGATGCACAAGCAAGTGATTGGAAAGATCATGGCCTAAATCAGATGTACCTCAGTCCTCAAAATGTTGTTGCTGAGAGCCATCAAGTCAGGTACAACTCATAGTGTAGGACCTGAACCTTGTTCTATAACTATCATAATTTCTCTATGTTCATAGAGTTTCCAGAGACATGTTGTTTAGGAAGTGGATACCACTTTTGCTTCCAAGCCTGTCTCAATCTGGGCTCCTCCAAACATTGTCCACGAAGTGTAATCATTATGGCATTTGACAGACCAGTGGCATAGTGTTCAGCATCACAGCAACCCCAAGCTAATTTAATACATCAAATTGACAGACTTGTGCTGTACCACTTAGAAGAACGCTCATCCCAAACAGTTAACACCAGGTCCGAGCGCCACAGGCCGGAGGGCCCAACCACCTTTTAAATGCAAGGCCCGCCCGCCAGGGCCTGGATGACGTCCTCCAACTAGGGGCACAAAATTCAACCCATAAAACTGGATTTTGGGCTCAAAGTTAATTTGTCAATTTTGAGTTTTTAATCAAGAAGGCAACAAAATATCACTGTCAGAGCACAGGATACAGCAAGGTGGATTCACATTTTATTTCTGCCTTTTATTTGCTTTGCGGCCTTGAATTGCTTCTTCACCTCTGGGAGCCTTAATTTTCTCATGTATACACTGAGGGTGATAAGAATGTCTTCCCCATAAAGTTTTGGGAGAATGTGGATGAAATAATATGGATAAATCAAATAACCAAAGAGAGTGTACAAACATTTAGATAAAATAATACAGATAAATCAAATCATGAGATAGAGTGTACTAACATCTCCACAATGGGCCAGGCATTGTGCTAAAGTGATTTTTTTAGCAAATAAAAGTTCAAGAGCATTGTCAAATCTAAGATCACTGTCACCTTTCATCTGGATCACTCCACAATCCTCTTAGTCCATCTCCCTGTTTCCAATCTCTCCTCTTGGGGAGAAAAAAAATCCAAGACTTGCTTCTTACTTCTCTGCCACTCTGTCTGCTGCCAGCTACACATGCAGCACTTCTTCCTCTCTCCCTAACCACCCAGAACCAGGGCAGATCTCAAAAGTTAAAGGGCACAGCCCTTCAGAATGCCAGTCAGCCTAAGTCCTCAGATGCTGGCTATGTGCTCGGGAGTCTTCTTTAGTACTGGCCTGCTGGTTTCCACAGACATGGAGCTTCCCTCTGCCCCTCGAGAGAGTTCCGGTGGCTTAGTGGTAAGGCTCTCAACCCAAAGGTTCTCAGTTCAAGTCCACCAGCTGCTCTGCGGGAAAAAGATAGTCAATCTCCTCTTGTGCTATTTGCTGCCTCTGAAAATCCACTAGAGGATCAGCTATGAGTCAGAGGGGTCAGTTCTGACTGTGTGGTACATGACAATAGTTAACCCCTCAGGATGTAAGACTACCATTGCTCTCTAACACTGTCATTCCAGTTTTCATTTGATCAATCATATTTATTGCATTTTTTTAGCACTAATTACAATTTATGAATGTAATTAACCATGTCTGATCAGCCCCTCATTGTATACTGCCTCTCCCTTTACACAACTTACCTATTTATCAATTTTTACTCCTCTCTCTTTCCATTCTTCGTATGGACTGATTACAATTTTATGATCACAAAAAGATGAGAGGGCTCCCAACATGAAGTTTCTGTGTCCCAAAAAAGGACACACCAACTCTCCCACATGCATCAATGTAACCAACCAGGAGCCCCGAGGTGCTTTCCTGTTGTTGTTATTGTTGTTATGTGCCATCGAGTTGTCTGCAACCCATAGCGACCCCTACGTATAGAAGCTCTGAAGCCTGCCCTGTGCTGAGCCAGTCTCACTAATCCCAACACACCAGCTCCCATTGCCCGAGTCACTGTATCAACCCATCTCATCCGGGATCCTCCTCTCCTGCGCTGTCCCTCCACCCTTCTTCCCTGTCCAGAGTCTTTATTGGGGCTTTCTCACTCCATCAGGGAGCCACGGTGGCACAGTGACTAAGCGTTCCGATGCAAACGGAAAAGGTACCAGTTCAAACCACCAGCTGCTCTGCAGGAGAAAGATTGTGCAGTCTGCTTCTATGATGGTCACAGCGCTGGAAACGCTGCAGGCCAGTTCTGCTCTGTCCAGCAGGCTCACAAGTGGGAGACAACTCAATGTCAATAAGCTCAGGTTTTTGGTTACTGCCTAGTCACGGATGTCTCCCTGCTCCAAGTCATCCTGGAAGAAGCTCTTACAAAGTGTTCTGGTCGGACTAGCTCCCAACGAGCCTCCTCATGAGCATCAACACCCATTCTCTCTCAGGTGTGTGATCGAGAGGCCTACAGGTGAAAAATCAGACCACCGGCTGCCGTCAAGTCAATCCCAACTCGTGAAGCTCCTATGTGTGTTGGAGTAAAACCAAGTGCTGAAGCGTATTCAGGGGGTGATTTCACAGAATCAGATTGCCAGGCCTTCCTTCTGAAGCACCTCTGGGTAGACTCAAACTGTCCATCTTTCATTGAGCATTCAAGTGCATTAACCATTTGCTCTGCTCAGGAACTCCATAGATAGACATCAAAAGCCCCTCAAGCTGCTCAGACAATGCCAAGGGTTTAGTGGAACCAAGGATAAAGATCATTACTGGAGGTAAAATTAACATCCTCCAGACATAGAACAGTCAAAGCTCGCCACCCACACTGTGGTTTTCAGGTATCCTTCCCACTAGCAGCAGCCAAGATTCCTGGGAGAAATGGTTAAGGTTCCTGGGCTTGAGCAGACTGCACACAATGTTTTGTTGTTATGTGCCATCAAGTTGCCGGCAAGTCATAGTGACCCCATGTACAATAGCTCTGAACCCTGCTCTATCCTGAGCCAACCTTATTGTCTCTGATACACCTACCCCTATGACACCAGTCACTAAGTCAATCTATCTCACTGAAGGTCTTCCTCTCCTCCGCTCCCTCCACCCTCCCAAGCATAATGTCCCTCTCCAAGAGGTCATGGCATTAGAGATATTATACCTAATGTCAGATGGATCTTGGCTGAAAGCAGAGTACTAGAGGAATGTCTATCTATGCTTCATTGACTATGCAAAGGCATTTGACTGTGTAGATCACAATGAACTGTGGCTGACTCCAAGAAGAAAGGAAATCACAGAACACTTGATTGTATTTATGTGAAACTTATACTTGGACCAGGAGGCAGTTATAAGAACAGAACACGGGAAAACTGCATGGTTCAAAATCAGGAAGGGTGTACGCCAGGGATGTGTCCCATCTCCATACCTTTTCAATCTGTATGCAGAGCAGATCATCCGAGACACTGGGCTGTACGAGGATGATTGTGGCATCAGGATTGGAGGAAGATTCATCAACAACCTGCATTATGCAGATAACACAACCTTGCTTGCTGAAATTGAGGAGGACCTGAAGTATTTGCTGTACGTCAGGACTGCAGCACACAATGAGCTCAGATATATTTTCCTACCTAAAAGTAAGGAGCTCTGACGGCCTAGTGCTAAGAAGCCGTGTTGCAATCCCAAAGACACACAGTTTGAATCCACTAGCTGCACCACAGAAGAATGGGCAATATCCTCCTGTGTGGTTTACTGCCTCTGAAAACCTGCTGGAGCATCAGCTACGGGTCGCTTCTGACTCAATAACACACAACAACAACAACTTGAAAACAAGGAACTTGAATGGGCTTGGCTTGCCTTGCCAAAGACATGATAACTGGGGCACGATAGGAGCCTCAGTACAATGGGAAGGACAAATGATTGCAAAAATATTTTTAAACATCACGAGGCCACGATGTCACGCAAAACAGAAAACAACTTTGGTGACATCTTTGGATATTTCCAGGGCACCACTCACTACTCTGAAAACTGACGCCCCAAAATAGAACAAAGCACAATAAATCAGACTGCCTGCCTCTTCTGTCGGGACTATTGTCTCAGGGCTAGGAAACCAGTATGTCTGTCTTGCAGAGGGTGAAACCAAGTTGATCCTTGGAAGCTAGGATTTTGAAGCTCCATTTCACATACTTTGGGCACATGGCCAGGAGGGATCAATCCTTGGAGAAGGATATCATGCTCTGACTGGTGGAGGAAAGCACAGGGGAGGAAGACTCCAGATGAGATTAACTGATACAGTAACTGAGGTAATGGTGTGTTGGAATTAGACTGGTTCAAGACAGGGACGGGGTCAGGGCTGCTGCACATAGGGTCACCATGAATTGCAGGTGACTCTACTGGCACTAACAACAACATATTGTTGTTTTTTATTTAGGCCTCTTTGTTTAGACTCAACAAGATCTCTATTAAGGGCCTTTGTGTTTAAAAGTTGGTTGTTATATTTTGGAGGAGCATTCTTCTAAGTGTTACAGAGCTTTTCTGTCAATCTGTTGTTACTGAAGTAACCTGGGGTTGCTGTGATGCTGAACTTTGTGCCACTGAGGTGTCAAAAGCCATAAACGTTACCCGTGGTGGACAGTATTTGGTGGAGCTCCCAGTTTAAGGCAGGCTTGGAAGCAGGAGTGGCATTTACTTCCTAAACAACATGCCTCTGGAAACTATGAACTTTGAGAAACAACAATAGTTACAGAAAAGTTTCAGGTCTTTTGTTCATAGGGTCGCTCGATTTGATGGCAATCAACAATGACAACAATCAATAATCAGAGAGTTTGTTTTTTGTTTTTTTGTTTGTTTTTTTATAATGCCGCTCTTTTCTGAGGACCCAGCAAAAGTAAAGTTGACAAGGACATGCTGGGTGCCTTGGAAATTCTATACTGGCACAGAGTGGGTGAAGGCTCTGCCATTTGTCACCCAGTGGATCCCAAGGGACCTCAGTTTCCTCATCTGTGAAATGGAGCTGATTAGGACTTATTTTCTAGAATTGCCCTGGGAATTAAATGACCTGAGCAGGTTTCAAGTACTCAATAACTATTAGCTCAGTTCCCTTCTGTGACCAAGGTCAACTAGCCCTGGAACCCCGGAATAAACGAATATGATATGGCTTCCTCAAGAATCATCTTAGTCTACAATGCTACGTTTAAGTTCTTTAAAATCTCTCCTTAGAATGCAATGTTAAACTGTGCAGGAATTTTTCATTTCTGACAAAGCTCCCCTGAGGTATAGATTCACTCTTCTTTGACCAAAAATATCACTGTGTCAAGATTCTGAGAAAATAAGAGGCCAAGATATCTGGCATTTTCTACAGGGATAAGACTTGGAGGAAGCCTCTACTTCAAGAAATTAAAGTATTTCCTTCTAAACTTTCTGGAGCAACTGAATGTAGGTGAACCCCTGAAACTACTGCTGTTAAATAATCTTCAAACCTTAAAGTGAAAATACTCCCAACCCCCAAGGTCTTCTGAAAATAAAACAATAATTTAACTTCACTGTTAAAAAATGTCTGTATTCAGCATTATGCCTTTGAAGAACTCTTTACAGGAGATCAAAGAAACAAGATGGGAACCTTATGGGGGAGAAAGGATGAGCATTAATATTAGTATAAATTACTATTAATATTAATTATTATTTAATAGTATTAACTATTATTAATTATATTAATATTAAATATTAATTAATATTAATGGAGGTAGAACAACCCGTTCATAAAAGGAAGGTGAGAATAATCAGGCAATTTGAAGAATGCTATCAATGTCACAGAAGACAACCTGTAGAAATAGTGTCTGTGTTTTGTTATTCTTAAAAAGAAAATAGTCACAAACATATTTCTTGAAGATCAAGTTTCTCTCTTCCGTAATATAATCCAAGGCTGATTTTCGCCTTAAACCGAAAGATGACCCAACTCTGTGTTAAAGCATAAGGGTGTCTGCACAACACTGAGCAATCAAACTGCTTTGGTCCATTTAATCCTTCCAAACATAAAAAGGCTTCTGAGGACATCTCAAAGAGACTGCAGATTGGGGGTGTCTGCATCTCAGAGCACACACCAGACTCTAAGGCTGTACAGGGTCCTTCTATTTAAAACTTGGAGAAGTCAGTAAGCAACTCACACGTTGTACAGGTTCAGAACTCTGTAAGGGGAAAAAAACAATGGACAAAACTACACCTGTAGCTTTTCATTTCTAAACGGAAAGGCTGACATTCTAGGAACCTCTCTCAGTTCTGGGAAAATGCTGGTCACTGGCCTATATCTAAGCCACACCAAAAGTGAATAATCCTCATGACTGATGCACCCGCTGTGTCTGGATATTGTTAGCGCGCACAGGGAAAGGTCTGAATGGCTATGTATCAACTGTGCACAGTTGTCCCCTGGCCAGAAGGCAGAACTGACCCCAGAGACAGCCTGTGTTACTCTTCCTTCTGTGTGACTTTGTAATAAATTCGTTCTTTGTTTAAAAGAAAAAAACAACAAAACATGTTTCCTACAAGATGTTGTTAGATACTGAGTGGGAACCTATTCTTAGCTGACCCTCCAGCAGGTTTTCAGGGGCATTAAAGCACATGGGAAGACATTGTCTTTCTTCTGCAAAGCAGCTGGTACATTCAAACCATGAGCCTATGGGTTGACAGGACAATTCCCTACCCACTAGACCTCCTGAGCTCCCTCCTACTAGTACAGGATGACTACGAATATTTTATGTTCCAGACTCCTCATTCATTGGGTATCTAGAAGCCATGATCGACTCAATGGCACCTAACAATGTAAATATTTTTAAAGTATGGCCTAGTGGCAAGAAGCTGCACTGCAATCTTGAAGGCACACAGTTCGAGGCCACCAACTGCTCCTCGGGAGAAGGATGGGCAATGTCCTCTTGTGTAATTAACTGCCTCTGAAAACCCGCTGGAGGATCAGCTATGGGACGGTTCTAACTCCATGGGACACAACAACAACAACAACATGCTTTTAAAAACATCAGCAACCATTTGAGAGATCAGATACTCAAAGAAACAGAACCTTTCCCTTCAGCCAGAAACATCAGAGGGTGGGTGGCAAATCACAGACCTAACTTTAAACGCTGTGGACACACTGAAGGAGCGTGCGCCGGGATCCTGAGCAACAATCATTCACAGAAAAAGCAGAATCCTCCTTTGTGGACATTACATTTCAAGCCCTTACAATCGGCTTCAATCCGACCTATCAGAAATTGGGGTGACCCTGGAAACCCAAAGGCACACTTTTGTCCAGTGGCTGTGTACCTCCCAGTTACCTGTGAGCCGCTTCAATCACTCTGATTCCAGGATGGGCAAGTTCACTTACCACTTGACCAGCTTTGCTTTTTTCCCTTCCACCACACGTTCCGATTTCCAGGTTTCCTTGTTTACTCAGGGCCTGAATCGAGGCCGGCCAGCCCGTTCACTGTTATGTCTGTAAATGTCACTTTTAGATTAAATGGCCTCTGCTGTTTAAAAATATCCCTGCAGCACTTAACCTTCAAGGAATGTAGATCTGTAAGTACACAGGCGATCCAACCCCGAATCAATGCTCTAGCGCCCACAATTCCAGTTGCTTTGCATATTTCAATCCCATAACGAGCTGTCTTTCAGCAGAATTCGTGGCTACTCACGCCAAAGTCCAAGCTGCTGTAAACAAGGCACATGGCCGTTTAGACCCTCCTGGGATATGCTGAAAAACTGGCCACGGTGCATCCGGGACTTTCAAACTAGCCCCCAGTGTGAGCTCAGAGGTATGAGGGCAATTACTAGCCAAAGGTCACCTGACTCCTCTTCCCTGGAAAGATTTGGGGCAAACCCTCTCGTCTTATCACGCCACTCAGTGAAATGCTTCCTATTTCTTGGGACCTGGGGAAGGAAAGTAAACCAACTCCATTCATAGTCAGGATCTGCTGGCTCTTGCTGGGGCCTGGAGAGGGCTGTGATTCAGCACATGGTGTAGGGACTGAGTGTTCCATAACGCTGGGGAGGCTGGAGGAATGTGGGACAAAGGTCAGCTCCAGGCCCGACCAGAGCCAATGGCAAGAAAGCAGAGGCCACAAAGGCATGCATTGTGCTCACACAGAAGGTAAGGGAGAGCAACACTTGGCGCCTAAATCAGCAAAGGATGGCATCAAAACGGCAGGTGGGAAAACTGGGAAGAGCGTGGCATCTGCTGCACATTTAAATTGCTATGTGTGGAGCCTGTACTCTGCCAGGGCCCCTCTGTTTATAAACTTATTATCTAGAAAGACAAAACTAATATCATGACTGAGCCAATAGGCAATATCATAATATGTGGAGAGAAGACTGAAGTAGCCAACAATTTCATCTTGCCTGGATCCACAATCAATACCCTAGACAGCAGCAGTCAAGAAATCAAAACAACGTGTTGCATTTGGGTAACCCTACTGTCAAGGATGTCCCAAAAGTGCTGAGGAGCAATGATATCAGTTTAAAGACTAAGGTGTATCTGAGTCAATTACTTGTCTTCTCAAGCAGTAGTTATGCATGTGAAAGTTGTACAATGATGAAGGAAGGCAGATGAAATATCAATGCCTTTGCAATGCAGTGTTGAGAAGAGTACTGAATGTGTCAAGACTAAAAGAGATATATGTCTTGGAGAAAGTGCAGCCAGAGTGCTCCCTGGAGGCAAGGATGGTAAAGTTTCATCCTACAAATTTTGGTCATGTTATTAGGAGGAAGTGGTCCTTGGAAAAGGACATCATGTTTGAAAAGGTAAAGAAACTAAGATGCTCGGTGAAATGTATTCACACAGTGGCCATAACAATGAACTGTATATTAGAGATGGTGAGGATGGCACAGATATAGGGCAGAGTTCAGATCCGCTGGTGATTCATAATCAGCTTCACCTAACGACAATCAATCTTACTCTCCCAGATGTGAAGCATCAAGCGTACAACTTGTTAATCACATCCTCTATAAGTGGTTGTAAGTTGCTGGACTCACACTAACAGTTACACAGAAAAGAAGCAATCTCCCACAGTGTGATTTACAGCCTCTGAAAACTCCCTAGAAGGTCAGTTATGAGTCAGTTTGACTCGATAGCAGGGAATGATGGAGGACGCCAGAAAGTTTTTATACACTCAAGTTGACTACTAATGTGAACTTAAACAATGGCTCTGAACCTTGCTGTTCTGAGCCAACCTCATCATCTCTGACACACCTGATCCGACTGACACAGTCTGTGTCAATCCATCTCATCCAGGGGCTTCCTCTCCTGCACTGACCTTCAGAGTATAATGACCTTCTCTAAGCACTGGCCCCTCCTGACTACATGCCCAAATGAGTGAGAGAGCTTCAAAATCCTTGCCTCCAAAGAGCAATCTGATTTCCCCCTCTCCAGGACAGGTCTGATTGTTCTCCTGGTGATCCATCATACATTCAATACTCATCTCCAGCACAACTCAAAGGCATCGCTTCTTCTTTTGTCATCCTTAGTCATTGTCCAGCTCTCAGATGCATAGCAAGAATTTGAGACTGCTATGGCTTGGATCAGGCACACCACCTTAGTCTCCTGACTGACAACATTGCTCTTTAGCATGCTGGAAAGGTCTTTGACAGATTTTCCCCAGTACAATTCATCTTTTGACTTCCTGATTGTTGGTGCCAGTGGTACGGATTGTGGATCCAAGCAAGATGCAATAGTTAACACCTTCAATCTTTTCTCCAGCTATCATGATGATATCTATTGGTCCAGTGGTGAGGATTTCTGTTTTGATATTGAGAAGTAATTCATATTGAAGACTACAGTCCTTGATCTTCTACAGCAAGTGCTTCAAGTTGTCCTCAGTTCTGACGAACAAGGTTGTGTGACCTGCAGCATGCAGGTTGTTGATAAATCTATCTCCAATCTAGATGCCACATTCTTCTTCTTAAAGTTCAGCCTCTCAGATAATCTGTTCCTATTACAAACTGAAACGTACAGAAATAGGATGCATAGCTGGCGTACACCATTCTTGATTTTGAACTGTGCAGTGGTCCCTTGCTCTGTTCAGGCAACAGATTCTTGGTCTGGTTATAGGTTTCCCATGAGCACAATTAAGTGTTCTGGGATTCCCATTCTTTTCAATGTTATCACAATTTGTTGTGATCCACACAAATGCCTTTAGATAATATAGAAAACACAAATAAACATCCTCTGGTGGTAATCTCTGCTTTCAGCCCAGATTCATCAGCCGTCAACAATGATACTCCTAGTGCCATGACATCTTCTAAACCAGCTTGTATTTCTGGCCGTTCTCTGTTGATACACTGGTTTTTTATAATCTTCCCCTAGATTCTGCTTTCATGTGTTATTAATGCTAATATTTGATAATTTGCACATTCTGTTGGATCTCCTCTTTTGGGAATGGGAATAAATATGGATCTCATAGAGTTAGTTGGCCAGGTAGCTGTCCTCTAGACTTCTTGGGATAAACTGGTAAACACATCCAAGTGTGCATCTGTTTGTTGAAATATGCCAACTAATATTCCATCAATTCCTCAGGCCTTATTTTCTGCTTATTTAATAGGTTAGGCACACATATGTTTGCTTGTCCATCATCTGCTCTTTTGGGCACAGTGTTTCTCAGCTGATGCACTAAAGCAGAACTCCCAGATTAAGAGAGACTAGGAGGAAGAACTGGCCACTTCTGAAATAAACGCTCTTAGAAAACCCAGTGAACAAGAGAGCACACACTTCGACAAATAGAGACCACACAGGTGGCTGAGCCTTCATATCAGAAGACCCCAAAATAAGGAGGAACAGTCGCAAACATCACTAACAAGTGGAACATGGAATGTATGAAATATGAATGTAGGAAAATTGGACATTATAAAAAAAGAAATGGAACATACCAGGCATTAGTAATCTGGGATTGACTGGCACTGGCCAGCTGGGAATGAAAAAATGAAGAAAAATGGTGTTTTGTTCATAGTAAAAAGACCATTTCTAGATCCATCCTGAAGTATAATGTTGTGTCAGAATAATATCCATACACATGCAAGAGAGACCTGTTAACACCACTACCATTTAAATACATGCACCAACAACTAAAGCCAAAGAAGAGGGAATATTTCTATCAACTTTTGCAGTCTGAAATAGATTGAACATACAACCAAGATTCATTAATAATAATTGGGTGACTGGAATGCAAAGATTGGGAATGAAGAAGAATTATCAGTAGTCAGAAACTACAGGAGTGACAGAAATTAGGCTGGAGATAGATAGAAGGAAAGAATTTTTACAATCACTGATTTATTCATTGTAAATATCTTTTAGATAAAAAACCCAAACAGCAATTATACACAGAGACTTCAATTGAGGGACTACTCAGGATTCAACTGATTACATCTGTGGAAAGAATCACTGGAGAAACTCATTATCAGCTGTGAAGACCAAGTAGGTGCTGACTGTGGAGCAGACTGTCAACTACTCCAGTGCAAGCTCAAAGAGAAGCTAAAGAAAATGAAAGCAAACCCATAAGAATCAAAACATGCCCTTGAGTCTATCCCATCTGAATTTAAAAATCATCTCTAGAACACGTCTGAGGCACTGAATAGTAAAGAACAAAAGACCAGATGAACTGTGGGATGATATCAAGGACATCATCCAAGAATAAAGAAAAAAAGTCATTACAGAGACAGAGGAGAATGAAAAGGACCACAATGGATGTTGGAGGAGATTCTGAATATTGCATTAGAACGCTGTGAAGTCAACACCAAGTGAAGAAATGATGAAGTTAAAGAATTGAACATGGAAAAAAAGTTGAACAGAAAATTTCAAAGGGCAACTCATGAAGGCAAAGTATTATAACAAGCTGTGCAAAGAGCTGGAGAAAATTAAAAAATAATTCGCTTGTCATTTCTCAAGCTGAAGAACTGAAGAATCAATGCAAGCCTCTAGCTGCAATACTGAAAGATGCTATGGGGAAAATTTAGAATGATCCAGGAAGCATCAAAATTAATGGAAGAAATGCATGGAGCCACTGTACCAAAATAAACTGGCTGACCCAGAACCATTTCAAGAAGTAGCATATGATCAAGAACCAACAGTAGTAAAACTATAAGTTATCATCTCACCCCAGTTAGAATAGCAAAATTGAAAAGAACAGCAAGTAACAAATGCTGGCAAGGTTGTGGAGAAATTGGAACCCTTATTCACTGTTTGTGGGAGTGTAAAATGGTGCAACCACTGTGGAAAGTGGTGTGGCGCGTTCTCAAAAAGTTGCAAATAGAGATACCATTTGACCCAGAATTCCACTACTGGCAATATACCCCAAAGAGACCATAACAGACATCCAAGCAGATGTATGCACACCCATGTTTACTGTGGCTTTGTTCACAATAGCAAGGAGTTGGAACAACCTAAGTGCCCATCAACAAACGAATGGATAGAGAAGCTGTGGTATATTCACACAATGGAATACTATGCTGCATTGAAAAACAAGGAACTTGTGTAATATTATTCAAAATGGGTGAGCCTGGAGGACATTATGCTGAGTGAAGTATCTCAGTCACAAAAGGACAAATACTGAATAGTGCCTCTGCTGTAAAACAGGACTGACATCGGAGCTGGGGGGGGAGACTGAGAAAGATGGGTTCAATAATGTATACTGCACTGAAACAGATGAGAGAGAAAACTGTTTAAAAGGGATATATGATTAGGTATTTTTATCATGACAAGAGTCCAGAGTGAAGGCTGCATAGTGGAGTGGACCTGGGGGACGGTTTGTAAAACAATGAAAGAATTTTTCTTTTACTTTTCCAAGAGGGTAGTGTACTGGGGGGAGTACTGGGAGGGGAGAAAAGTGCAATAATGAATGAATGGAAACCCAAAGTCTCTGTAAATTTTCATTGAAATGAATAATAATTTTTTTTAAAAAAGGACGATTAAAAAAACCAAACAAACCAAAAACAAAGGCTATTCCAGCATTAAAAGGAAAAATGAAAAAGGAAAAAAAAAGAACCAACGGTAGGTAGTAAAGGAAGACGTTCAAGCTGCTCTGAAGGACTGGCAATAAATAAGGATTGCGGGAAGGTGGAAAATAAGGATTGTGGGAATCCAAATTTCACATAACAGCAGGGTTGCTGAGGTGTAGTGAATTCATTTTTAACACAGCCCTCCTTACCACAGTCTTTGTATCTACCCCTAAATGATGGGGTGGGACTATGCATGTAGTGTTGGTGGTTCATCAAGAGGATTGGGTAACTTGTTAATAAGGTACAGATGGTGCATGGTATGCTTGCGGGATTCGGCCTATGTAAATAAAGTGTATGCAATGCAAACAAGGAGACTGTTTAGTTTTACTATCTTACTAAGCTTAAAATAAAGAGTCAATCTAAAATCTGGACGGTGTATATACACATGTGATATTATGGTTGATTGCCATCAAGAAGAAATGAGAGCAAGGCTTGTCCTTTGGACCTGGCGTCCTAGTGCATGGACCCTTCTGGACCTAGGAGGCAGAGAACTCTAACACTGAAAACAATGAGAAGTAGTGGCAGAAACATGGCAGTGGTGGCAAAACTAGGAGGCCGGGCAAGAGCACTGAGTATCTTCAGGCAGGAGGCTGGCTAACAATGGAGGCCACCTCTCAGGTTTCTATTGGCAGGGCTAGAGGACTTTGTAACATTTGTGAGCAGGGCAGAGGCCAGGTGCTGAGCCAGAGGGAAGCTTACCCTGATCAAAGTATAGTATCTGGAGATATGTCCGATCTGGAATTGCAGCTTATTAACTTTCCTAATAAACCCCACAATCATGATTCATCTGTGAGTTGTGTGAAGCACAGCGTGCCATCACAGGGGCACACAGTGTGAGAATTAGTGAAAAGGGTGGAGAGTGGAGGCTTGCCTGACCTTTGCTTCACAGTTCTCTGCCTTGGGCTGAGCCACTGCTGCTTCTCCTTCTCCTCCTCCACCTCCTTCCTTGTGAAGGGAGGTGAGACAGCTGTTCTTCAAAGCCATATTTATAGATGTCCATAGTGGACAGGTTTTAGCAGCACTTCTAGACTATGACAGACTAGGAGGAAAAGCCAGGCAATCTAAAAATCTAGCAAGCATTAGTCAATGAAAACCTTACAGATTTAATTTTATTAATCGATTACCCAATCCTGTTGTGGACCACCAGCACCACAGAGACTATACAGTTCACACAACCATTTGTGTTGTGATGTGACATTGAGTCACTTGCAACTCATAGCAACCTGATGTACAATAGCACTGAACCCTGCTCTATCCTTAGCCAATCTCTGACACACCTACCCCCATTACCCCAGTCACTGACTCAATCCATCTCATCGAGGATCTCCCTCTCCTGTGCTCTCCCTCCACCCTCCCAAGCATGACATCCCTCTCCAAGGACTGGTCCTTCCTTGCAACATGCCCAAAGTATGTCAGACGAAGCCTCAGCATCCTTGCCTCCAACGAGCAGCAATGAGCAGCCTAGTTTCACCCTCTCTAGGATGAACCTGTTTGTTCTACTGGTAGTCCATGGTATATTCAATACTCTTCTCCATTTAGTGGGGGTTAAAAAGATAGTGGCTAAGTGGACCCCATGGAGAACAACTGCAGTTGTCCAGTGTAGTGCTGGATGAAGGGAACAACAGACTCGAACAGAGGTGATGTGAGAATAGTATGGGACCAGGGTAGCATTTCAACCTGTTGTGCATGGGTTCACCATGAGTCAGAGTAAAAATGACCTGGTGGCAACTAACCACAAATATTCAACTGTATGTATCTGAGAGCTGAATAATGAATGAGACGACAGAAGAACTGATGCCTTCGCATGTGGTGTTGGAGAAGAGTGCTGAATATCCCATGGACGGCCAAAAGAACAATCAAGTATGTCTTTGAGAAAGTGCAGCTGGAGTGCTCCTTGGAGGTAAGGATGGCAAAGCTTCATTTCTCATCCTTTGGACATGTGGCTAGAACAGGCTATTCCTTGAAAAAGGATATAATGCTTGGAAGGGTGGAGGGTCAGTGAAAGAAAGGAAGACCTCCGTAGAGATGGATTGACTTGGCTGGTGACTGCAGGAATTGGCTCAGCATATCAAAGATATTGAGGATGGCACAGGATAGGACCGGATTCAGATCTGCTGTTCAGAAGTTTACTATGAGTCATTACTTGACTCAATGGCACCTAACAAAAACCTGAAACAATTCCGTGTACAATTTATAGAAATGAAGAATTAATAATGCGTGTCAAGGGCAAAGAATTTAAGACCGTTCACCTAAGAGAGCATTCAAATATCTGACTCCAAATATAAAGACTCCAATTTCTTTATCCATCATGGAGATGCAAATCAAAACCTCAATGAGCTATCATCCTCGTCCCTCTAGATGGCTAAGATTAAAAAACAAAAACCCAAACCTCAAAATAACCAATGTTGCTAAGACTATGGAGATATCTGAACCATTATCCATTACTGGTGGGAATGTAAAATGGTACAGCCATTGTGGAAAACAATATGGAAGTTCCTTTAAAAAAGTGACAGAAGAACTACAATAAGGCCTAGCAATAATAAACCTAGGCATAAACACAAGGACTTGAAAAAAGACTTTTAACTCATGTTCTTTGCAGCCCAGTTTACAATAGCCAAAAGGGGCAAACAACTTAAATGCCTGTCAAAAGATAAATGTGGTCTGTCCACTGCACAGGGAGTTCTGGTGGCGTAATGGGTAAGCAACTGTGCAGCCAACACCAAGGCATGTGGTTTGAATCCACCAACAGCAATCTCCATGTGATTTTACTGTCTGTGAAAACCAGCTGGAGGGTCAGCCATGAGTCAGCTCCGACTCAATGGCACACAATAGCATTCGCTCAATGACACAATATTCAGTAAGAGAAATGAAGTCTTGATACAAGCTCTGTTACACATGGTGATGGCTGAGCAATCACAAAAGGTCAAATACTGTAGTGCTTCACTTACACAGAAAGACAAGAAATGACAAAGATAGGTTATTAGTGGTTACCAGAGATAGGGAGAGAAAAGGCACTAACAGTGACAGGAAAACAGCATTGATTAAGGTGTACACCTGTAATAAAGTTGAGTTGTCAAAAGTTGATAATAATGGGCGACTGGAATGCAAAAGTTGGGAACAGAGAAGAAGGTTCAGTAGCTGGAAAATACAGGCCTGGTGAGAGAAATGAGGCTGGAGATAGAATGATAGAGTTCTGCAAATTCAATGATTTATTCATTG
>NW_006399901.1:5538179-5539794 GCF_000299155.1 Elephantulus edwardii | reverse complement strand
AGTGGAGGGGCAGCGAAGGAGAGGAAGACCTTTGATGAGATGGATCGATTCTGTGACTAGAGAGGTGGGAATAAGTGCGTTTGAGATGGCTAGGTTGGCACAGGATAGAAGAGCGTATAGAGCTCTTGTACATAGGGTCGCTATGAGTCGCAAGCGACTCGATGGCACCTAACAACAACAACAACATATTCATAATGACTACAAAACAAACCAAAAAACAACAGTTTATGTCCCAGGGTCACTATGAGTAGAATCAACTGAAGGCAATGGGGTTTGTTTGGGTTGGTTTCTTTTTTAAGGTGAAAGTAAAGACAGTTTTATTAGGAAAATTATGTCCCAGAGTCGAGTCATTCTCCAAAAGCAAAGAAGGGGAGAATGCTTGACTTTTTCAACTTTGAAAAAAAAGACTAGCACAATCTTTCGCACCTCAACACACACATTCAGTCACATATTAAAAACTGTCTGGTAGACTGCAAATACAGCCAGAAATGTACACTCTGAAGAGGATAAAATTGATGAATGAGACCTTCTAAAGATTAAATCCTTGTATGCATCAAAAACTTTTCCCAACAGGGTGAAAAAAACCCTATCGACTGGCAACAAACATTTGACGATACCATCTCAGACAAGAGTCTCATAACGAAAATTTACAGAATACTCCCGGGCCTCCACAAGAAAAAGGCTGATAACCCAACTGCAAAATGGGCAAAATGGAAAAAACTCTCACAAAGGAAGAGATTCACACGACCAACAGACACAGGAAGAAATGCTCAATATGACTGGTAATTAAGAGAGATGCAAATCAAAACCACAATGAGATACCATCTCACTCCAGTAGCTGTGGTAAAGCTTAACAGGGCAGCAAGTAATAAATGGTAGAGAGGATGTGGTAAGATAGGAACTTATATACATTGTTGGTGAGATTGTAAAATGGTAAAGCCACTCTGGAAGGCAGTTTTGACGTTTCCTCAAAAAGCTGAACATAGAAATTCCATGATTCAGCTATTCCATTGCATGGGATATATATCTCAAGAAAATGAGAACTAAGGTTCAAACAGAGACTTGTACATCAATGTTCATAGCAGCACTGTTATTAACCATCGCAAGAACATGGAAACAGCCCAGAGGCCCAAACACAACAGAATGGACTGAGAAATTATGGTGCATTCACACAACAGAATACTACATAGCAGGCAGGAGCAATGATTTTGTAAATTACTACCTAACTTGGGAGGAACTGGAGAGCATTATGCTAAATGAACTAATTCGGTCCCATAAGGGCAAATACTGTAAAAAAACCATTATTGTAGGATGAGTGAGCTCCAAGGGGGGAGCAGAGGGGTGAGGATGGGTGAGGGGGTTAATAATAGGGTCGCACAATTTTATGACGGAGTTGAAGGAAATGGGGAAAATCTGGTATGAAAAACAATGTATTCCAACTTTGTAAATAAATCAGTATAAAATTTTTTTAAAAATTTAGGCAAGTTCTGGTGGCCTAGTGGCAAGAAGCTGCACTGCAATCCTAGAAGTACGTGGTTCGAATCCACCAGATGCGCTGCTGGAGAAGGAGGAAAAATCTCCTCCTGTATCAGTCAGATCTGATTTGATGGTACAC
>NW_006399901.1:5508468-5538079 GCF_000299155.1 Elephantulus edwardii | reverse complement strand
TAATAAAAATCAAATTTTAAAAAAAATTTTAAGAATTTCTTTAAAAATTTAGACTCTCGTAGCTTTCACACACCAGAGGCTTTAAACAAAGATGTTCATAAACTCTCCCCACAAAACCTAAGAATATTAACAGAAAAGACCTATTTTTCTAACCATACTTTAGAGTCAAAGAATTGTGTATATAAGGTTATGAACATCAGTCTGCTCCAATTTACAGGCACCCACCACTGGGTTTCAGAGGCAAGAAGTCTTTACAGGATGGATACTGCCCGTTTTCCTTCCATGGATGGGGCTGTGTATTCTAATCACTGATCCTAGCGGTTCACTAATTACATTGAAGGTTCTTTGTATGTGCACATGAAGTGGTCACATGGTCCAAGAAAAGAGGGAAAGGCCCTGTTGCAAATCAGCTTCTTGATTATTTTTATAAATGCCATTTTTCATGAACCACAAGTGGAGGATAGGTTCTCTGCTCAGCTCACAGCTCCTTCCAGTTGCCAGACTTGTGCAGTAGTTTGTCTACATCCAAGGAACACGCAAAGCACACAACCTCCCCCCCCCAAAAAAAACCCAAAGACAAGGAAGGATGGCCAGTCTATGCTTTCCCTTCCCACTCCCTGCATCCCAAGGAGCAGTTCAGTGAGGTTCTGGGATGGGGTCAAGCATTGTTTCATCTCCTCAGCTGCAGGCTTAAGGAACACTAACCACTTATTGATAGGAAACTTGGTGGCTCCCTCTCCACCCACCATCCCGAGTTATCACTGACTCCAAGTGAGACAAGTACACAGCAAACATGTGGTCAAGAATTAAAGGACAGAAGGTGATACAACCTCAGTCTGAGCCCTCGTCTCCACAGATTTCTTGGCTTGTTCCACTGTCCAATAATTTCAATTTGGAACATGCTTCTGAAAACTTTTAAAAACAGCCCTGAGACCACCAACAACGTAACTGTTAACTATAGCTTTAGAAGGGCTCTTCAAAGAGAAAGAGGTGTCTTTAGCAGCTCTACATCCTTGTCCTCCCTCAGCTTATGTCATTAAAACACAGCAACCCATGAACAAGGGATCTGAACCCTGCCCAGTCCTGTGCCATCTGCATCAACACACTTTAGCGCTGTATTCTGTGTTGACCCATCTTCTTGAGGGCCTTCCTCTTTCATGTTGACGCTCCACCCTTCCAAGCATGATGCCCTTCTCCAAGTACTGGTTCCTCCTAACATGCCCAAAAGATGTGAGATAATTTCATCATCCTTGTCTCCAAGGAGCACCCTGGTTACACTTTCTCCAAAGCAGATGTTTGTTCTGGTAGTCCACAGGATTTTCAGTAATCTTCTCCAACATCCTAACTCAAAAGGCATTGATTGAACTGATTGCAATGCTCTTTCTTTAGTGCTCTAGAGAGGTCCTTGACAGCCGATTTTCCCAATGTAGGAGGATCCTTGGAGGCAAGGATTCTGAGGCTTCATCTGACATACTCTGGGCATGCTGCAAGGAGGGACCAGTCCTTGGAGAAGGACATCAAGCTTGGGAGGGTGAAGAGACACCACAAGAGAGGAAAGACCCTGGATGAGAAGGACTGATACAGTGACTGGGGTAAGGAGGGTAGGTATGTCTGACAGTAAGGTTGGCACAGGATAGAGGTTTCAGAGCAACTTGACACGACATAACAAGTAGGAACTACGTATAGTCAAATCACTCTATATCGCCTATTGGCCAAGTGGTGAGGATTATTTGTTTTCTCATGTTGTGATATAATCCGTATTGAAGACTTCCTTGCTCTGTTCAGACAACAGCCTCTTGGTCTAGGTCTCACATGAACACAATTAAGAGTCCTGGGATTCCCATTCTCAATGTTAGTCATAATTTGTTGGGATCCACACAAATGCCGTTGCATAGTCAATAAATTAAGGTAGACATCCTAGTATTGTCTCTGCCAAGATGTCACTTCAGCAATGATATCCCTGGCCTCACAGTGTCTTCTCGATCTAGCTTCCATTGACAGTTCAACACAGGACAACTCTCCAAGTAGCTCGGAGCTCCTGTCTTCCCTTGTAAATTCCAAAGGCGTGGGCAATTATAAAAAGCCACTGCCATACATAAACAACCTAAAGTTTGCTTCTGCACTGGATTTCAAAGATACTAAAATCTTTAACTGGGAGCAAACTAAAGCACAAAGTGAATTTTAAGAGAATGTATGATCAAATAGTGGAAGCCTACTAAGATCACATTAAAGTCTAATACAGTGGGGTGGAAAGAACCTCAATCACATCTCCTGACTTTACCCGGCCAAACTTAAAGGCAGGTAATGATTTTCATACAGTTAATTAAGTTGTAACTTAGGTCAAATAACCAATTTCTGTGTGGTTTGACTTTAGGTCACAAGTTCTGAGACCTCTTTTCCCTGCTGAATTTCTCCAGGCTCTCCTGGCACACTGAACCATGCAGAATTGCTCTGTTCCATTGGATCAGGGATCTGGGTTTGCTGGGCCTGGTCTTCTGCATAAAACACTCCCCTTCCTAGGCTTGGAAGCAAGGATCCCTTCAATACCTAGCTTAAATATTCCTTCCATTCTGAAATCTTTTGTCCATTCAGCAGCTGCTTCTTAGGTTCCTCAGGTTCACAGTTGGAGCACACACACATGGGCTCTGATTGTTGAGCTAAAAACCTTTAAGAAGGATCTGAAAACTGTGGCCCCAGGACTAATGCCAGGTTCCTGAACAGAAAACAATGGTTTTGACTATTAAGTGCTTCACTCACTCACCACTCTCTCTCTCTCTCTCTCACACACACACACACACACACACACACACACACACAAGGCAGTAATTCAAATGTGCTTAAGTTTTCTAGGAATACAAGCCACACACATTTACATTTTGATGGTAGCTTTCATGCTAATAGCTAAGCCTAGTGGCTGAAGAGACCACCTGAGCAAAGCCTTTATTTACTATCTGACCCTTTACTGAAAGTTTAATAACCCTTGACCTAAGAGATTTTAAAAACTGCCTTTTGTTTTCATATGGAAACCAGAATCATAGGGAAATCAGAAATGTGTTAATTATTACCATATGGTTAATAGTTCATCCAAGTAAGAATCTTTGTAAACAACTAACTAGTAGTTTCCTTTTTTGGTCACCGATCACCCAAGACTCCTTGATACTGGTTCTTGTATAGTTTATTGCAACTTAAAAGTCAATTATCAGCACTGACTCCTCATGGCACTGTTAATTAAGATCAGTGTCAAAATCTGCTGCCGGGAATCGTGTCCCTTCCCTTCTCCCTGGGTTGGTGTCACTTCATGGGGTGGACAGACAGCACAGGTGCCAGCGGTACAGCTAGAAAAGATATTGTAATACTGTGCTTAATGCTGATCCCAGAATGCAAAGACTATGAATTTTGTTTTCATAAATAAGGCTAAACAAGGCAAGATTTTCAAGTAAATGGAAGGTCATCACAGCTCAGTGCTTTTAAGAAATACTTGAGTTCCTTGCTCACATTGAGGGCTTACGGTTTTTCTTTTAACCTGTTAGCAACTCTTCTCCAGCTTTTACTTTCTTCACTGCATGGAGTGCAGGCCACCTTTCCCAGTCCCAGTTCCCTGGCCTCACCAGCCAGATTCCCAGGGGTCTGTAACACCACACGTGAGTGCTTCAGAGGAGAAGTTCTCAAACTTGCAAGGTTATGGAGGGTCAGGCAGACATGGAGGGCATCTTAGACCTTGAAGCAATGTTTTTTCTTTGCTCCAGCAGCAAGCTACTCCTTTAGACCTCCACGTAATGGTTTTTCTTTGCTCTAGCTGGAAACTTAAGATCTCCCTTCCACTATCTAGTATCTCTACAATACTCAGAAGTCAAGAGCTTCACCTTTTGCTGCAGCAGGGCCCTCATATTAGAAATTCAATTTGCAACTCTGTCATTAACCACTCTTCAGAGCAGGAAGGGTAGGTAGGGGGCAGGTCCAAAAGGACTGGCAGGCATTTGAAGGAGGCCCTTCCGTTTGACAATGGTTGCCAAAGGGAACCATGGAGGTAATGGCTCTCAAAGGGAGAAGAGGTGCGCTTAGACTTAGACACAAGTTCAAGGGGAGCACAATGTAGTCCGTGCAAACGGTCAGCACACACTTGGAGGCACTCAGAGGTCTGAGGGAGGACAGAGACACTTGGCACAGAAAGAATCGGCAACAATCTTTTATTTCCAAACTTGCACAGGGTTAACGCAAGCAGCATCTTGCAAGCTTGTCAGTGATTTGCAGGCCTAATAAATTCTCTTAATCAAAGGTTTCTCTCACTCACTCACACTTGCTTACGTAGATATATATATATGTAAAAAAAAGTTTTCAGGTTCTAGAACATCCCAAATTTTCTAGTCCATACAAAAACAGTATTTAACAGTCTATGCTAGCTTTAAAAAAATTTAAAAAAAAACAAAACAAAAAACCCCCACAAACCCAAAACACCCAACTCTTAAAAAAGAACCTCCAAAACTCCAACTCAGAAATGTTTCTCCCATAAAGAAAATCCCTCCTCTTCCTTGTTCAACTGCCACAGAAACATGTAATCAGACTCCAGCTCCCTTCTCAGTCTGTGGCCATCTATGAAAGCCCATCCCAACAATCATTCCCGTAGGACTTCTCAGGAAATCTATCTCTAATTACTGGATCAGCCAAGGATCAGATTTGGCTATAAACTTGCCCCCCCCTTGTATCTCCTGCAAGATCAACTGGATCAATGTGTCTGGGTGAGACTGGAACGCTGGGTTGCACACACAGGGGGCCTTCCTATATAGAAGTGAACACTGACCTCAGTCTAACCTACCAGGTAAAAGTAGCAGCAGGCAACAAACCATTAACTCTAGTTAAAAGGTGCTCGTCTCCTCCCTTAAACCATGAAGGAAGGGACATGGAGTCCGCAAAAAAAGGACTGGCAGCATTCCCTCCCCCTCCCCCTAAAAAACTGTACTTGTTCTTTGGTCCACAAGAACAGTGTGCTCGGTTTCTGGCTGGGGAAAAACAACTGTTCATAGGAAGCCTGGCTCACTGCTGCCTTGTGGAGGCAGGTCTCTGAATGCAGGGTACTTGGGAATTGGTAGAGAAATTATTTCTATCAACGGAACTTCACAACTAGCTAACTCGTCAACAGCAACTTCTCTTGAGGCCACCAGCGGAGCCCCTCACGGCTCAGCTCACAGCTCCTTCCAGTTGATGGGCTTCTTGCCAGACTTCTGCAGCAGCTCATTGGTTTTAGAGAAATGCCTGCATCCAAAGAACCCACGATACACCGACAAAGGGGAAGGGTGTGCAGTCTGTAACACGTGGTGCCGCTTCTGAAAGAGATCCGGGCAAACAAGGAAATGAGATGGAGCAAGGTTCTGGGGAAGAAAGAAGGCTCCAGCTGCTGTGCTTCCCAAGACCACTGTGCAATCAATTTCTTTGCTCTCTAAATTCACCCCACTTCTAAAGGTTATGTCCCATCAGCAGATAAGACTGGAACATAAACTCACTTACGTATGTATTCACCGTTAACTACCTTTGCTTGACTTCAAGCATAGAAAGTTGGTAAGCCTACTGCTTATTCAGCAAGACCTGTCTATTTAAGCACCTCTACCTCACAGTCCACATCCACCAGCTGCTCTACGGGAGAAAAATGGGCAATCTCCTCACATGTGATTTACAGCCTCTGAGAACCTACTTTAGGGCCAGCTACAAGTCGCTCCCAACTTGATGGTACACAGCCACGACTTCACAGGCCAGCAATTCCAGAGTTCAGAAAACATGTATGAACAAAAAGCCAGCCACATGCAACATTCTGCTTGTATTAGCTAAACTCTACCTAGCCATCACTATATAACTTCCTTAGAATATTTTTCTGAAGCTCTCAGAGTACATGAGCAGACAGGGAAGACTTCTGAAGCAGGGAGCCCTGTGTCATGGTGTGCAACACGCTGACCTGCCAAATGCAAGCTCAGCAGGCTTGTACCCACCAGGTGCTCTGCAGCAAAGATGGGGAGGCTCCGCTCTTAAAGCGTGCTGTACGTCAGACTTGACAGCTATTCCTAGGAAGCCAGGTTCAGTGCCGACGGCCTGGATTCTATAGTAGGGGCCCTGGTAGCAGAGTGGTTAAAACGCTCATCTGGTAACCAAAACCTCAGTGGTTTCAATCCATGAGCCTAGTCCATGAAAGGCATGGCTTTCCACCTTTGGTTTTACTGGCCCTATAGGGTCACACTTAGACAACACAGTAGCAATGGGCTCCCTACTGTTTGAGGGACACTGGTGGATCCTTTGATAGGATGCTTGCCTTTCACAGAGGATGCCTGGGCTCAAAGTGAGCTCATCACCCATGGACCTCCCATACACCCATCCACTTTAAGGGGAGGCTGACACTTTGCTTTGATACTGGGCAGGCTTTGGTGAAGCTTCCAGACTGTATGATAAGGAAAGGCCTGGTTATCTACTTAAGAAATTTCAACAATGCAAACCACATGGAACTCAACATCCAGCCCTGCAACCTCCTGAAATATTGAGGGCTGCTCCACCGTGCACCACCCGAGCTGGCACCAGAGTGCAGGGCCGCTAATAACAACATGCTGTGTAAATGATCTCACCATAAAAATGGACTTTGATTTAAATGTCAACTGCAGTTGTCTGAGCAAGATGGTAACAGGCCAATCCGCATTTGTCTTTTTTTCTTTTCAGCATTTAAAATAAACATCTAAGATTATTTCAAAAAGGCCTGTGTTAGGACATCTTCTTGAATACTCTTCTGTGTGATACCGTATTGGAGGACCCATGACACTAAGCATTTGTAAAAGGCAAAGCAGAGTGCCAACAGTGAACCTTTATGTAAAGGATTTTGGTTAATAAATTAACACCTACAAAAGCTTGAACTTGTGTATGGTGGTAATCTGCCAGAGATGGAAAATGCAAAAAAAAAAAGTGGTGGTTAAGAGTGCACTGTCAAGAGTGCTTGCTTTGGCAGCACATATACTAAAAATTGGAATGATACAGAGATTAGCATGGCCTCTGTGAGAGGATGACACGCAAATTCATGAAGCGGTTCATTATTTTTTGCTTGATGTAATAGTACAATTGTAATATCAATCTTTAGTTCTTCTAGTCAAGGTATTAAATTTTTAAAAATTAAAAAAAAAATATGGTGAATTGTTAAATCTTCACCAGCAAAAATATCTCACTAAATTAGAATTCATTCTCACGTCTCTCTCTACTAGAGTATTTCTATTCATAGTAAAACTACATTAAAAAAATTGCACTGTCAGGGGGAGACGGTTTCAAGTTTCAGTGTGCTAATGCAGGACTGAAGAGCTAGCAAATGGGACATGATAAGGTGCAGGGGAAGGGACCCTGCAGGACTGAGCAGAATCACCCATGGGTTTTCCTAGGCTGTGATATTTATTACAGAAACAGGCAGGTGAGGTGTGGTTGGTGGGTCAGAATCAAAAGCTTTTGGTTATTAGCACACTAACCACTATACCACCATGTTAAAGTAAGAAGTCTGTGTACTTCCTGCCAAGTTTACTGTCTCCCTAAAATTAAAGTCTATTTACAAAACAACTCAAACTCTGCCTTGTAAGAGCTGGGTCCAGGAGGGGAGATAATTACTTAAAGTAAGGAGGTAGGGTTAGGTTAAGAACACAAAGCCTTGACCCAGGCTCCCTAAGTTCAAGTTCCAGCTGTCCTCTGTGTAGTTGTGTAACCATGGCACAGTGAACTTACATTACACTGCTTTTCACTTGTGAAACAGGAACAAAAGAATCTAGCCTTTAAAATATTGTGAAAGATCAAATAATGTACAGAGTATACAAAGTAATATCCATCCACGTCTGGCAAGCAATAGTAACTCCTAAAATGCAGGCCGGGCAAGTTTACAAGGCTGAGTTAGCCTCCGGGGATTGCAAAGCCCTCACATCTCACATCTGGGAAGAACCCAGATACGCAAAGTAGCAAACAGCCAGGGACGTTCTGAAACTGCAGTGGGGGACAGGCACCAGCCTGGGAGCTGCGGCCCATGACCTAGTGCTGTCAGGTGCTGCTCAACTGAATGTCAAAGCATGGTGATCCCACATGGCAGTGGAGAACTAAACAAAGAATCCTGCCAGGTCTTTTTTCTGATGAACCACTGCGGTCACTCGGAAGCATCCACCTTTAAACTAAATAAAACAGATCCCAAACTTCCCTAAAGACAGAATAGAAAGGATTCTCATGGACTTCTAACTTACCTGGACTATCAGATTTTAGCAGCTTGTCCATTCATGCTAAGATTGCACTTCTATTAAAGTTTAGGAAAAGTCAAAGAAGTTCGCTCACACCTGTTCCAAGACTGCAGTGACACAGTCCCACAGGCCCACCCAGGTACACAAAGAGCCTGATGCTCAGCGCGGAGCTCAGCAATGGAACCACAATAGAACATGGATCCTCCCTTGTGGCCAACTTTCGGCTCCTGACTATCTCTCTGGGCCACGAGATAGCCGCCTTCAGAGAAACGAAGTCATTGACTTTATGACATGGATTTTCCAGAACTGTTTTGCAACTATGCCTGAAATTTCTAAACCAGCCTGTGACTGAAAAATAAACCATCAACCGTACCCTGTCAATGGCGCTGCCTTTCTTCTGAGCATACGAGCCCCAGAGCAAGAAGACGAGGCCAGACAAGTTCTGATTGAGCCAGGACACAACCACATCAGTAAACTGCTCCCAGCCTCTTTCCTTGTGAGAATTGGCTTGATGTGCTCGGACGGTGAGGACAGCATTGAGGAGGAGAACACCTTTGCACATACAATAACAATAGTTTGCAATTAGGGAATGAGGAAAGTATCACAATGTCAACAGTAATCTCTGGGCATTTATTTTTGTCATTGCCTTTTCAACATCTTCCAAGTGAGCATTCATTACTGTGCCCATCAGGAAAACTTGCTTTGGAAAATATCCCAAAGCCCAAAAATTAACCAACTTGTGTCTCCCGCCCCCCCCAAGCCCCCCACCCTGCTTTTTCCACCTTTGACAGGTTACTGACTTTCACAGCTCTTACTATAAACCAAAAAAATGCAAAGAGATGAAAATTAAATAGCCAGAAACCACCAAGACACAAGTGACAGAGACTGGTGGTATCGCAGAGTATATGGCCTCCTTAAATAATTAAGACAAGCAACCCTTGAGTACTGCTGTGCTCTTAAAAAAATTATCTACATGAGGCCAAATTGCTTACACTAACTCTAAATCACAGATTACAAGGTTGAGAGGAGAACAGTGAGAACAAGCAGAGCAACTAGAATGGACAAGAGAAAGGGTGACAACATGGACACGATATGAAGAGAATAAGAGATTATCATCAGTGTTAGTGAACACAAGATACAAAAATTGGTGAATGGGAATGTATTCTGATGTATTTTCTCAAAAAACAAACAAAAAAACAAAAGCACACAATACAATGCTAAAAAGAAAAACAACCCAACAGTAAATACTTTTCCTTATTCTGATTATATAAAGATGGTTGATTACTGATAAAGTGTAAGGGGAAAGTTCCACACATAAGTTATTAACCCCCTCCCCAGCCCTCACAACCAGGTGTCAAAATAAGGTGAGACCAGCTTCTAATGGTCAAAGTTAGGAATCTGGATAGATAAGCAGAAAATATTAATAAGGAACACACTTGTCTTTCAGATGAAGATGACAGTAAGAAATAAAGGGAGCTCTGGAGGCCTAGTGGCAAGAAGCTGCGCTGCAATCCCAAAAGTGCGTGGTTCTAATGCAACAGATGCTTCAGTGGAGAAGTAAGGGCACTCTGCTGTACCAATTGGATCTGACTGATAGTACACAAGGAGAGAAGAAAAATGGAACACTGGCCACTGGATAAACTGTGGTATTATTTTTTTACATATACAGGGTTAACCATTTTATGATCATGCTCTAGTTTTTTATGGCTATCTTTAATATAAAGAAGCAAAAATAAATCAACAAGACAGAAAGTGGAAAGCTGTAGGAATTAAGTAAAATATAAACAGTTGAGAGCTGTGTTTGCTAAAATACTGACTATATTTCTGTGGACTGCCACAAGAATAGTCTTAGAGAAATAAACCCTGAACCAAGGATGGCCAAGACTTCAGTTTACTCATTTCTGATATGCCATCAGGAGGGAAACCCTGTGTAAGAAGGCAGTTGCAACAGTCAACTCCAGCAGTTACCTTGTTTGGCCCATCCCGACAGATCGCCGTGACCAGGATGGACAAAATCCTCTAGGTCTGTAGACAGCTCTCTATAGATGTTTTCCAAGCTGAAAGCCACAAGGAGGGGGAAGGGAGAGAGAAAAAGGAAAATCTTAAAGTACAATTTTCAGGTTCAGTAACTACTTGGGAAAAATTAAAGTCCTTGATCAGAATTATATGTTTAAACAGATCCCAAAGATTCTCACCACTAGGCCAATTGGCAGCACCATAATGGAGAGAGAAGAGACTGAGGTTAACAGTTACAGCTTGCTTGCTCCACAATCAACACTCTTGCCATCAGCAGTCAAGATATCAAAACACGAATTGCATTCGGTAAATCTGCTGCCAGGAACCTTCCCAGAGTACTGAGAAGCAACAATCTCTTCTAGGCCACAGTCTTCACAATTCCTTGCTATGCATCAGAGTGCTGGACAATGACTAAGGATAGAAGAATTGATGTCTGAGTTGTGGTGAAGAGTCTTTTAACATAGCATGGACCGCCAAGAAAATTAATAGGTCTGTCTTAGAGAGTGTGAAACCAAGTGTCTCCTAGGAGGCAAGGATTTTGAAGCTCCGTTTCACATACTTTGGACATGTTGTAAGGAGGGACCAATTCTTGGAGGACATCTTGCTCAGAAGGGTGGGGGAACAGCGCAGGAGAGGAAGACCCCGGATGAGATGAATTGATACAGTGATAAGGATAATGGGGTAGGTGTATCAGTCAGTGAGACTGGCTCAGGACAGGGCAGGCTTCAGAGCTGCTGTGCATAGGGTCGCTATGAGTTGCAGACAACTCAAGGCACATATCATCATCCACAACCGGGCAACAAAGCGGAAAGAAGATAAACGGAAGCTTGCTTTTGTTGTTAGATGCTGAGAAACTGAGTACGAATCATAACGACCCTATGAAAAATGTCCTCGCCATCTGACACTCACCGCCAGTCACCTTGTCAACTCACGTCATTGAGGCTCTTCCTCTCTTTCACTAACCCTCCACCTTCCCAAGCATGATGTCCCTTTCCAAGGAATAGTATCTCCTAGCAACATGCCCAAAAGATGAGAGATGAAGCTTTGCCTCCAAGGAGCACTCTGGTTGCACTTTCTCCTAGACCTAGTGTTTGCTTTGTTCTTTTTTAAGTTCAAGGGACTCTTCTCCAATACCACAGCTCAAAGGCATCAATTCTTCTGTCATCCTTATTCTCTGTCCACCTCTCAGGTGCACAGCAAATGTCTGAAAAGACCACGGCCTGAATCAGGCACATCTTAGTGCTCAAACTGACATCATTACTCCTTAGTACTTTGGAGAGTTCCTTGACTAGACTTTCCCAGTACAATAATACCTCTCCTTATCTCCTACTGACTGTGGCTCTAAGTAAGATGAAGTTTTTGACAGTCTCAATATTCCATCTATCATAATGTTGCATATTGATCCACTGGCAAGGATCTTTGTTTTCTTGACATTCATATGCAAGCTATATGGAAGGCCATAGTGTATAGCTTTCTGCAAGAGCGTCAAGTCTTCCTTACTTTCAGCAAGCAAGGAAGGATGTGTCGCCTGCAATAAAGGTTACTGATGCGTCGTCCTCCGATCCTGATGCCGTATTTTTCTTCATCGAGTCCAGCTTCTCAAATAATTTATTCAGCCCAGAGATTAAACAAGTATGGAGAAAGGCAACAACCCTGGTCAAATACACTTCTACTTTTAAAGTATGTGGTATTCCCTTACTCTGTGCACAGGTCAAATGAAAAATCCTTTTTGGAATACCAGGGAGCTCTGATGGCTCAGTGATAGGGAATTATGCTGCCAATTCGAAGGCACATGGGCAAATCTACCAAATGCTCTGAGGCAGAAAGACGAGCATTTCTTCCTGTTGATTACTGCCTCTGAACACCTGCTGCAGGGTCAGCTATGCATTGATTCTGACTCTATACTACAAAACTATCTGGAATATTGTTCAGAGGATTCTAAGTTCTTGAGAAACAAGATAAGCACAATCATTTCATCTGATAATTACATCTATGCAAAACTTTAAATTACCCCAGCAACCACAATCTTTCATAGATGATGCTTACTAAATGTTACAGAGCTTTATAGTTACACTGTATAAAGACTGTATATAAAGCCTTCCAAAGCTGTGGGTTGGTTTTTTTATTATTTGTGTGTGTATACCGTCAAAAAAGATCTAACTGGTACAGGAGGAGATTGTCCCTCCTTCTCCAGCAGACCATCTGGTGGGTGGATTCAACAAAGCAGTGGTTTCTAACCAGGAGCAATTTGGGCCCCCAGGGGACACTGGACAGTATCTGAAGACATTTTTGGTTGCCATACTGGAAAGGTGAGATTGCTATTAAAGGTGACGTGCAACAGAGATGCTGCCAAAGGTCCTACACTGCACAGCACAACTCCCAGAACACAGAATGGCAGGGCCTGGATGACTAATATTGAAGCAGGAGTGGCATCCACTTCCTAAACAACATGCCTCTGGAATCTGTATGAACCTGGAGAAAACGATGATACAGATAAGGGTTTCAGGGGTTTTGTTCATAGGGTCACTATGAGTCGTATTTGACTCAAGAGCAAACAACAACAATAAATGATTAACAGATGAGCTTGAGAAATCCTGCTGCAAAGTTGTTATTCAACAGTATTGATATGAATAGTCACACTAGACCAAAGTCATTTATGGAGCCATTGTACCTGGGTGGCGGTGGTACAGGTCTCTGAACACTAAAGCAGAGCCCATGAGCTTGATTCGGTCCATGGTATGGATCCTGTCCCAGGATAACAACCTTCACCTGTCAACACAAGATGTTAAGAAGTTGGCACACTCACTGCAGCAGAGTCGGAACCAACACACACAGCTGGTTTTCAGAGGCTGTAAACTGCACATGAGACTGCCCATCTTTCTCCCGAGGAGTTGGAAGTGCAACTCCTCACCCACTCACTGGGTGTAGGCAAAGCCTCAAGGTGTATCAACAGCTGCTGACTGATGACCCGCACAAATAACAACAGTGAGCACGAAACCCTTTCTCGACCCCACAGAGAAAAGAACATTAAAAGTGTAACTTCCTTGGCCCCTTTATTTACTTCCCATTATCAAATGATCTTGCACTAGAAATTGCCTGATCTCTGTCACAACTCTTCTGACTCTAAATTTTTTTATACAAGTTGGCTTTGCTTTTGCTCACTTTTCAACTCATCTAAGTAATTAATTACACCCTTGGAACAAGAATTCAAGACACTTGTTCAGAAACACAAAGAAATTCATTAAGTCTCGATCAGGTCTATCCTATGCTGATTAATCCATTTTAAATACTCTGTATTTGGTGTTATTAACTTATTATGCTTTATTTTTTACATCTTACATTCTGGGCATCTTTCAACACTGTATCTCATTGTCACTGACTCACACCCAATGCTCCATGGGATTTCCAAGGCTATCAAGTGCGCAGGAAAAGACTGGATGGAGGAGCAGCTAATGGATTTGAACTATGGCCTTTCAGTTGTGCACCTCACTATGGACTATGCTTCTACCACTGCCTTCAAGGTAAGATACTATAATAAGCGGAGGGCAGCCAATCTGTAGGTAATTTCCAAGACACAAAATATTTCTTTTTATTTCTATGGCCTAAAAGTCACAATGGTAGAGTTTCTGATCAAAGAATAAATGTATTTTAAATTTCCATTGACATGAACAGATCACTTTTCAAGAGCACTCCAAAGTCTCTACCAGCGACATAGATATGTCTGATTCCCTGCAATCCCTTAATGGTCCAAATGAGAAAATGAGGCCAGGTCCAAGAGCCAAGGGAAGAGGCAGCAGAGGCAACACAAAGGAATGAGGTCACTGGAGGCACTGAAAGACGATGCTTGATCCTTTTGTGCAGACCCACCCACCTCTTCTTCAGGCCCATGCTGCTGCCATGGTGCTCTCACTTAAAATCTCCCTCCACGGATTCTTTCAGAATCCCAGTTCTTATGTTCCTGTCTGAACCTCTAAGGCTCTCCTAAGAACTGTCTCCAGCATACCTGCTGAGGATCTTGTCCCAGGAGGGATGCTTTCATGGTAGGGCTCTAGTTCTTGTGTAAGCTAACCACACAAGTCAAAGCTTTGGGGCATTTGGCTGCAAAGGAGCCCCACTGGCCTAATTCCATAGTCACAGTCTCATGGGCTTATGTCTTCTTTTTTTGGCAGACCAGACAATAGAATAGATGGAAAAAAGATAAATAATAAACTATCTTATTTGGAGCCTTGGTACCAGCAGTGAAGAAATCAAAAAACAAGACGTGTTGCAGTGGGGGGAAAGGATTATATAACAATGAAAAAGAGTGAATTGGGGTGGGGGGCACTAGGGAGGAAAGTGAAACAATGAATGAACAGAAATCCAAATTCTCTGTAAACTTTGATTAATAAAAAAAGACGTGTTACAATGGGAAAACGTGTTGTCAAAGACATTGCCAAAGTGCTTAAAGAGCAAAGATGTCATGTTTTGTTGTGTTTTTTTTTTCCATTTATGTGCTATACATCTGAAATCTGGACAGTGACTAAGGATGCCAGAAGACAAATAGATGACTTTTGCATTTTGGTGTTGGAGTACTGAATATACCATGTCCAGAGAACAAGCAGTTTCATCCTGGAGACAGCAAGCGAGTATAGCAACATGACCAGAAGGAGGAAGGGTACATGATGGGATTTGTTTTTTATTACGGATAGGAGTCACACAGTCAAATGTCTGCAGTTTGAAGGGGTGTTAGACATCACTGTATCTCAATCCCTCCACTGTACACTAAGACCTGCCAATCTCACACTACTTGCTGGCTTCTTCTGAGCATTTTTTCCATCGTTGTTTTGTACTACTGTGACCGAACAGACCCACAGCTGATGCACGGGGGGTGGGGGGGGGGTGTGGGGTGGTGGTTTCAGAGGTAATATACATCAAACCGGAGACTGCCCACCTTCTCCACAGCACAGCTGGTGGATTCAAACTGCATACATTTGGATTGGCAGTGCAATTCCTTACCCTAAACCAGTAGAGCTCCCTTCTCTTTGCTAGTTTTACTTAGCTAGTCTTTTCTGGACAAGGAACTAACTGTCAAATAAAAGCAGTCATGACTTCATTCTAGTCTAAGTTGCCTGTGAAGGCTATTGAAACTCACTGTAACCCAATAGATGCACGAGAGCTGACTCATCTTTACAAAAGTCATTTCCTTTGTTTCCCTTCATTTTGCTTTCTTACAAAGCTAATGTGACAAATTTCAAAGTGCAGCTCAGGTAGACAAAGCAAGGTATTATAATGAGCTGGAATCAGAAAATCAAAAGCTCAGCATTTCTTAAACTGAAGGAATTGAAACAAATTCAGGCCACGAGTGGCAATACTTAAGGATGCTTTGGGCAAAATGTATTAAAAGACGGAAGGGGTATACTGTCCCTATACCAGAAGGAATGGGCTGACACAGAGGAATTTCATGAAACAACGTATGAGAAAGAGCCTGTGAGGATGAAGGAAGAAGTTCAAGCTGCTCTGAAAGAACTGGCAAAAAAAACAAGGCCCCAGAAACTGATGGCACACCAATTGGCATATTTTAACAAACATACACTACCCTGGATGTGCTCACTTAAGTTGTGCCAAGAAATCTGGAGGACAGCCAGCTGGCCAACTGACTGGAAGAGATCGATGTTTTTTACCATTCCAAAGAAAGGTGACCTGACAAAGTGTGGAAAGTATCGAACAATATCATTAACACCACATGCAAGCAAGATTCTGCTGAAAATTATCCAAAATGACTGGAGGAACACATCAACAGAACTGCCAGATGTGCAGTCTGGGTTTAGAAGAGGCTATGGTACTAGAGATATTATAGCTAATGTTAAAGATGGGTTTGGCTGAAAGCAGAGAGTTCCAGAGAAATGTCTGTGTTTCAGTGACTATGCAAAGGCATTTGACTGTGTGGATCACAAGAAACTGTGGCTGACTCTGAGAAGAATGGGAACTCCAGAACATCTGATTGTGCTTATGCGAAACCTATACTTTAACCAGGAGGCAGTCATCAGAACAAAGCAAGGAAACACTGCATGGTTTAAAACTGGGAAGGGTGTCTGCAAGGGATGTATTCTGTCTCTTTACAATCTATATGCAGAACAGGTCATCTGGGACGCTGGGCTGTATGACAAGGAATGTGGCATCAGGATTAGAGGAAGATTCATTAACAACCTGTGTTATGTAGATGACACAATCCTGCTTGCTGAAACTGAGGACCTGAAATGCTTGCTGCAGAAGGTCAAGGACTGCAGACTTAAATAGGGATTGAAGCTCAACATTTAAAAAAAAAAAAAGATTCTCACCTCTGGGCCAATTGGCAGCATGATTATGAATGAAGAGACTGAGATTCTTAACAGTTTTAGTTTGCTTGGCTCCACAATCAACACTCTTATTACTAGCAGCCAGGAAATCAAGAGATAAATTGCATTGGGAAAGTCAGCTGTCAGGAACCTCAATCACCCCTGATCTTCACAATTGCTTGCATCAGAGAGCTGGACAATGACTAGGGATGATAGAGGATTGATGCCTTTGAGCTGTAGTGCTGGAGAAGAGTGTTGAATATACCATGAACTGCCAGGAGAACAAACAGTTTCATCCTAGAGAGGGCGAAACTGGGCTGCTCCTTGGAGGCAAGGATTCTGAAGCTCCGTGTGATAGACTTAGGACATGTCCTTGGAGAGGGACATCGTGCTTGGGAGGGTGGAAGGACAGTGCAAGAGAGGAAGATCCTTGATGAGATGGATCAATTCTGTGACTAGGGTAATGTGTCAGAGACAGTAAGGTTGGTACAGGATAAAGCAGGGTTTAGGGTTCTTGTACATAAGTCCCTATGAGTCTCAAGCAACTAAATTAGGCATAAAAACCAACCAAACAACGCAACAAAGCAAAATGAAGGAAAACAAAAGCAGAATACTAGAACTACAAACCTTGGGCTGTTAGCTGCTGCTCTAAAGCTCTCACTGATAACAACCCTGCCTGTGGCAGAGAAAAGCACTGTCTGATGATCTTGCAAGCATCCTCACTATGTGAGAGCCCATTCCTGCAACTAGTGTCAAGCCTCAATGCCGTTTGACAACTGGCTTTTGGTATTCAGAACATATTACTCAAACATTAAAAGAAAACAAACCAATTTCAAAACAAAGAGTAACAGCCAAAGTTCTTGCTTTGAGACGCAAACTGGCGTTTGCCAAGTGTGTTACCTTATCAAGATGTCTTTTTCACCTAGTTCACTTCCATCTGGTTGAAGAGCTCTTTAATAAGGATTTCTGCTCTGAGCCTACAAAGGGCAGGGTCAAAATTAAATCCCAGATCTTGCAATGTTCTGAACAGACACTATCCATACTGCCAAGAGTTAGTGGAAAGCCAGCCCATAAAGGTCCTGGGCATGAACACCAATGTTCTCAGCAGTGTTATTCACCATCACAAGAACATGGAAACAGCCCAGATGTCCAACCACAAAGGAATGGATTGAGAAATTATGGTACATTCACACAATGCAATACTACACAGCACACTGGAGTAATGGTGTTGTCAATCACTACCTAACCAGGGAGGGACTGGAGAGCATTATGCGGGGTGAACTAACTCAGTCCCATAAGGACAAGTACCATATAAGATCATTTTTGTAGAAATTGGTTAACTAGTAAAACATGTATGAGGATCTAAGGAAGGGGATGCAGAGGGGCAAGAATGGCGGGGTTGGTGGTCGTGGTTAATCATAGGGTCCCACAGTCTGACGGGTGGAAAGAGGGGTGGGTTACGGAAAAAAGAAAGACCCGGTGTGAAAAACAAGGTTTAATAACTTTGCAAGTAAACCAGTATAAAGTAAAAATTTTATATTAACAAAAAGTCATAGGCAATGGGCTTCAATGCAGCACCACAGAGATCTCTGTTGTTGTTGGGTGCCATCCTGTTGGGTCAGTCAGCTTCTAACTATTTTCTAACAGCACAAAACTCCAATCTTGTAACAACGTCAAAATCTGCTGTCCTTAAATTCACTGTCTGCAGCCACTGTGTGCATATCTGAGCACCTGCCAAGCTGACTGCCTCTTTTGGGACTACCATAGATAATGTTGCACTGATAGCCACAGGGTTTGCAAGGGCCCACTCACTCCCTGAGGAGTGGGCAGTTGGGCCTACCTCCTAGTCAGGAAGCATCCCTGAAAGCTGTCCAGCATGGATGAACCTGTAGGTATTTGACAGACCCGTGGCTTAGCTTTATCACAGCAATACACACATCATCACGGTATGGACAAACTGAGTGACAGTGATGGACAGACAGATAACCTGGAGGTTGTTTTCAAGACAAGGGCCATGTCACATCAACCTCTTCTGAGGGTGAGGGGTGGCAGGTGGAGGAAAGCCAGGGAGAGAGGTGTGGCCATGCTTACAGAGTCTTGCATGTTCAGTCCCTTCAGTTTCCACAGCACAAAACGGGCAGAGGCACTTTAATAAGAGACTGGTGTGAATGCAGCCACCACACAGTAGTTGTGTAGGATAAACTAAAGCAAAGGGATTTGTTAACAGGATATTCAAACTGTCTTGGTTAGAAGCCAAGTTTGACAGTGTCAACTACAAAGACACAAGAAGAATAGTCAGCTGGAAGTCAAGGTAGGGATATTTGAAAAAAGAAAGTGTTGCCCTTGATTCTGACTTAGAGGAACCCCTGTGTGTACAAAGTAGAACTCTTCGACAGGGATCACCAGGTCTAATGAGCTGCCTCTTCCGAGAGTTGGTGACTTCAAACCATCAACCTTTTACTATACAGTTTGAATAGCCCTGATCTAATTAAAGACAACAGGAAGTCACTCCTGTAACTAGCTGTAAATGAAACCTTTCTCCTTCATGTTGTAAAACATGTAAACATGTAAATAAATATTGGGTATAATGATCACAGAAATCGTGCACCCACCTTTAGCCAAGACTTAAAGAATAAGAAATACAGAGAGCACTGAAGGCCTTAGACAAAAAAAACCTGGAGCCCCACTCAGTATCTTCAGAGGAAGAAAATTTGCATTTGAAAGAAAATGGAGGCCTAGCCCTCTAGTGATTTACAGCCTCCTAAAATCTGGAGTCACTTATGAGATGGGCTCACAAAGAAATGGGCACTCAGAACAATGTGAAAGAGTTCAGTGCCTCCGACCAGCAGCTCATGGATGAGGTCAGTACCTTCAGGAGCTGGACCAGGTGAAGACCCACACTCTCACTGTCATCTCGTTACCACTTGCTTGAGCAGGTCAGAGGTTGTGCCTAGAGGCTCAGGGCCAGAAAGGCCTGGCTTTTGGCAAAGCTGGGAAGCTGTTCTGCTTGATACACTCAGCAGTTCCAGATGTTCAAATTGTAGCCTATTACGTATCAAACTCATAATCAAGACTTCTGTCTTGAGCTCTGTGTGGTCATAGCAAGAATTATGAAATAAATCCAGTAAAAGTAAAGGATGAATTATCAAACTCCTAATAGTAGTAGTATGTTGGGGGAGAATGGCTGGCCCCAGAACTGAAAGAAGACATAAAAGGACAATTATGGTGTAAGACCAGTATTATAGAAAGCTACGAAAATGTTTCTACACAGACAGGATCATTCTTGGGTAGACAGGGAGAATGAGGGTAGAAAAATGTAATAAACAGATAAAGTAGGTACAAAAAATGGCAGAAGAAAAGTGTAGAACATGGCAAGAAGGGCCTATCTGACCTTATAGGAATTGCTTGGGACTGCTCCTGGAAATGCGGAAACCTCCCTCCATAGTGAAGTTAGTGAAGATCACACACCACTGCCCCTTTGCCAATGACACCTAGATAGGTTGGTTTTGGTAAAATATAAAAAAAGATACGTAACATACTTAACTCGAGCAACTTAAAGCAGAAGATGGGCATCATACTCCTGTGCTATTTACTCCGCTGAAAAGTCCCTTGAGTTGGTTCCAACTTAAAATTTAAAAGTCAAAATGTTCAATCCTGAGTTTGATATACATAGCAAATAAAAGATGTCATAAGTAACTTCTTTATAAAGTAAAACAAAGTGAGAGCTAATCTGGAAAAAGAGGTACACTGCAAGTGGGGAGGGAAGGGAAGAAAATGTGCAACAAAGAGCAAATGAAATCCCAACCATTCTGGAAACTTGTTCAAATCACAATGAAGGGGTGGCAGTGAGAGCTACAGATAAACAATCTAGACACATGATCTTCCTTTTTTCTGCAAAACAAGTGCTATAAGACTAAAGAGTAAAATAGTCAAACCTCATGATTTCAACGGTATATTACTAATTTATGGATAATGTCTTAACTCCAGTGGATCTAATTAGAAAATAGTAATACCCTCTTTATAATTAATCACTTTCTTGTACTCACGTCTTTTATATCGCACATCTGCGTCCACGTGAAGACTTGGTGTGGGGGTGGATACACAGTGTAATGCTTTCTTTCTTCTGCAACAAATCCCATGAGCTGATGTAAAGATAAATTAAGCTTAAAATCAGATTCTCACTGGAAACCATTAAGAAAGCCGGTGAAACCTGGTTCAATTATCCAGTTTGTTACCAAACTAAATGCAAATCTTTAAAACATTAGCAAACAATACCTGCCTCTCACCAAAGTTCCCTCCCTCTTTCCTTCTGTAAAGGAGCCTGAGTGTTGCCTGGTTAAAAGTACTGCTAATTAACAGGTTGAACACACCAAATGCTCAAGATGTTCAAGAAGGATTAGGCAGGAAGCTTCTTCACAGCTCTGGACATTCTATGGAATGATCCTACTCTGTCCTATAGGGTTTTTCCCCAGTCTGTCTTGTCTTTCGCTCTTTCTTTCTTCTATTAGTTTATTTACAAAACTTGAATACAAATTTGAACAAATTCTTTCAGTTTCCCTCACCCCTGCCCAAATTGTACAACTCAATGATTAATTCCCCCCTTCTATAGTTTTGTATCAGAATGAGATAGACGACAGTTTGGGTTCTCTTTCTACTGGTTTTACACCTATTTACTTCCTTTAAAAAAAATTAAGAGCAAATGAATTTAAAGGCCACGTTTCCTTCTCTTTGGTTGATAGTTTTATGAGGCTAGTCTTTCCTAATCAAGGGACTAAATTCTGGATTAAGAGGAGCTGTGACATTTTCTTTTTGGTTGCCTGTGGCATGACTCACTGTAATCCCACAGTGCCAGGTTAGAACAGTGACCTACAGGATTTTCAAGCAAAGGAAGGCCACCAGGCCTTTCTTCCAAGCTGCCTATTTAAAAAATTCATTCCTGTCTAGTCTGAAATGGTTCATGGTTGACCTATGTAATAATAGGTTCCCAAGGTCCCTGGAAGGAGACTGCCCAGCTTTCTCCAGTGAATCAGAACCGCAAGAGGCTGGACACTTAACTAGCAGCAACTCCCTTCCTCCTAAGCCACCAGGATGTCCTCTGAGGTGCTCAAGACGGAGTTTCATCTGTCAACCTTTCACTTAGTCCAGTGCTTAACCTTAGCCCTTTGTGTCCATCTAGAGACTCCTGATGATCAGGGCTGTGGAGCTGCTCTCCCTTCCTTTCCCAGAATGGCCAATGAAATGATCCAACCACAGGAAACAGCAGCTGTGGCTGTTTCCCTGCTAAGGTTTCGAAACTGCTCACCTCCATTTCCCAGGAATGGAGACCCCTATTCTCCTAACAAACATCTGCGTGGACATCCCCCTCCCCAATTTCCTTGTAAGACAATATAAAACCCCTCTCTAACTTTAAGTGGGGACTGGTTTCCACTTTAGAGCCAGTCTGGCAGTTTCTCAATAAACTGTCTATCTTAGCCTGAACTGGATTCTGTTGCCATGCGTGCTGGAATCACACTGGGACACACAATAACGCCTCGAGAGGAAGCAGAACCGCCTCCCAAGGTTTGTCTTGCTATATAACCTTTATGGAAGCCCCTGTCTTCCACTGAACCTCTGCATGGGTTCAAACCTCCAACTCTCCCCGTTAGCAGCCTAACCATTAACACCAGGGCTCCTTAGAGCTCATCCTACAATCTTTGCGACCCCAAACACCCCTGGCTTCCCTGGCGTGAAAAGGTCACTCCCGGGGAGGACTAAGGGGGGGTCAAAGCAGGTGGAGGCCCAACACATGCTGTCTCAAGCCGGGCTCCCCATCATTAATGGAGAAGACAGGGCAACGCAGCCCCTTCACCTTAATAAAATATGGCTTGGTGAACTCTCCGCTCAGCTGCTTCTTCCAGCTCGGGCCGATGTCAACGGGCACGTTGCGGGCGGCGAGTCGGAGCAGGGCGGCCGCCTTGTTCTTCTGAATGCGGACCAGCTGCTCCGGGCTCAGAGGCGACGAGGGCGGCGTGCCCGGCGCGTCCTGCTCCGTACGGGCCTTCTTGGCGGGGCTGGCCTGCAGGTGGAACCCGCAGAGGCGGGTCACAAGCGGCAGTGACCCTCCCGCCGCGGCCCGCAGCTCCCGGCACCAGCCTGGCGACCCTCTGCACAAGACGCCCATCTGCGAGGCTTTCGATCCCTAGACTAGAGGGCTGTGGTTAGCGCCAGGCAGGTAGGCCGCAGCCCGGAGCTTGGGTGAGTTTTGCGATTAAACTCGTAATTTAGAGGAGGGAGAGGGGCATGTAAAAGCCCCGCCGCGTCTCCGGGGAAACTGCGGCGAAAGGCGCCCACCCTCGGAAGCCCCTGCTTGGGGCGCCCCGCTATCAGCGTCCCCACGCGGCCTTTTCGCGGCAAAAATTTCCCCGAGGTCCCGCCCCCTTCCCCCTCCGACTGGGCAGCGCGGCGAGAAGGACGGGACGGCGCGCTGATTGGCGCCGACTGCTCCGAAGCTTGCCCCCATTGGCTGCTCACCCAGCATGGCCGCGGCTGGAGGGCCGGGGCGGCTGTTTTGAACACGTGAAGGCTGTTTTCAACATTCCGTTCTGCAGATTCGGCAGCGCGCTCCTGCAGCCACGCGGGCCTCGCAGCTAGCAACTATGACCCGGCCCCAAGCCCCTAACCTCAAAAACCGTCCCCGCCGCCACTCACCGCCACATCCCCGTTCTCCTCGGCTATCGCTACCGCCGCCACGCCGGTCCCCGGGTCGGCTGGTTCGGAGCTTTGCGCACGTCGCTTCCCCGCGGGGCTCGGGGAGAAGAAGGAGTAGAGCGTCTTCTGGCCGATCATCCCGGAGCCGAGGAGTGGGCGAACTTGCGCTGCCCGGGGTCCACAAGGTTCTCGCCAGCGGCGGAGCTTGGCAATTGGCGCCAAGCGGCCCGCGCATGCTCCAATAGCAGGGGGCTTTGCCGGGGGCGGGGGGCCGTGAGGGGCCTAGAGCGCATGTGCAGGAGACACTGCCAGGCAGTGGGAGGGGTTTGGGATGGTCCTTGAGGGTTTGCAAGAGAATGGGTGCTTTTCGTTCAGTTATTTATCATCCCTCTGCCTTTGGGGCAAATTCTTTCACCTCTCAGCCACAGAAAGATTATGGCCCTAAAAGGTTGCGGTGTAAAATTAGCATTATAGTCTGCATTGTATGCTCTTTGACCATTACCAACCTTTCAGTGAAAACCCACTCATTCCGCGGGCTTGCCATTGAGTTTCTTTGGCCTAGTGGCAAGAAGCTGCACTGCAATCCAGAGATGAACAGTTCGAATCCACCAGATGCTCTGCTAGAGGAGGAACAACCTCCTCCTGTACCAGTCAGATCTGATTTGACGGTACGCGCGCGTGCACACACACACACACACACACACACACACACACACACACACACACGTTTAATTGGATGATTTCCATAAATTAACCATCACCATTCTGTGAAGTACAAACCATTAAGTTACAGGCTGTAGGGACAGAAGATAGACCAAAGTGGTCACTTCCTATCCTGGCTATTCAGTGCGGAGGGAGTGGGGAAAATGGTTTTTTATTTTTTAAAACCGAGTCCCTTGTTTCAATTACAAAAAATTTACTCTAATTTGATAGTAAACTGTATTGAAACAAAATGGACTGAAAAGCAAATACTCCATGTTGGGGTAGAGATGGGAGGAAAGAATGAATGGTCTTTCAAAGCTGGAGGGGAGGGGGCAGATGGAATAAGGCTCTGTGACTGTGACCCCAAGTGGTCACTCACACTGCTGCATTTTTACTTTTCAGGGAAGTTCGATTTGTCTTCTTTCATGCATTTTGTGTTTGCTTGGTAATTTCATCAGCTATGTACATGGGTGGGTGACTTTTAATCCGCGGCCCTCGGGCCTGTCTTTCATTGTTTTTGTTCAGACATTCCTCTAGGTGGTGTAGCCCTGGTGTACAAGTTGCCGTACAACGGTCACTTGTGGTTTCTGTGAGGCTGAACACTGTGACACAGATGTGTCAAATGCATTAATGGTTGGCTACCCAATTCGGAGGAGAATGGAGTGAAGCTCCCCGATTAAAACAAGCTTGGAAGGAGGAGTGGCATCCACTTCCATAATAGCTTGCCTCATACGGAAACCGGAAACCGTATGAGCCTGGAGACAGGATGAAAGGCACCCAAGGACTCTCCTTCAAAGGGTTGCTATGAGTCGCCTGCGACTCAACGGCACTTAACAACAACCACAACATGCACATGACCATCTCAACTTTTGGCTTTTTCTTGAGCCTCAATCTTTTCTTCCCTCTGTCGCTGCCTTCCATGCATCTCTTTGGCTTCACTTGCTTTCCTTTTCATTTCTGGTTCTGCAAAAGCGTCCTCATCTGTACACTGATTGTTTGAACAGCTCAAGATCATCTTCTTCCATATTTGTAGATTTCTCTTCTTTAATGGCTTTTTTCGCTCTCTTAGTGTGGTCCATATATTCTTCTCCTGCCTGAGTAACATCTGGGATCCTCATCTTTTGTTCTGATCCTTTAGCAACTTGTAAGGTTCGTCCACAGCTTCAGAGGCCTTTTGTGCTCAGTCAGCATCATCTTGATTTTGGTCACGATGCACCAAGACGGTAACTGCCAAAATCTCTTTTTATTTCCTCATCTGTCACTTCAGGATCTATTTGAAGAACCTCAAAGGATTCAAGTTGAAGTAAGAGAACTAGGACAGACCAATCTTTCAATTAAATTTTTTTTGGATGTTAAAAGCAAATCTCTCTTCTCTATTTGCTTCACCTCACTGCGATGTTGTTGTTGTTGTTGTTGTTGTGTGTCGTCAAGTTGTCTGCGACCCCTAGTGACCATAGTACAACCACTCCAAACCCTGCTCCATCCTGAGCCAACCTTATAGTCTCTGATATACCTACCCCCATTACCCTAGTCACTGAGTCAATCCATCTCATCAAGGGTCTTCCCTTCTTGCACTGTTCCTCCATCCTCCCAAGCATGATGTCCCTCTCCAAGGACCGGTCCCTCCTTGTAATATGCCCAAAGTATGTTAGACAAAGCTTCAGAATCCTTGTCTCCAAGGAGCAGCCTGGTTTACCCTCTCTGGAATAAACTTGTTTGTTCTTCTAGTGGTCCATGGTATATTGGATACTCTTCTCCAGCACCACTGCTAAAAGGCATCAATTCTTCTATCATCTCTAGCCATTGTCTAGCTTTCTGTAATTGTGAAGACCTAGAGCAGGTGCATCTTAGTCTCCAGACTGACACTGTTGCTCTTTAGTACTCTCAAGAGCTCCCTGACAGAAGCCTTTCCCAATGCAATTCATCTTTTAATTTTCTGGCTCCTGGTACCAAGAGTGTTGATTGTGGAGCCAAGCAAACTAACACTGTTACCAATCTCAATCTTTTCATCACATCTGTTATGATGCTGCTAATCGGCCCAGTGGTGAGAACCTTTGTTTTCTTGATATTGAAGATCATAAATGACACAAATACATCCTCTGTGTCACCTCTGCCTCCTGAAGCCCTGTTCTTCCCAGAAGCCACCATTTCTCCCTCGACTAGGTTTCAGAGTCTGTAAACTGAACTGCTGGTGGATTTGAACCTCCGGAGCAGGTGGCCTTTGCAGTTAGCACTGCAACTCCCAACTAACCAACAGAGCGCCCTCTTTTGTGCATTTTTTTTACATGAGTTGAGTATAACTCATAGTGTCCCTATCTATGAACAATAGTCCTGTCCTGTACCATTCTCATCATCTCTGACACACTTCAGCCCATAGCTGCAGTCACTGTGTCAATCCATATAGTTGAAGGTCTTCCTCTCTTCTGCCGTCCCGCCACCTTCCCAAGCATGATGTCCTTCTCAAGGGACTAGCCTCTCCTAGCAACATGCCCAAATATGTAAGACAAAGCTTTGTCATCTTTGCTTCCGAGGACACTCTTTAAAGGCTGTACTTTATCCAAGACATGTTGTTGTTGTTGTTATGTGCTATCAAGTCACTAGCGACTCATAGCAACCCTATGTACAAGAGCTCTAAATGCTGTTCTATCCTGTACCAACCTAGCCATCTCAAACGCACTTATTCCCACCGCTCCAGTCACAGAATCGATCCATCTCACCAAAGGTCTTCCTCTCCTTCGCTTCCCCTCCACTCTGCCAAACATGATGTCCCTCTCCAAGGACCAGTCCCTCCTTGCAACATGCCCAAAATATGTCAGACGAAGCTTCAGAATCCTTGACTCCAGGGAACACTCTGGCTTCACCCTCTCCAAGACAAACCTGTTTGTTCTCCTAGCAGTCCATGGTATATTCAACACTCTTCTCCAGCACCGCAGCTCAAAGGCATCACTCCTCTTTCTATCAGCCCTATTCACTGTCCAACTCTGATGCATAGCACATAACTGCGAAGACTATAACCCGGATCAGGCACACCTTAGTCTCCAGCCTGACATCGTTGCTCTTCAGTACTCTTGAGAGGTCCCTCACAGCCAGCTTTCCCAATGCAATTCATCTCCTGATTTCCTGGCTGCTGTTACCAAGAGCATTGACTGTGGAGCCAAGTAAATTAAAACTGTTAACGATCTCAATCTCTTTACCATCCGTGCTGATGCTGCCAATTGGCCCAGTGGTTAGAATCTTTGTTTTCTTGACATTTAGCTTCAGTCCATATAGGAGGCTGTAGTCCTCGATCTTCTGCAGCAAGCGCCTCAGGTCCTCCTCAGTTTCAGCAAGCAGGGTTGTGTCATCTGCATAACACAGGTTGTTGATGATTCTTCCACCAATCCTGATTCCACATTCCTCTTTGTATAGCCCAGCGTCTTGGATGATCTGTTCTGCATACAAATTGAAAAGGTATGGAGACAGAATACATCCCTGATGGACCCCCTTCTTGATTTTGAACCATGTAGTGTCTCCTTGCTCTGTTCTGACGACTGCCTCCTGGTCCAAGTATAGGTTTCACATTAGCACAATCAAGTGTTCTGGAATTCCCATTCTTCTTAGAGTCAGCCACAGCTTGTTGTGATCCACACAGTCAAAAGCCTTTGCATAGTCAATGAAGCACAGATAGACATTCTTCTGGTATTCTTTGCTTTCTGCCAAGATCCATCTGACATTAGCTACAATATCCCTAGTACCACGACCTCTTCTAAATCCAGACTGCGCATCTGTTTGTTTGGCAGTCAATGGACTCTTCTTCAACACCACAGGACAAAGGCATCAATTTTTCTGTCACCCTTATTGCTTGCTCTGAGCATGTCGCTGAAAAGACTAGGATCTGAATCTGGTGTGCCTTAATCTTCAAATTGATATCCTTGCTCCTCCATAATTTGGAGAGGTCCTTGATCGCAGGCTTTCCTCGTGCGTCTCCTGATCTCCAGACCTGTACATTATTACTTCCCCAATTTTCACAACCTATTTTACAGATGACAGACTAAGGCTTAGAGCTTTTGCAAGATCCCTAATTTACTGGGAGATGGGAGTAATGCTTTGGAGTCACAGAGGTTAAACTTCAAACTATTCATCCCCCAAATAGCACAACCTACAGCCCTAATATGTCTAGATTTCTTCTCTTTCCTTCCCTCTTCACATGCAAACTATCAATATGTCCTTTCAGTTCTACCTCAAGATAAAGGCCAAATTCAATGCTTTCTCTCTAGCTGCAATCTCAGCTGGTCTACAGCAGTGGGACAATCCCAGGTGTAAAGCCCTCCATGGCTTCCAAGGATGTTTAGAATAAAATGCCACTTCTTAGACTATCACTCCCTCCCCCTCAAGGACCCTACTGTAGTCACATTTGCTGGTCAGTTTTTGTCTGATATTTGACCTAAGCTATCCCCTGGTCTGGGAACCCTCCCTCTCAGCTGAGGAATCTTCTTCAGAGAGACCTTTTCTTCAACTATCTAAAATTATCTTTTTTCTTTCTTATTTACTGTCTCCCCATGCCTCCAGAATATAACCTTCATGAGTAGTTGTTGTTGTTATGTGCCATTAAGTCCACTGTGACTCATTCCACCCTGTGCACAACAGCCTTTGAACCCTGCTCTATCCTGTGCCAGTCTTACTGTCTCTAACACATCTACCGCCATTACCCCAATCACTGTGTCAGTCTTTCTCTCTGGGGTCTTTCTCTCCTGCGCTGTCCCCCCATCCTTCCAAGCATGGTGTCCTTCTCCAAGGACCAGTCCCTCCTGGTCACATGCCCAAAGTATGTGAGATGGAGCTTAAAAATCCAAAGAGCAGCTTGGTTTCATCCTCTCCTCTCCTTTTCATTGTGTTCCAATGCCTAGGACTTGAGGGCTTTTAAGGAGAATTGTGTGTTTCTGACAGAACTGTGCTCCATAGGACATCCTTCCCCGCCCCTTTAAATTTTATTCACTTTGATGTGGTGAATATAAGGTTTTCACTGGCTGCTTTTTGGGCATTAGATCTCCAGGCCGTTATCCCCAGGCACCTCTGTGCGGACTTGAACCTGTAGCTCTCTGGTTAGCAGACAAGTGCATGAACTATTGTGGGTAGCTGAATTTCAAATTTAATATTACCAAATACTTTTTCCCAGTCTATGGCTTCCCTTTTTACCCTGTTGGAGAAGTTTTTGGATGTGCATAGGGGTTTGATTCTTAGAAGGTCCCATTCATCTATTTTATCTTGTCCTGGTTGTAGATTTTTCAGAATACTTGGAAGACTGTGTATGTTGTGGATTAGGACGGCTAGCGTTCTTCCAAGCTTTTCTTTAATGAAGTTTATAGTCCTTGGTTTTAGTCCTAGGCCCATGATCCACCTTGAGTTGGGTTTTGTATGTGGAGTGAGGTGTGGTGCTTGAGTCTTTTGCAGATACTTTTCCAATTTTGCCAACACCATTTGCTAAAAAGGCTGACGTTTCCCCACTTAACTGATTGCATCGCTTTGTCAAAAATCAGTTGACCGCTAGGGAGGAGGTTTGGGAGGGGAGAAAAGTGCAACAATCAATGAATGAATGAAAATCCAAAGTCTCTGTGAATTTTCACTGAAATTAATAATAAATTTTAAAAAATTAGTTGACCATAGATTGATGGGCTTATTTCCAGT
>NW_006399901.1:5504672-5507923 GCF_000299155.1 Elephantulus edwardii | reverse complement strand
GGGTTGGGGGGAGACTGAGAAAGATGGGTTAAATAATGCATACTGCATTGAAACAGATGAGGGAGAAAACTGTTTAAAAGGGATATGTGATTAGGTATTTTTGTTATGACGGGAGTCCAGAGCAAAGGCTACATAGTGGAGTGGACCTGGGGGGAGGGATTGCAAAACAATAAAAGAATTTTTCTTTTACTTTTCCAAGAGGGGAGTGTACTGGGGAGGAGGGTTGGGAGGAGAGAAAAGTGCAATCATGAGTGAATGGAAATCCAAAGTCTCTTTTTTTTGTATCTAACAAGAAGTAAAGCCATCCACCATCAAGGGGAATCCACCAGAGGAACTTGCTGTATGCACACAGTCCCAAAAGAAATGATGTGGCTTGACCCAGAAGTTTCTGAAGCTGTGTCCATCTTGGAAGACCAACTATATTTGCATTTAATTATCATAATACCACCCATATGGGCTATTTCCCAGAATTCCTCACTGTCCCTATGAATAAGCATCAGACTCCTTCCCACATATGTGGGTTGTTTTTTTTTTTTTTTTTGTGCTTGTTGTTGTTTTTTTCTTAATTTTAATGAACATTTACAGAGACTTTGGATTTCCATTCATTCATTGTTCCACTTTTCTCCCTGCCCCCCCTCCCTCAAGTTCACTCCTTTCTTTGAAAAATAAAAGAAAAATTCCTTCACTGCTATACAGTCCCCCCCACCCCTCCCTGCCCGAGTATACTCCACTATGCAACCTTAATTCTGGATTCTTGTGATAACCATAATATCCTATCATATATTGCTTTTACACTGTTCTCTCACTCATCTGTTTCAATGAAGTATACATAATTTATCCAGTTTTTCTCAGTCTTACCCCAACCCTAATGTCAGCCCCATTCTACAACAGTGGCACTATGTAGTATTTGTCCTTTTGTGACTGAAATATTTCACTCAGCATAATGTCCTCCAGGGTCACCCATCTTGAATAATATTGCATGAGTTCCTTGTTTTCCCACATAGGTTTTTATTGATTTTCTTATATGCCCTTGAGTCAACTATGAGGCACAGCTACCCTAGAAACCTTGCCCTGAAGATCTGAACCTCACTGTATCTCACACTATCTTCAGGATGCTTCAGCCCACTGTTAGAGTAACTGTGTTGTTAAGGGTCTTCCTCTCTTTCTCTGACTCCACTTTTCCCAGCTAGCATGAGGTCTTTTTCCAAGGACCAGACTTCCCTGACAACATGTCTAAAGTATGTGTGTTGAAGTTTCACCATCTTTGCCTGCAAGGAGCAAACTGGAGGCACTTCCTCCAAGACAGACTTTTTTGTTCTTTTGTCAGTCCATGGGATACTCATGGGACACTCTTCTTCAACACCACAGTTCAAAGGCATGGATTCGTATTCTATTATCCTTATTCATTTTCCATCTTGCCTAAGAAGTAATTGAAAAGACCATGGCTTGGAGCAGTCACACTCTGGTCTTTAAACTGACATCATTGTTCATTAGCATTGTCAAAGGGAGGTCCTGGACAGCAGAGTTCCCTGCCCTCCCCGGGCAATATGTCCTTGACTGCTGCTACTATGGGTTGATTGTAGATCCAAGTAAAATGAAATTGTTGACAGCTTCGGGTTTTCCCTCCATCTGGCATAATATTGGTTATTGGTCCAGTGACGGTGATTTTTGTTTTCTTGGTGTTGAGATGTAATCTATATGTTGTTGTTGTTATGTGCCATTGAGTCACCTGCCACTCATAGAGACCCTATGCTATGTTTAACAGCCCTGATACCTGCTCTATCCTGTGCCAACTTTACTATCTCTGACACACCTACTCTCATCACCTGAGTCACTGTATCAATCCATTTCATTGATGTTCTCCCTCTCTTTCTCCAACCCTCCATCCTTCCAAGCATGACCAAGGACCAGTCCCTCCTTGCAACATGCCCAAAAGTATGTCAGACAAAGCCTCAGAATCCTTGCCTCCAAGGAGCAAGCAGGCTTCACCCTCTCTAGGAGGAACTTGTTTATTTTCCTGGCAGTACATGGTATATTCAACACTCTTCTCAAACACCACAGCTCTTTCTATCATTCCTGGTCATTGACCAGCTCTCTGATGCATAGCAAGCAATTGAGAAGACTATGGCCTGGATCAGGTGCACCTTACTCTCCAGACTGATGTTGTTTCTCTTCAGTACTCTGGAGAGGGCTCTGACAGCTGACATTTCCAACGCAATTTATCTCTCGATTTCCTGGGTGTTGGTACTAAGAGTATCAATTGTGGAGCCAAGCAAACTAAATCTGTTAACAATCTCAATCCATCATGATGCTGCCAATTGGCCCATTTGTGAGGACCTTTCTTTTCTTGATGTTGAGCTTTAATCCATATGGAAGGTCATAAACCATATGTATCCAATATGTAGTGATGTCAGTTTAAAGACGCAGGTACCATTGAACAGGGGGCCAGGGCCTTTTCAGTTACTTGCTATGCGTCTGAAAACTGGATGATGAACAAGGATGACAAAAGATGAATTGATGTCTTTGAGCTGTGGTGTTGGAGAAGAGTACAGAACATCCCATGGACTGCTTAAAGAACAAACAGCTACGTCTTTAAAAATGTGCATCCAATGTGCTTCTTGGAGTCAAGGACGACAAAGCTTTGCCTCTCATACTTTGGACATGTCGCTAAGAGAGGCTCTTCCTTGGAAATGGATATCATGCTTGGAAGAGTGGAGGGTCAGTGAAAGAGAGAGCAAGACCTTCAATGAGATGGATTGATATCATGACTGCAACGATGGGCTCACGTCTATCAGAGATGGTGCGGATGGGACAGGATAAGATAGGATTCATGGTGCAGATGGGACAGGATAAGATAGGATTCATGTTCGTTGTTCCTCAGGTCATTATGAGTCATACTTGATGACACCTAACAACAACAACTTGCAACAAACTCCTTTACAAAACGGCTTGGCAGTTTATTTACTGAATTTTTTAAAAAATTTACTTAATTTTTAAAAAAAATGTTGTACATTCAGTAATTTATTCACCACAAATACATTTTTTTAAAATAGAAAAGACAACTTTAAACATAGACCTCCCTGATGGACTGCTCAGGAATTGGATCGACCACATCTGTGGAAACAATAGTTAAAGAGTTATTTTATTATTAATTGATTATTTATTTACTTATTTTATTGTGTGTGGTTTTTTTTTGCTGTGTATCATCGAGTTGGATCCAACTGGCACAGGGGGAGATTGCCCCTCCTTCT